>NC_084760.1:41190866-41490866 GCF_028858725.1 Colius striatus | reverse complement strand
CACTAAAAAGACCCACTCTTGTCCACTCTGTGCTCTTTGATGCAAGGTGCTCTGTGCCAATGTTTACCATAAAACACGATTTGACATCATATTTTGGAGATTACCATTTGTTTCACAGCTTTCCTCTATAAAGGAAACTTTTTTCTGTTCAGCATAAAGCAAGTAAGCTTTACTGTAGAAAGGTGGTTGTTTACTCGTTGTTGGGGGAAAAAAGCAAGTATTAATTTGTAATTTAATATGCAACTTTAAAATAGTATCTATAAATTTTAGTCTTGAGCTTTTACCATCAAATTTTCATACTCAATCTTCTAATTTAAGATGGACAAGACAAATTCTACTTCAGTTCACTTGACGTAATCACTAATTATTTTCCAATTTCCTCACACCACAGAGATCCAGTTAGACTTAAATATTACAACACATAGCATGAGGCATCTTGGTTGTATCACCTGCTTCAAAGGATCACTTGGAAATACACAGGTTTCATCAACTTGAACAGGACGAAATTCATGCTCCAGAATGGAGCTAACAGAGGAAGGTCACAACTCTCTAAATCAGCTCTTAAAGGACTGCTAAAAAGTACTCTAATATTGGAGGGTATCAAATGATAGCAACCACTTCTCATGGAAAAGATACATCCTGCAGCTAATACAGACTTATTCCCATTCTAAATCACTAAGCCTGTATCTTGAGTATGTTTATGTTTCTATGACACAAGGAAGCAACTGAAGACAGTTAGAAGCCAAGAAACATTCCTTGAAGATAAATGAATTGGAACTTGAACAAGAAATAATTTCTTATATTTTGGACAGAACAACCGAAAGACTTTTTTATTTCCTGTTCTGTCAATGTTTTTTTACCATCTTAGAATATTATTTTAATGTCTGGTTGCTATTTACAAAATATTGTTCATATATCAAAAAATGTAGCCAAATTTCTAAAGGGACATGTACCAGACCACATACAGTAAGCAGACTTTAATAACAAAATTTCCCCAGCAAAACAATTCCTACATCAAGTTGCAGATTGTTGCAGGTCAGACTGGCTCATATTCGGTTGTCCTAAGAGAAAGCCATTGAAGTCTTCAAGCCATCACATTCAATGTAGTGATGGCCATAGTTGTACACAAATTGCACACAGAGGTTTAAAAGAGCATCTTGCCAGTCACTGAAAGGCACTCATCAGTCTACCATCTAGTTAGGAGTCAGGTAGTGCAGTGGTCATGAAGCAGGGGCAAGGTACAGTCACACAGTCTCATACTGATCCCACTTTTGCAGCAACATTAACCAACAGGGACTAAACATTAGTTGCTAAAGATACATATTCTGGAATCCATAGAGATAGTCCCAATTGGCTCCCTTGTTTCTGTAAAGATACAAGAGAGAAGGTAGATGACAGACAGAAAAGTTTCTATATTAAGATCCACTTCCATGTGGTGTTAGCTACAAAACTATAAGCTAAATCTTCAAAAGCTATTAAATATCGTAAAAGGGATTACAGGTTAAGAAGTATTGCTCTAGAAGTAATACTAAAAAAAGCTGAGTGAAGAAATAAGATTTTAAAGTAAGATTTTTTTAAAAAGTCAGGAAAATAATGAGGAGAGATCTTTTCCTCTGTTTATAAAAAAAAAAATCTGTGTCCTCTTAACACTGATTTTGGAATCCACGGGATTTTTGCATGCTGCAACTAACACAGAATAATATTTTTCATTTATATGTATGAATATACTTTTAATATGTACTCCTGACATAGAATTTAGTTGCACAGAATTCCTTTTGTGTGGAATAGAAGTATTATTTCCTTTGGTGAAAAGGAAGCTAGAGGCGCTGTTATTTTCTACTTGAATTTGTTAACTAACAGACCACAGAAGAGCTTATATAAATAAAACCAAGCTGAAGTCCATGTAGTTTTAAATTCCAGGAACAGAAACTGATCTCCAACCATGACTTCAGTTTTCAAAACTCCAGATGACAGAACTACACCCAAGTTCCTTTCTTTCTGCCACCTCAGGCCTTCTCCACTTATGACCGTATAGAATCTGCCACGATCCAGGAAGCCAATTCTTGTTGAATGCATTATTTACAAATTCTAATAAAAAAACATCCAAAACTTTCACCTCAAGTCAGAGGCAGTGTGTTAGGGCAACCTCAAACATGATCAATTTGGGGTTTTGTCATACAACCACACAACTGGACAAGAATAATAAACACAGATTTCTTCAATACAAGTAAGAACAGCTGTAGGCAAGTACAATCCTACACAACTTGAAGAGATTTTTTTGGAAGAAATTTTGAGAAGGGTCATTGCGATTTCAACACTAGAAAGGCAACAAAAGTTTGAAGTTTATCTCTTTTTGAAGAAAACCTTTATAGATTTTGTCTAGCATGGTTTATTTCAAATAAATAGGGGTCACATACAATAAATCATCTGATACAGTACTGGACAGCAAATTGTTTGTTAATGCACAGGAGACAGGACTGGTGTATGTAGAAGATGACAGCACTACCTTCAGTGCGAACAGAGGAAGTACCAGAC
This sequence comes from Colius striatus, assembly GCF_028858725.1. Classification (NCBI taxonomy): domain Eukaryota; kingdom Metazoa; phylum Chordata; class Aves; order Coliiformes; family Coliidae; genus Colius; species Colius striatus. The sequence continues at coordinate 41,488,331 of NC_084760.1, read as the reverse complement.
CAGGGGGAGGCTATTAATACCACTCCCATTGAAGTGGATTATTAGAAGTAATTTTATCTGGCATATTAATAGCAGCCCACACATGACTCATGAAAACCCACACAACAAACAAGCTCTCACAAAACTGCCAATGGCATAAAGTCTTCACAGCACTGGAAGACGACTTCGCAGATCAGCAGCATAGGTGAGGTAACTAACTAGCATTTGAAAAAAGCCAACCAAATCTCAAGTTTCAGCAGCAGAATATTTTTAGGTAAAGAAAGACAAATTACATCACTTGACAATGCCTCAGCTCAATACTCAGTACAGTTTAAGAAGAGATAGGCAAAAGATGATGGTGGCATGGCAAACAAATACACATTTGTCATGAAGTAATAAGCTCTGAGATGTCTGTGTGACTGCTAAGAGGATAGCATGATTAGCATTGTTGTTGGAAAGAAAAGGACAAGAATAATTTGAAAGATTTTTTGGTGAAGTATGGGAGGGAAGAAATGCAAAGAAAAAATGTGATAAACTTGAAATGGAACTGTAAAATAGTGGCATGAATACATGAGTGTGTCGGTGCTGGAGAGAGGGAAAAAGAAACTGAGCACATTCCTATTTCATACCATTTTGTGTCACCTGATAGATTAGAATCATGGTCACCATGATGAGTAAGGAAGAAGCTGAACAGCAACACTGAAAAATCAAATAGCATGGGAGTCGGGAAAAGCAAGAACATGCTCAGCTCAGCTAAAAGATTACTATGGCCCATAGAAGCAGATGGAAAGAATAGTTCTAAAAGTTGAAGTTTGCTGAGAGTAGATAAAATTAGATGGATTGGATGCGTCTGTCACCTGGAATCAGGGCAAAGATACTGTGGCACACTCAGCACAAAAGAACAAAAAAGACGTCAGAAAAGGAAAGTGAACAGGAGTTTGGTTTCAGTCATTCAAGCTTTTACACTGTCAGCAAAGAACACATAAGTGTCCATGAAAACAGGCCAGCTGCACTGAAGGAGCCAGATAAGAATTGGGAAGCTGAATCCACTCCAACTTTTGTGACTGAAGTCAGGTGAAAAAAGGTAATGATCAAAAGGCAACTTAAAGAGTGTTCCTACCAAAAGGGACAATGAGCCATGGAGCAACAATAGGTTATATCCCATCAGTAAATTGGAAATACAATATCAAATCCAAGTCTTACAGGACGTCATTAATAACCTAAACTAAGAACACAGAAGCTAATTTACTTTCACAGAGTCTGATTTTAATTTGGGTAAAACTTCAAGAAGTGCCCAAATTTGTGCAATAAAATTATTTCAATGACTTAAATCAGTACAAACAATTGATCATTTAAAATTGAATGGTCTACAGTAATTAACTTAAACGTGGGCAAAGAAGAATCAGAAGTCTAATACTAGCACACCGTGCTGATTCTACCAAGAAAATTGTACTTCATACGCAGCTTTTATAGGAATGCTTTATAAGAACAGCCTTAAGTTATAAGAACAGTCTTTTTATTTAAGAGAAGAAATGCAAGTTAGAATCAGGGAATAGTTGAAGCTGCGAGGCAAGTCTGGAGATCATTTAATCCAACCGCCTGCTCTGTGCAGGGTCAAACTAAAGCAGGTTGGTCAGTGTCATGGTCAGGTTTTGACCATTTTTTCAAAGACTGGGAGAGTCCATCATTGCTCAAAGCAAGCTGTGCTAGCACTTGAACATCTTAGCTTAAAACATCTTAGTTTAAAAAAAAAATTAAACATTGTTTTTAATATTTAAATGATTTTTTTTCCCCATTTGTGCCCACTGCTGCTTTTCACAGAAAAACCACTAAGAATTCTTTCTTCATCTTCACACGTCTCTCATGAGGTATTTTATTTACCCACCCTGATAAAGCCCCCTGAGCCTTCTCTTCTCCAGGCTGAACTACCCCAGCTCTCTCAGCCTCTCCTTATATGTTGTTCAAAGTCTCTAAATCACCTTCATAGCCCTATGCTGGACTTTCTCCAGTGTGTCTGTGTCTCTGGTATTGGAGTGCCTAGAACTCTAGATCTAGAACACAGCACTCTGATGGGTCTCACCAGCACTGAGCAGAGGAAAGGGATCACCTCCCTCAACCTGCTGCCACCGCTCTTCTGAGTACACCCCAGAATGTCTTCAAACTTCTTCACCACTGACATGCACTGCTAGCTCGTGTTCAATTTGGTGTTCACCAGGATTTGATGGCTACTTCTATTAGGCTGCTTTCCAGACAGTCAATCCCCACCATAACCTGGAGCATCAGGCTGTTTCTCACCAGGGAGAGAACTTCATATTTCCCTTTGCTGAACTTGAAGGCCGTGGTAGTCCATTTCTCCAGCCTGCCAATGTTCCTCTTAATGGCAGCACAGCTGCCTGGTCAATCAGTCATCCCTCCTGACTGTATTGTCTTGAGAACTTGCTGAGGGTGTACTTGCTCCCATCATCCAAGCCATTAACAAAGATGCTACACAGTACTGGCCCTTGTGGAAACCCCTGGGATGTACCACCAGTTCTGGATCCCTGGCTGGACTTTGTGCTGCTGGTCATAACCCTTTTAGCCCAGCACTTTAAGCCACTTTTCATTCTACTTCATTGTCTACTCATCTAGTAAATATTTCATTAATTTGTGTATGACGATGTCACAGGAGACAATATCAAAAGCCTTAAATAAACATCTACCTCTCTCCCCTTATCCATTGAGCTAGTCACTTCATCACAAGCCACCATCAGACTGGTCAAGCACAACTTCCCACATATTTAAGGAATGAAACAAACCCCATTTTAAACTTTTGTTTCCCCTTCCTACTAGTTGCCTTTCTGTACCCTCTGCTTTTTTTTCCTGTCTCTCCATGTCTGAGTTCAACTAAGCATAGCCTAACTTATATGCAGATAGCTGTTCAGTAGCTCCACAATAGACATGCACAGATCAGAAGATAAAGTAATAGGATATTCACTTGTGTGCCAAAAATATATTCTTCTTTTACAACATTTGAATTTACATGATTAAGAATCATGCTAACATGGCCTCAGCCATTCTTCATTATTCTAAATATCTCCAAGCAGATGAGAAAAAACACTAAACTTCAATGTTTCATGTACACAACAGTATTTTAAGGATTTGTCTATATTTGCATTTAGTTCAGGTAAGGACTCAGCTTTTTGAAGTAAGCCTCCTGACAAATCCCACCTATCACACTTTGGTTTATACCAGTGATCAGGCTGTGGCTGCAAACTGGATTTCATGGCACAAAGAAATTACTGACTTTGCTGAATGATCTTAAAATGCCAAAAAGTAGAATATTCACATGCATAAATCAAAACTACTTTCTTGGAAATACCAATAATACCACTTACACAGCATGTCATAGAACAATAGAATAATTTAGATTGGAAAGGATCATGTAAGTGTAGCCTCCTACTCAAGGCAGCAAGAGCTTCAAAGTTAAATTAGATTGCTCAGTCTTGTTCATTCCAGTTTCAATTCTTCAAGGATGGAGATTTCTCAGCTTCCTTCAAAAGTCTGACTCACTGTTTAACCCCCTGTGAAAACTGCTTTTTCTGATATCCAGCTAGAATTTCCCATATCGCAACTAATATGCTGCCTTCTGTCCTTTCACTGCGCACAGGTTGGATTGATGAACCAAACCCAGCTGTATGAGGTTCAAGAAGGCCTAGTGCTGGGTCCTGCACTTGGGCCACAACAGCCCCATGCAATGCCACAGGCTGGGGATATGTGGGTGGAAAATTGCCTAGCAGGAAAGGACCTGGGAGTGTTAATCAATAGTGTCTGAATGTGAGTCAGCAGTGTGGCCAAGAAGGCCAGTGGCATCCTGGCCAGTGTCACAAATAGCTGTTAAACATTGGAACAGGCTGCCTAGGAAGGTGGTAGAAATATTTAAAAGCTAGGTATGATAAGGTGCTGGGGGACATAGAATCATTTAGTGGTGGGCTTGGCAGTGTGAGGTTAGTGGTTGGACTCTATGATCTTAAAGGTCTTTTCCAACTGTAATGATTCTATTCTAAGTATCAGGCTATCACAGAGGACAGCTAGATTCCTCCCGAGTCTTAACCTTCTCCTCCCCTGACTGAGCAAACCCAGACCCAACAGACAGCCTCTCCCTGTGTTACGTGCTCCTTCAGCATCCCTCTTGAGGTAGTCTACATTTTTTTTTTATAGGAGACCCAAAAAGAGGACACTATTCCAGATGTTGCTTCACAAGTAAATAAATCTCCTTCTTTAGTCTGCTGGCTCTGCTGACTTAGCATAAGCCTATCATGCAGTTAGCTGTGACTGAAGACTAGAATTTGAATATTTTAAAATACAGAAGTCTGACGGTGAGAAAATGGAAATGAAACACAGTTGGAAGCAAATTTACCCATCTACTGCATCCTCCATCCAGCAATAAAGCTACTTGCCCTCTGATTCCCTGAGAAGTCTTTCCTACACGTCCACAGTCTGTTTCTACTCCCAGCTCTTTGCAAGACTCTGTTGCACTGCAGGTCTCTCCCATCCTACTTCGCATTCTGGAAGTCTGCCCTTCCTAGTGCTCAGTTGCCTCCAAGGTAGAAATAACATCTCTTTGACTGTCCATCAGTTCAGGTTTCAGGGTCCACCAGCTCACTGAAGGCAAACCGAGGTTTATCTGTAGGCAAATTCCATCCATTAAAAAACTAACACCTCCAACAAATAACATACTACTAATAAATATTCAAATACAATGCAAATACCACCTGTTTCAGAAGCACTTCAAAGAGCTTTGAGTAAGACTGACTTGTCCAAATTCTTACTCGATCTCATTCATAAGCTGAGGATGTACAGGAGGCATGGACTTAAAATAGGTTCAAAGCTTGCTGAACAGATGGGTAGAAATGCTAGTAATTAAGTGCTCAACATCCATTTGGCAACAAGTAACAACCAGAATATCGTAAGGGTCAGATTCAGGGTAGATACCGCTCAGCACCTTCCTAAGTACTCTGGACATGACAAATTGTAAACCTGATGAAAGTGCAAATGACAGTAAAAAAGAGAGTAAATTAAGGGGTATAGTAAAATAACAGGTAGACCTAAGTTCCAGCTTGGGAGGTGTTGCTTGGGTAAAAATTCTTTCACTTGAAGGGCAATGCAGCACAGATGCCATCTACCCAAAGTAGTTGTACAGTTTCTTGGTATTCAAGACATGATAAAGTCAGTGCAGACCTTATCTAGTGCTGACAACAGTCCTAACTTTAGGCAAGAGGCTGGGCAATATGCTCACTGCCCAGGACAGCAATGATAATTCAGGGAACAGTCCTAGGGAAACAAGGCATATATTGGTCCACTAAATGGATGCACCAAATAAAATGCTTGCTATTCTGCTTAGGTAAATGGATAACTGTTACTACCCTCAAACTTTAGAAGGAATTTGATTCTTAATTACTACTTGCATGAGGAAACACAGGCATGTTTGTTTGTCAACTCCAAAAAACCTCTCACACAGAGAAATCAAAGAATACAGTAATACAGTAATAATACAACATACTTTGCATTGACAAGAGCTTATAAAACACTCCCTTGCTTTTGTCTGACAATTCTGTCAAGCCAACTCCTGAACTATCAGTTAAATGTCCTTACAAAGATACTGTAATCCATCACTACATTCACCAAGCTGTGAATTACCATGTAGTTCATGACAGTGGCTTTTGAGTATACAGAGACATTTTTTAACCTCGTAGGCCTATAGGCTCCTCCAGCATTGCCAAGACATATACAGGATTCCAGTCAGAAGTAGTAATTTTGCAAAGAAAACATTCAATGACATCTCCTGTACACTGTTCTATACTTGACCAAGTTTCTTGTACCCAATTTTATTGTCTACACTGCTCCTGTAACATAGTTCTTTGAAGTCTGTTAAGACTTTCTACTGGCTTTCTTAAAGTTACCTAACTTTTCTGCTAGCCCCCAAAAAAATAATTCTGAAATGGAAGATAACTATTTTTCTGAAGTATGTACACACATTACATGCATATGTACAAGTAATAACAAAAGCAAAATGAAAAAGCCAAACTAGCAGGAAGATTTATTATCTGCCTTTACATACTAAGAAAACAGAAAAGAGTAATCACTGCACTCAGTTTATGTTAATATATTTAAGAGAATTCCTTCTATACCCAGTAAAGCTATTTTTTAATACTACCTAAGAGCAAGACTTTTGTAATTAAGTGGTCTGGCTCGGGATTCATTGAAAAGTCAAAGCTGTATAAATATGAAATATCACCTAGATCACTTAAGGTATTACAGAGGGACATGAGTCATATCTACCAATAAAATGTTCCTGGCATCACTAGGGCTTTATTATTCATTTTGTTTCTGTTTATTCCTCTGGGGTCGAGTACACTGAATTAGGTGCTGCACTAACAAGCACCACAGTTCTAACTTGCTTAAGATACAGTCTAAGTTACAGTTAAGGAAAGTAAATGAAGTAAAACAATGAAATTATCAGTAAAGAAGACATTAGCTTAGCATTTGTAACTTTCTAGTTAATAAATTCTAGGAAAGGTTTTCTGTTGGCAAAACTTCTATTTAATATTCTCAGAGTATAAACTTTTAAAGGCTTCATGCAGCAGACTACTGCAGGAAAAATGGCATTCCATATGAATATGGGCATCAAATTCAGCTCCCAGTAGAGAGTTGCAAAAGCAACTATCCACAGCATGGATTCCAAATTATCCACAAAGGATTTTCTACTTATTATGTGTCTTGGATCATTTCCTTTATAGAGAGAGGTACAAATATCATTGTGTCAGCTGGCAAGAAGAACAGAGCTTATACAATCCAGAACTAAACATACTGGAAGCAAACACTGACCAGGAATAGATGAGGGTTAAAAACCAAGCAAGAATCAAAGATATTTGAAGGCTATTTTACCTATGTAGTCTTGGAGGGGGTTTTTTTCCAAAGTATGGTGACAGTAGTTGAGAGAGTATGTGGCATCACATCCAAATACAAAATTATTTGAATTACAGGCATATAACAAGTGGAGAATTTAAGGAATCATTAAGAAGCAGAAGTGTAAAGAAGAAGCCCTCATATGTCCTTTCCAAGCTTTCTAAAAGGTCCTTACTGTCACTTTGTGGAAAGTCTATTTAGATGGGTGAGAGATTCCAATTGTGAAAAAGAAAACATCCTAAAAGTTAGATAAAACTTGACATATACAAAATGTAGGTTGAGAAGCAGAGAGCTTCCCTCACAAAAATAAGATACTGTCTTTTTCTTAGGCAAGCAGTATGTTCTGTGCAGTCAAAGTACCCAACGGAAGGAGAAGACTACTGTGGTTACATTAGTTTCAGTGCAGACGTGGTTCTTAGGAGAAGAAAACAAAAGAAATTTAAGCTTCCCGTTTCAAGGCAGGGCAGAGGGTTGACCTTCATCATAAATAACATGCCCATCAGCAACATTGGTAGAGTACAGAAAGACGACAAAACTAAATCTTCATAAACAGGACTTGCATTTGTTCCAAGTGCCTCATTTGTGCCATAGGCTTCTATTTTTCTGTAATTCAAGTTCTTGTGCACCGATTTCCACCGTAATTCCCTATGGGTTAGCTTGTAAACCCTTCCAACACATTCTAGACCTCTTTTCCCAGGCACCACTCTATGATTGTCCCATGTGTTTAAAAGGAATCAGCCACAAAATACAGCAATTCATCTCGTTAGAACAAGATTTTTCTAAACATTGAAAAAAAAGTTCATAAAGTTCAACTGTGTAACTCCATATTAAGTGCTTGTCTAAAATCTCTCACATTTCTAGATTCAGGTTACTGTCATCACTACAGCAGTGAAGCTATTTCATCAGAAGTTAGTTAGCACAGTAGGACACCCATAAAGTCTTAAACAAATATGAGACTGAAAGACATATATAAACACACACATAACACAATGGAGATTTAAAAACACATTAGGGCTCTGAGCTCAGCATTAGAAAGTATTAAAAGCAATTTATTAATGTAAAGCATTGAGAAGCAATTGGTTTCCTATAGTGCTTATATCAATACTTGCTTTTTGGAAGACTGTCTTCAGCATTGCAGAACACTTAAATTTCAGCTGCATCAAGTTCTGTTGAAACCTTGGAGATAATTCCTACTCAGCTTCAGTTCAACTGCAATGTACAAGTTGGCAGTGTTTTAAGTCAGAGTGACTGTATAAAATGTCTGAAATTTTGAATAACTCAAGTTTCATGGATACAAACGTACAGTGGTAAGGCACACCAACAACACAAACAAGCTTTTATAAAACAGATTCTCCCTTAGAAATATGTTCCAATTAAAGTAATTTGAAAATTAGAACCTATATCATGAAATGACAACACAGAATATGCACATGGCAGCAGTTTTACAATTGGCAAGAAGCAAGACAGGTCCGGAGGAAAGCAAACGGAAGGAGTTAAAAAGCAAATGTAAAGGAACTGTATGAACTCCCATTTCAGGTGGTTTTGCATATCTGTCTGACAAAGGGGGCAGGCATCTATCTCAAGTATTTAGAAGGCAATAATGATGAGAACTCCATAGGATTTTTTTGTCCAGTCAAAATGGATTTCAGTAGAAAACCTCAGGTAATCAAGAACCAAAAACTTTGTAGAACAAAATGCTAGTTTAATTATCATCCAACCCTACAATATTCAAATAGAACTTTAAAGGAAAAACAGACTCAAGTTCTTAGAAAGAATAAAAACAAAAGCTGGAAAATTAATCTTTGTTCTTGTATCTCAAGCACATACCTTCACAGCACTTCTGTATTAGTGTTTCAGTGACCTCATTTTGGGTTAAAGGCTTACAAATGTTCTGGTTTCGTCCTTACATGGAAAAAAAAATCCAGAATTTTAAACATTTTGCTAGATGCAAATAAAGCTATGTAGGAAATAAAGGAATTTTGATGGTATCAACTGGCTTTCAACTATTAGTCTCCTCTGTAGACACGATATCTTCCACTGTGGTTTGGAAGATCAGGTAACTGGAAGAAAGAGTGTTTATAAACTTCTCTCTACACTCTTTCCTGATTTACTTGCACTGTAAAGTTCAACACTTTAATGCCAGACACAGGTGGATTCAGACACTAGTAAAACATCTTTAGGATATCATTGCTGGCACTTGAAGTTGCACTGCTTTCCATCAGGATCTGCCTTTGCATAAATCTGCTTTCAGCAGAGTGTCTCTGGAGTTCCCTTTGATTTACTTTAAGGTCTCTAAGGTGGACCCAACCTTTAATTTTGCATAACTCTCTAAAATGCGTTTTGTCCTGCACTAGATGCTTCTAGAATTATCATCTCTATTTCACATGCAATACTTTGGTGAGTAATCAGCCTTAGTCCTAACCATATGTTCACTTACGCAATCCCCAATATCAAGATATTATCACATCAGAAATCTCCAGCAGGCTTCAACTGGTATCAGGACACTAGAGCCACTTCTACGTAACTAAAGTCCAGTCCCAAGCCCTGAGGCCAACCATGAGGGATTAGCAAGAGCAAAGCTACTGTGGCCACAGTGCAGGACTGTTCTTCAGTATCTAAGCAAGGTGGGTTGACCAGGGTTCTGGTGACAAGAATCAGACAATCCCGGTCACAGAAAGCAATGGAAACAGCTCCAGGTCTACCCAGGGAATCAGGAAGAGAAAGAGATGGGACCAGAGTCAAAACTAAAAAGGCTATATAACACAAGTCCAAGACTACAATGTGTGTCCAAGGACAGGACTTTGGACAGGTAAGACATATGCAACTGTTCAGGTCAGGAATGTAGGCCCCATCATGAGCTTTAACAGAGCTCCTATACTAATAAACTGAAGTTGAGACAGTAAGTGAAGATGGCTGGTACACTTGGGGGCCTGACACAAGCCACCATGTGCTGGTCACAGCTATGCTATTAAGTGATAATTCAATTATTTCAAGGAAACTGTTCACTCTTAGCTTCTGAAATGGCTGTTGGGGACAATCACTGGAACCACACAGACTCCTAGACTATGCCTGGAAGTTGTTAGGGAAAGTGCAGTTTGTCCTCAGTCAAAAGCATGCCATAGATAGTTGAAAACATTATCTCACATCATAGTACTGGAACCCTCATCAGAACCTTAATTTTCAGCAGCAACACAGCCCATGACATAGCATTAGGTATTACACTTTCATGCTTATTAGAATTGAATTGCTTCTGAGTAGATACTCCCTGACTTTCTGTCAAGTGAACCAAACCAATACATCAATTTAGGCTTTCAATAGAACTATGACTAGAAAGGCAAACCCACAAGTTTCCCTTTGAAACCAATTTAATGGATAGGCTACCAACTACTCTAGGGTCTAGCTAAATAAACTGCACTGCTCCAGTTTGCCCCTTCTCTCAGCTTTGTTACTAAATCAGGTATAGCAAACTACTTATGCTACCTTAATTGGTGGCACCACTGGTATATTTGCTGAGGCCAACAGAATCTCTTTTACCAGGTCTGCAAGCAAGCACAATAAAGAAATTATTTTAGTCTCACTTCCTAGCTACATACAGGATGCTATAGACAGAATATAACTAAGTTCAGAAATGTAAAAAAAGTTGAAAAGGTTAAAAAGTACATGGCTAGAAGTTAAGTTCATCAATGAGCCACAATACACTGTGAAAATTAAGATCTAGGTTCAATGTAAGCAAAACCACTGCAAAAGAACACTGACAGTAATAATGATTACTCTGTAAAACTATTTTGCAGGGATGAAGTGAAACATTTAGTGTGAAGACTTCTGTGCATATTGCACAGAACCAGCCAAGATTAAAAAAAAAAACCCAAACCTATTTTGTACTTAATATTCGAGTGGCAAGGTGTTTAAAACGCCATTCCTTAACATACGTTATCCTTCCTCCTTCCCATAGCTGAAGAGCTATGCGGTACCTGAAAGAGACAGCAGATGGCAGCCATGGCACTTGACACAACACACATTCTAATGTCCTTTAGTTACTGCACAGTGGATTGATCACATGGAGTGTGTGGTGGAGTTCTGTACCAACCAGGATTTTCCTTTATGCAGAAAAAATCGTCCAGAGCAGCTATAAATTAAGGTTGTCTTCACTATCAAGATGACTTCCTGCATGACTATTATGTACAATGAGAGACCACAACAAAGCAGAACAGTGCTTCTCACTTTCATAATTTTTAATTCAAATTCAACTATATTGATGGTTTTACCCAGTTTTCGAAGTGATGCATGTGTGAAATCCAGTTTCAAATATTCTCCTTTACCCTTCTACATGCATCTAAGATATGACCTTAAGAAAAAAAGAAAAAACAAACACCCACACACAGATGGTGATTCAGGTGTACCATAAAAGCTCAAAACACAGAAGATAGTAACAAGAAACTAAAGTTTTCCTAAAAGTCAATATCGCAGAACACTGACACAAGTTGTTTTATATGTCTGGGGTTTATACACCTGTAGCAGTCCATATGCTACAAGAACATGGACAACGGATGACTTAAGTTCCCTCAAAAGCAAGGGAAGGCAGGCAAGGCATTATTAACTATTCATGCAGAAGTGGAAGAAAGGTGTGTACCAAATATTTCAAGGACGTCAGTCAACTCAGAAACTGTATACTGCATATTTGTGGGTATTCACAAGGTTCCACAGGGATCAATTCTGGGGCCAGTCTTGTTCAACACCTTCATCAACAACCTGGATGAGGGGACAGAGTGTACCCTCAGCAAGTTCCCTGATGACACCAAATTCGAGGACTGCAGAGAGAGACCTGGGAGTCCTGGTTGACAATAAACTAACCATGATCCAGCAATGTGCCCTCATGGCCAAGTAGACCAATGGCATTCTGGGATGTCCAGCAGGTTGAGGGATGTTCTGCTCTACTGTGAGGGAGGTTCTGCTCTACTGGATGTCCAGTAGGTTGAGGGAGGTTCTCCTCTACTATACTCTGGTGAGGCCTCATCTGCAGTCCTGTATCCACTTCTGAGCTCCTCAGCTCAAGACAGACAGGGAACTTCTGGAGAGTCCAGCGCAGGGCCACCAAGATGATCAGGGGACTGAAGCATCTTCCTTATGAGGAAAGGCTGCAGGAACTGGGGCTGTTCAGTCTAGAGAAGAGGAGACTGAGGAAGGACTTCATTAACACTCACAAGTGTTTAAAAGGTGTATGTCAGAGGATGGGGCAACTATGGCCAGAACTGTGGCCAGTGGAGTTCCACAGGGATCGGTTCTGCGGCCAGTCTTGTTCAACATCTTCATCAACGACCTGGATGAGGGGACAGAGTGTACCCTCAGCAAGTTCCCTGATGACACCAGACTGGGAGGACTGGCTGATTCCCCAGAAGGCTGTGCAGCCATTCAGTGGGATCTCAACCAGCTTGAGAGTTGGCCAGAAACTCATGAGGTTCGATAAGGACAAGAGCAGAGTCTTGCACCTGGGGAGGAACAACCTCATGCACCAGGACAGGCTGGGGATTGACCTGCTGGAGAGCAGCTCTGCAGAGAGAGACCTGGGAGTCTTGGTTGATAATAAACTAACCATGAGCCAGCAATGTGCCCTCGTGGCCAAAAAGGGTGTGGAGTCTCCACTGGAGGTTTTCAAAACTCACCCGAACACATTCTTGAGTGACCTGATCTAGACAGAGCTGCTTTAGTGGAGGGATTGGACTTGATAATCTTTAGAATTCCAACCCCCACCATTCTATGATTCTATGATTATATATTTGCAGTTAAAAAAATCCAAAACACACAAACCCCTAAAACACTCTCTGTCTTCACATGATTTTCAGCTTATGAAGAATTTCCTGAAAACAGTGTCTGTCAATATTTGTGTTCAGACTTCAACACCACCACACTCCATTCATATATACTACCAGAAAAAGTAGTTGGTGGCCTGTTTTTTTACACTGGAATAGTTCTCAAAGTACAGATCCGTGTAAGACTTACTAACAAACAGGGAAAAAAAAGAACAAATGGAGTGGATAATTACAAGACTGTACTGGGAATGGAAGATATGAGTTTCAGAAAAAGCTCATCTTAAATTGCCTCGTTTATAATGTATTAAAAGTTATTGCATTGATAAGGAATAACTACATCTCTTTCTGGCTTAAGACTATTGCAAATATCAGATAAGTATTTATTTCTTAGACCTGAACTAAAAGCATGCAATGCACGTACAGTTTGGATAAGCTACTTTAAATGGCTGCCTTCCCTCTCACTACACAATGTCAATCGTGATCATTATGCTTCAGAGAAACAAAAAGATTATAGTGAAGTACAGTTTTAAATAGATAGTCTGAGCTATGCTTCAGTAAAAGACAGCTCCACAAAAATTTCAAACTTTAAATGCATGCATAGGACACTGCATCTGCTATATGTAGGTCATACAACAGTAGGGAGATAGAAGAACTTCAGTTTCCAAACTGTCTTAATCTATCAACTTTACAATCAGTAATGAATAAAATATATTTTATATATATATATATATAAAAATATATATAATCACTATTCAGGAGAGACTTTTATCGTGGCCTTTAAAAAATCAGCCCCATGGTGCACCTCAGTGTTACTGAGACTTTCAAAGAGGGGCCAACTCCCTCTTAGGGGCTGGCACCTTATTTCCTCAGCATGTTCTGAAGTTGTCAGTTTTGCTCGTCCCACGTTAGCCAGCCACACACTAAAACATGGGGATAAGTTACCAAGTTTCTCCTCAATATTAGTTCCCGTCCCACTAAATGCAACATTTCTAAATGATTGCATGCAGCAGCCTTACAAAGTGATGCGTCCCTGAGTGACCTGATCTAGGCAGACCTGTTTGAGCAGGGGGATTGGACTACATGATCTTTAGAGGTCCCTTCCAACCCCTACCATTCAGTGATTCTCTAATATCTTAATGCTTTTTAGACTAACCACAAAACCAACTGAGGACAAGGTGTACTGATCTGAATCCACCCTGCTGCAGTGCAGTAAATGCCTTCATTACTTTCTTGCCTGGGATACTGCAATTTCTTTTTCCCCATCCTACTGTCATCTTCCCCTCCATCTCATTAGCCTCTATCACATGGAAAAGGTTTACTTCATCCCTCCGAGACAGAAATATTACATCTACCATATTTGCAATGCCCCTGCTTCTGTATTAAGTTTCAAAGTCCAGTGTACAAGTCATGTAACTGAAAGCAGGGTAAGTATCCATAAAATGCAATTAAATTAGAGTGAAAGAACCTACAGTTAAAACAGTCATATTAAAGGAAGACAATAAGTACCAGATAAATTTTTTAAAGCCATTCACATACTTGTAATATATAGGAAGTGAAGAATTTTAACAAATTCCTCAGCTGACAAGGTGGTGCAGTTTATCAGCAGATCTGTTGCTTGAGGATTGGATTCAAGAACACAGCTGTAGAGAAATCCTTGTGCTTTTGCAGCCAACACTAAGACTTCCCTCAACCACAGAGCCACCTGACTATCTGGCACAGAACAGAACATGTTATCAAATGCACAGAAGAAATAATTGATAATTCATTCACCTTGATTCAACTCAGAGTTGTGCTCAAGTTGTCTGCTGTGGAATTTGACTTATCAATGCCAAAAATCTTAAAGCTGCTCGCTCTCTTTTCCACTATTACCTTGAATCACCTTCCAGTACCCTTTGGCTTGTAAGACTACATTTTTTCAAGCATTACAGTTTTCCTACCTCTATCAAGTATCATTTCATTTGTTAATTATATTGAAACCTAGTGCAGAGTTCTTAACATGTATCCTATATGAAACATTTGAGAAATTCCCTTAAATAACTAACTGGTCATTAGAGTTCTACATTTACTGGTTTGAGTGTGATTAAGCCGGAATGTAGCTTCTGTAAACACAGTGTCTTTATGTATCACTAATAAAGGCTGACCTTCATTTAGAAGCCTTTTCCTTGGGCCAGAAAACTTGATATCAGAACTTGTGGATGGATTAGAACCTCTGATGGTATTAAAATAAATAACAGCTGCTGCCCTAACCACATTAGAGTGGCTTTACTGCACTTTATTACTCTCAGCTAGAAAAACAGTATTTTTGTTAACGTCAGAATGACAGTTTACTGGAGGGGGAAGGGCAAAACTGTGTTTGATTAGTAGCAGGTATTAGCTGATGATACTTAGTGAAACAAACCAAGGACTTTTCTATAAACTACATACAAGCAGCTTTTCCCCTTGAAAGGCGTAGCTCCTGCTCCTGTCAGCAGATCTCAGAAGGGCTGACTTCTTTAACATGTACTGTGACAACATTAAGTTTCAACTCTGCTCAAGTAAGTTCTTGTAGAAGTCATTGCTGTGGTTTATTCCAAGCATGACCTGATGTCTATCTCCTTGTCTTTACATTGCTTTACAAAAATATACTACATCTTAAGACTGCCAGGCAAGAAAAAAAGCAAAACCCAATAAAACGGGAGTAACAAGGGTCAAGAGTAAGTATCACCAGTTACAATAAACCCAACACTCTCAAACTTGATAAATGTGAAATAGCATAAAATTGGTTCCAAAAAAATAGGTTCTCTTGCTTATCACAGAAAGCAACAGTTCCTGCCGTCATCCTGGGAAAAAAATAACCAAACCTTAGTATTCCACAAACAGCCAAACTCTCAAATATTTTTAAGCAGGATAATCAAAAGGAAAAATGAGACTGCCACCAAAACTTCTTTGCCAGCAGAAGTCCTTGGTTGAACTCCACATCCCAACTTGTACTGGTAGCAAGCTCAGAGGAAAGGCACACTGTCCTCAGTGTTCCAGGCCAGACCTCAACTTCCTCAAAGATCAAAAGGCATTTGAGTCCAGGAATTTAGTCCAACCTATTACAGGAGACAGACAACTGCGAAATGGAATCTTAATCTAAATTTGTACAGTGTTTAGAGATATACAAATTAGATCTACCCACAGTTTATTATACCATGTCCATTATCCTAGAGACAAGTAATTAACAGAATGATGCTTTACCAACTTACAGATAAGACCTTGTAATTCCCTCTGACTCCCAGAGCCCATGTTTTCTCATATCACAACAGAAGATCCTCAAACCTTGGCAGGGATTTACTAACACCTTTGTTAATATGTCTCATTATTCAAAATGTCTCATTATTCAAAAATTCTGTGTTATTTTATCAGAACTGATAAGAAAACTATATTCCTGTACAAAAAAAAAAATACTTATCCTAAACAATCCTTTCCCAGGAAAGATTTCCTACCCACCCTGCTTTCTTGAGATAACATGTTCCTTCTAGACTGCAGAGTAGAGCATGACTACAGAAAGCCAACACTAGAAGAATTTTTCCATAGTTGCTCTTAAGGAAAAAAAGTACGCTTCCAAATTTAAAAAGCAGACAGCAACTGCTGTCCTGTGTGTTCTGGAAAGAACATTAATCAGTTTATTTTTGTAATTTACAAACAGCTAATATAGTTAGATGCTTTGAAGCACTCCACCAAATTTCAGCTGCAACGAATACAGGTCCACCTTTAACCCAGTTGGTCTTTTGCCAGGCACGTCCTCCCATCAAAACAAGGGCATTTGTGCTACCAAGCACCCTGTGCACAGATGGGAAAATAACCCCAAGTACTGTATAAATTATTAGACAGCATCCACCTTACAAGATAATGAAGCCTGTGATTTTTTTCAGTCAGTTGAAGTTTTTTGTTAAAAAAACCCCCCACACAACACACTTTCAGGACAAGAATTAAACATTGATTGAATTTATGAATATTTGGAGCTAGGTAATTCCTGTATGACAACAGAACAATTGCTATCAAATATACGTTCTACTTGCAGGGCATGAAGAGCACATAAACACAGATTCATCCTGACCACACTGGTACAGCTGCACAACTTCAGTATATCCTTTATGTTTCTTCAAAGGCTATCAAATCATAAAGCTTATGCATTTTTCCAGGAAAACAGTACAAATGCCAAAGCCTTTCATTAACAGTCACAACCACCTAAGAGCGAAGACAAAAGGAAGACCTAAACTAGGTTAACAATTCCTTACAGTTCCATTAGATCACCTCAGTGAAAACTAGTGTCAGATCCTGGATACATAAATATGTGAGCTGCCTTTAGTTCCTTCAACAAGTTGTCTTAACAGCAACAAAAGCAACCTTAGATATATATATATATGCATTAAAAATATGAACACACATACCACACCAAAAAGCAATTCATCTTCTTCCTGAACCAGAAGGAACATTCAGTAGGTCCCAAATGTCAAAGGTTAACTTCCCTACTGCCTTTTCTCCAGGTGAAACCTCAGCACTGTACTGTGACTGTGCTTCTACAGCCCTAATGAGTTCCAGACACTCACATGCTGTGGGGATCTTAGAGCTAATCACGTTTAAATAGTTCATATGATATAGTACATTTGACTTTGTGAAGTGACAGTTTTCATTATCTGAACTCAACACAGCTCACAACTGTGAGTAAAGCAGAGAAACAACAACTATACAGAGGAGCTGTTACACCAGCATCCATTCCATGTGCCAATACACAGCTGACTGACAAGTTTAACGATGGAAAGTGAACTGAGGGAGATTTATAAGGGACAAGTATCAACAGCTCTGTTAAGGTTGCAGTGGGGACTTGCACAACAGGGATAAAAAAGTTGGAATTACCACTCCAGCAGTCAGATGGCATGTAGGATGCAGAAGATGAAAGTTGATAGGTGTTTTCTGATTAAATAGTGTATTGCACAGATATAGTTCACAGGGACAGTATTTGAAATGACTTACACAGAAAGATGACATGAAAAATTAAGTTGCTTTAGACTGTACAGTTCTCAGAGCAAGAACAGCCTCCTACAGATGTATCTAGTGCCTCCACGATCATACAAATATGCAGTTCTTGGATGTCTGTAAACCACCACCCTGGGAAGAGTGCAAGATGGGATTCCCAGAGAGCAGAAGCACTGAAGAACACAGCTTCTGCAGCCTTTGCAAGCTCTCTGCATCTAGTAAAATAGAAACATATATACAGCACATCAGGAAACGCTTCATTTTTTTTTACAGAATTACAGAGAATAACATTCCTCCCATTTATAAAGCAGAACAAACCAGATTCCTCAGCACGAGGCACTGTCTGCTTCAAGTGGCAGCTTCTGATAACATTATCATATCAACAGATAACAACCTTAAAAGGTAGAAAACCTGAAAGTAAAACAAAGCAACAGCAAGTGTACCAGGAAGGGAGAATGGAGCCTGCATTCCATTCCAGCCTTGGAGCGGTGACTTCATCTTTGCTAGGGTGACCTTCCACTGAGTCCAGGCTTGAATACTAATATTAGACTAAAAAGAAGTGTGCCACCCTCTAAATATAATGATGACTCAACACCTAGAGGCTTCAGTGATGTAATATGACTAAAGAGGTTCTGACTTCACCACGTAGATTTTCTAAAATGAAGTCAAAAGATGCAGACCATCCCCGGCAGAAAAAAAGCCTGTCTCCTAGAGCATCTTCTTGAATTAGCCCGTAGGAAAACAGAAACCAAAAACATTTCACACACGGCAGCAGACACACTGGCTCCACTTTGCTTAAAAGCAGAAGTCAACAGACAGAGTCAAAGTATCACTAGAAAGTTTCAGTTCCATAATTAACATATAAAAGTTAAAGACAACACAGTAGACCACTGAACAATCTGGTGTCTTTTACTGCAGCTTAAAAATAAATAGCAGCATGATGTACTTTTTTTGAGAAAGCTCAATTCAAGTACAAAGGAAAAAAGGCTTTCTGAGTAAGGTCAGAGAGTTCTCTTAAAGCATCATCCTTGGACAAATATTCCAGCATTCATGTGAGGTAGCATTAAATCTCTGTCAAGGCCCAAACTCAACAATACACCTTAAAAAAAAATTAAGTCAAAAGAAGACTAACGTAGACTTCCTTAGTAAAAACAAGTAGTCATCCAATGTATGAAAATAAAGTTGTAAGGAGAAAGAATCCCTCATGAAAACAAACAGGAACTGTTTTCATAATAAAGTCCTTCCATTAAAGTACGATTATCTTTTCCATTGGCTTGTTAGTTCAACTTTCCCCTCCCTTCTCCACCCTACCTCCATTAAGCTCACAGTTCAGGAAGTGTCTTTTTAACCACCTTCATTCCCCAGTCTTGCACTCACACACTAACTCTCCTCATCAGAGGAATGAGGACACGCTTCAACGTACGCTCCCAGAGCCACAGACTGGTGGAGGCTGGAAAGGAACTGTGACAGTCATCTGGGCCAACCCTCACTGCTCAGGCAAGGCCACCTGGAGCCAGCTGCCCAGGACCACATCCAGACAGCTCCTAAAAAGCTCCATGGAGGGCAATTACACCACCTCCCAAAGCAAACTGTGCCAGTGTCTGTCACCTTTGCAGTAAAAAAGTGTTTCCCATGTTTAAAGGAAACCCCCTGCACTTCAGTTTGTGCTCCCTGCCTCTGGTCCTGTCAATGGGCACCACTGAAGAGAGCCTGGTTCTGTCTTCCTTGCATCCTCC
Source organism: Colius striatus (assembly GCF_028858725.1). Classification (NCBI taxonomy): domain Eukaryota; kingdom Metazoa; phylum Chordata; class Aves; order Coliiformes; family Coliidae; genus Colius; species Colius striatus. The sequence goes on along the minus strand of NC_084760.1, from coordinate 41,468,863 downwards.
ATTTATGTGGGGGTTTTTTTGTTTGGTTGGTTTTTGTTTGTTTGGGGAGGGTTCTGGGGGGTTGGGTTCTTTCCCCCCCACACTGCTAAGAATCCTTCTCTTTTTTGAGGCTGAAGAGTACTTTCCCAGTACTTCCTTGTACTAGGAAATCCAGAATCAGACACGTGTTTGATCACTGTATTTTCTCATGCAGAAGAGCAAGAGTGTCTCCTATTGGTTTGAAATACATTAGCAAGAAAAAGTACTTCATGAACTTTGACTATTATTTCCTAGGCAGCTCCACTATAACTAAAACATTCAGAAACTGATTAATTGTTCTATATTTGAAACGAAACTATCAAGTTCAAGCAGCACTCCTTCCAATTTGAGCCAGCAGTGGAAAAAAAAGAGCATACAGTCTCTAAACAGCTTGAGGAAACACATCCTTCCTTCATGTAAGCATTTTCTAACAGTGACAGTTTGGTGTAAGCAACTCCTGAGGCTTTACAGTATCTGAAGAAACCATCTTAAGAGGCAAAGATGCTTCACTTCAACAGAATCCTCACTGGTTTCAGCCTGAAGGAAATTACAGTCACATTACAGATGATTTTACAAAACAGTGATATATGTACAACAAAAGCACAACAAAAGGGTTACTATCTGGAAAGTCCAAAGGCTCCGTGCAGCAACTAACTGCTAAAACACTGATGTATCTACCCTCAGGAGTAATCAGAGGCATCCTCTTTGGCTCGCCATCACAATTGCTTTATCAGGAATGATAAAGTGAGCAGCAGCTCCCATTCAGTCACACTCTCAGCCAAAAATAAGTCTCAATTTTTCTATATCTTGCTCATGTAAGTAGTTCCATCACTTTTTCCAGGAGACCTGTTGCAAATACCAAGGTTTAAGATTAATTTTATCTTTAGCTTCATTACAATAAGAACCCCCCCGACCTAAGTCAGTGCTGTACACTCAAAAAAAAAAATCCCTCCTTGCCATTAACAGGTTATTTGCCAAAACAAATGATCAGAACACAGGATAGAGATGGGGGCACAGCTGAACATGATCCCAATAGGTCTGTTGGATAATCTATTTCACATCTTTTTTCTTCCTGAAAAACTAAAAAGTTCAGTATTTTCTAGTCACATTGCAAAGAAGGTACAATTTCATTTTCTGTACAAAGGAACAGGCTGTCTATGATAGGAGCAGAGATAAGCAAAGCCACCTTGCTTCAGCTGTAATAAGCCATTAGTATATGCAAGCTGCTGTGATTCTATGATCCTGTACAAATCTTTAAACAACAATTATCAATCCAGCTATCTCAGGCATTCTCCTGATCCAAGTAGAGACTTCTTTCCAAGAACACAGGACTACAGTGTAGGGAAATATCTTTTTACCAAGTGTTCTATTACTGTAAGCATTTACCAAATGCTCTATTACCATATTACTGGTGTAACTTGAGGCCATTTCTTCTTGTCCTCTTACTTGTTACTTTGCAGAAGAGACTAACCCTCACCTCACTACAACCGCCTTTCAGGAGTGATCATGCCTCCCTTCAGCCTCCTCCAGGAAAACATCTCCAGTTCCCTCAGTCACTCCTCAGATTTGTGCTCCAGATCCTCCCCAAGCTCCACTGCCCATCTCTGGGCAGGCTCCAGCACCTCAATGTCCTTCTTGCAGTGAGGGGCCCAAGACTGGAGACAGCACAGGAGGTGCAGCCTCAGAAGTGCCCAGTACGGCAGGACAACCACTTCCTTGGTCCTATTGGTCACACTATTTCTGATACAAACAAGGATGCCGTAGGCTGATACAAAGTACTTAGGTATCTTCAAATTTAAAAAAAAAAAAAAAATATATATTTAAGGCATTTGCTTTTTCTAGAACCTTTTCCGAATATCTTGCATAGATAATTGTGTCAGAAGTTTGAACATTGACGATTCAACCTTAGCCACCTCCGATAATGTACCTTTAAAGCTGTCAGTGCAAATTCTTTATGTCAATACCACTGCATGCCAGAGCCACTCAGAAGTTTACATATTTAAATATTACTTAAGTCACAAGTTCACACATCAAATCAAATCAAAGCAACTATTTACAATAAACATCAGATTTCTCTCTTTCTTTTCTAGCTAACTTGTAAAGTTTAAACCAGATCACACATCCATTTTCATACTAAAAGTGTAGCTCAGGAGGAAAACTCAAAAATACACTGTAAAAACTTTCTGTAGAACATACAGCACAATGACACCATTGTAGATAAAATCATTAGTGTAGTACATTCTTCAGGAAGTTTAGTGTGCCACCACTGATATATTTGATACTAACTTTAGCTTAGCAATTTGGCAATATTTTATGTTGAATCCATGTGTGCTCTTATCCTGCAGCAACAGTTAAGAATAGGAGGGATTATTCACATGAATCAACCAGGAGCCAGTGTAAGTGTTCGACAGGAATAATAAAAAAAACATAATCTGCTCTCCATGTCCTTGGATTTGATGAGAAATCTAAAGGTAATCCTATCTAGTTAAATATAGACTTACTGGAGTAACTACTTACCTGCAAACAGAGCTGTTCAATCCATGTCGTTGTCAGATGTACAGACTGGCACATGGAACAGAGTACTCACTCTCAGAACAGAGTACCCATCCCCTAGAACGCAGCTGTTGTTCTTAAAACATATCCTTAAGTCCCGCAAGTCTTTGGGTACTTCAACCCCACAGACTTACACAATCATCCATCCTATTTCCTAACTAAGCCACCACCTAAATCCTAGAATAGAGGTCTCAAAAGGGAAAGCTCAGGAGCAAGTGGAGATTTTATCCCTGCAGGATGAGATTCTCAAATTCTACGCAGGCTTCTGTTTTCTTCTTTTAAAACCGGACTTTCCGATCCCTTCCACTTCATTGTAAGGTGACTATAAAATTCCACGAAATAGCACAACAAAGGCAAGATGCTTATTAGCAAAAGGACTTAAATACAACAAAATGGTGCACTGTTTGCCAAGACTGTAATTTGTTCAAATACAAGTATGACCATTTTATTCAGTGCTGTGGTACGAACTTTTGTTTTGCTTTAGTCTGTATTACTCAAACATATGAAAGGCATCATTATGGAAGACGAAGATGTCTAAAAATTAAACACAAACAATTGCATTTATGCAACCTCAACAGATACCACCTTCAGTACCTTCAAGAGGAAGTATGTATTCTTAAGGACACCCTGGGTTTTTTTTCTTTCATTTGGTAATTTCCCCTACTAAAGATCCTAGTCCATCCCCACCAGCTTTGGTCTCAGTTTTATCTGGATACCTCAGAAGCCTGTTCCAGCCAAAACCTACTTTACCACTGCCAGCTTGTTTCAGAACTGAAAATTCTGAACAAGACACTCAAGTAGACTCAGATGTGCCTACAACAATTATCCCAGACTAATTTCATCAGACAACAAAGCCCCAAGCTATCAGTTTAATATTCTTGATGTCTTCGTCAGGAAGAATACTAGGCTTAAAAATAGGAACTGAACATTTCTGGTAAATTTTTAAGAGTACACTGTTATCAACATTCTGGTTTAGACTAATCAGAGTTAAAAACATTTTCACGTGGTTCCCCTTGTCTTTGTTCTCACCATCATTCATTTTAGATTTTCCAGATAAAATAGTATTTCAGATAACTGGAAACATTTGACACCTCATTGCACTCTACAACTACCTGGAAGTCTTCTCCCATTGGTCATAAGTTGTGTGAAGAGAGGTTTAGACTGAATACAAGGAAATATTTCTTCACTGAAAGGGAGGTCAAGCCCTGAAAAAAAAATACTGCTCAGGGAAGGTATTTCAAAGACATATAGCTAAGACACTGACTGACATGGTTTACTGGTGGAGATAGTGGTGCTGCATTAATGACTGGACTCCATCTTCAAGGTTTTTTCCATCCTAAATGATACTGAGAAAATATAAGAAAGGCAGCCTCTGACCACAGCAGGAGCAAGTGGGAGATCCTTTAACAGATTTAATGTTGCCAATTCCATCATGACTGCAACTATGGTCGCTACGAAGACATGGACCCACATTTCAGTATTCTGCAAATCTGAACAGAAGGAAAATAGTTTTGTTCACTGTGGCTGACAAAAAAAAAAAACAGGCTTTTAAGCTTTTGCAACACATCATGGCAGAGTGGTATTGTCACCTTGCAAGTCATATTTGTGATCCAGTTTCTTTGTACAAGACAGATTAAACTATTTATCTGTTTAACTGAAACTGCAATGAATGCAAACCTAAGATGTACGTTTCTCTTAGACTGAAAATATGGTAAGTCACACCATACCTTACTGTCCTCGTCTTCAAACACAGACTGGTGAACATTACAAGCAAAGAGAGAATTCGGGAGATCGTTGAAGTCAATTATTTCATGAAAATCTTCCTCTGCAAAACACCTCTTTAGGTCGTTCTCTCCATTTATGGAGTAGAGCAAGAACTGTCCTCTGTCCTCCGGGATGCAGCCGTAGTGACCCAGGCCTCGCATTCCAAAGAGGTAAGAGTCTCCCCTCATCCCTGGCAGCATGGAGAAGAAAGACACAGTCACATCACACTCTTAAATATTTGTAGAAAGTATTTCATACTCTTAAGGCAACAACCAACCTCCAAAACGGGGTCACTAAGACTACTTCCACCAAGGTTTAAGTAGGGACTTGGGTTTAGTTTTATTTATTAGCATGAGAAAGACCTAATCACGTAAGTACCACCAGAAGCAAGGCATTACTTGAGTGCCCTTTGCCCTTAAAGAGAATACTCTGTTGTATTTGAATTTAAGAGAGTTATGGTTTGTTACTGGGAAGGTAGGCAGGCCCTTCTGAGCTTGCTTAGAGAGAAAGTATAATGCACTAGGTAAGAAGAAAATGAAAATAACTTGCAAAAATGTACCAGGCAAAAATTCAAAGGGAAAAAAAAAGAAAAAAAAAAGATTCTGTTTCAAAGCAGCATGAACAAAGAATCGTCAAAAAGCAGTACAACTAAAACATCTTTATTACAAAGAAGAAAGCCAATTTTTTCAACAGTTACAAGTCAGAACATATCCTGTTTTTCCATGCACATTAATCACATTAGGAAGCAAATAAAAAAAGCTAAGACAAGAGAGGACTCAAGATGATTCTCTTCACCTTTTAGAAAAATTCTGCTGACTTTGGAGCCTTTACCCATCAGAGCAGAAAGATAAGTTTAAGACACAGAAGTAACAAGCCCATACACCAAACAGCATGCCTGCTGCTGATACAGGAGTAAACCTCATAGCAGCCAAGGGGAGGAAGTAAAGGCCCAACTAATGATGGGTGTGTTAATTAGTATAAGTGCAGGTATTTATCAGTCCTTAGCACAAGTATATTAGACACCAACCTATAACCTCTACAGAGCTCCAGTAAGCTGACGAGAAGTTATGCAGAAGAATAATTAATTCCCTTATATTTTTGTTTCTTTTAATAACAATATGCAATCACTGGCTGTTTTTTTCTCCTCATAACATAAGGAGTTAGAGAGTTACATAAACAGTGTGTTCATCTGTTTCAGATTTGTCCTTGCTCTATTGCGCATTTGCTATTCTCTATATATAGTTTTAAATATTAGTTAAAACACACTGTTTAGGACTGATGTCCAAAATTAAACCTTATGGGCTTATTACACCTAATCTCAGTAAAGCAAAGCTAAATTATGGAACTAATTTGCCATGCCTTTCATAGAACCCCAATCCTGCTGCTGCTCTGAAAAGATATTTGGCCGATGGCAGAGCACACTCTTCAGTAACTTCATATTATGAAAGTGTCAGTAATTGTTATTGCTGAAGTCCCAGGGCTAATGATAAAAATACTCATGAAAACAAGCTGAAGTCATGCACTGAGTCCCTGCTTACTACACTCTCAAAACACATCAAGACAGATTTATTGCCCAATATTAGTCAGAACAACTAAGACTGGAAGCGGCCTGCAGGTCAGCTAGGCCAGACCATAAGGTCAGAACAAGATAATTTAGGACTTTCTCCAGTGGTAGATATTGTACAGCAGCAATACTCAGTGCATAGAGTGATCTGCAGAGAGCTGGCAGGTCACAGGATCGTGGCTGTTCTCCTTTTCCAGGTACTAAAAAAAAAATGATACACAGCTAAAACAATAATAGCTTCCTAGCCCTGTATCATCCTATGTACGTATTTTATGAAGGAAGGGTTTATAACAGAAGAGGATGCAGTGCTGTAAGACAGCAGGTATGGCATGAAAGCCTCAGGCCAAGAACCACTTTTTACTGTGTCAACTTGATGACAGGTTTTTAAACTACCAAATACACACTAGTGTTTTTGCCAACTCGGTATGGTATTAACAGAACTATCTCCAACCAATTTCAGTTGAAGAATTAAATTCTAATTGGAAAAAAAAAAACAAAAACAAAGCCTTAACAAATGGCAGAGGAGATGGTCACAACATCAACACACATACTTGCATAGCAGAAACCCAGTATCACAGCAATACTGCCTCTGGTATTTGAACCAATTCACTTCAGCCTAAGCCTAGCGTATGTTCCAGTATAAACAGACCCAGTGAGAAATTCTCACAGCAGCCACTAATGGGGAAGAAAGTTACATTCTGAATGTATCACTACTCTAGCAAAAAATATTAATAGACCACCTACTCCCAACACAAGCGACTTCTAATGTGTTTTCCATGATGCGTTTGCTGTCCAGCCTGTGTCAAGATAAGAACCATTGCTTTTACATGCATTTCAAAAATATAACTTACATGGCAGAGCACACTTTTGCCGAAGAGTATTTCACTCATAACAAGCAAATTACTTGCATTCAGTGAAGAGGTTATTTCATAGTCACACTGGGTAAAACCTTTCGTTCCCCAACAGCATTAAGCTGGCAGTGTCCACTCAGCAGAGAGGCACGTTTCAAAGCCAACTTGACATAGAAACAAGAGGATAAAGATGGCACAAGTTGGTATTTAAAAGCTGCAGGAATTCGGATTATTAATTGATACTCAGTAAACATTCTAGTGAGGAGAAAGTAAATGAAACTGGAAGTAGTGAAGTTTAAGATCTACAAGAATATCCTAGAATAAAAAAAAAAAAAAAAATCAAGAAACAGGAATCTGCTGTCTGAATGGAACTTGAAGTCTAAGGAGAACAAGGGGCAATCCAGTACGTGTTTTCCTTACACATTTCTGTATTAGCTTGCTTTTTAAGATGTACTTTTTAATCTAATAAATAAGCTTCACTTTCACTGTAAAACTATGACAGTAGTGTTTAAGATAACTTCATGGCAGCTAATAAACTTCATACATCCTGTTTCCCAGCACATTACAAAGCTACTAGGGTGTGCACAGATGTCAATTATATTGAAAAAGTCAGAAAGTCTACAGGTTTCTTCACTAAACTGTTGTTTGCTTTGAGGTTTTGTGGGGGGTCGGTTTGTTTTGGGGTTTTTTCCTCCCCTCTGAGGACATCGTATTATAAGATACTAGATAGAAAAGGAAGCTTTCAGGTTAAGAATTTATCAGAACCACCATATGATAAGCAACAGCAAAGTTTTAAGTTAGAATCATGAAATGTGGGTTTCTAATAATTTTAGTTGGCAGTAAGGAAACGAACATACAGCACAGCAGGTGATCCTACAATGCACAGACTTCAAAGCTCCATTTGAAATGAGAAATTAATAGATACTCTTATATGATGTGGCAGTGGTTTTGCTCTGCCAGAGCTCTTTAACGAGAAGCCCCTGTTTTCAGTCAGTTCTTGAGGCAGGTTTGCTCAGTGGGACTTAGGTACTAGCCAAGTCTCTTAATAATGTCACAGTCTCAGATGCCTTTCAACCATCCCTTGTTCAAGAGTTGTTGGTAGGAGTGTACACATGTACGTGCCTGCACTACATTTAAGATGCACCCAGAACTCTGATCAGTGTTCCGTCTGCTAACACATGACTTACAATACCCTGATTAGTAAATTCTCCGCCCAATTTAAGATGAGGCCTGAAAAGTCAAGCACATCTGTATGGAATAACAGATGGAATATGGAATAAATTTTGTTTCACAAAATTTGCTTGGCTATAAGAGGGACATACACTCCACAATATTACACAGAGCACCACAGCTAAAATAGAAATCTCATTAACAGAAGACCTAAAGGTTGCCCAAGAAAAATTAATTGTCTCTGAGCCTGAGCTCATTGGTAGTCAGAGAGGACAAACATCCTTGCAGTTTGTTAGCACACTTCAAACCCCTGGGCTCTAAGTTCAGACTCCAGACAAACTAGCACCTCTCCCAAACGACATGACAATCTGTCATGCACCTCAGGCTTCTCATTTGCAATGCCAGTCACTTCCCTACACAGACAGGCCCCACACCACCTTCTGTAGTGGAGAAAGCACCTTCTGACCTGATTCATAGCACAACTGCACAAACCAATTCCATTAAAAGACCAGGCCTGAAGATAAAAAGTTTGTGTTTAACTCCAACAGGTAACTGAATTGATTTCCTTCATGGCTGCATCAGTACTTGTAGCAGCCAGAAAACAGAGGGTCAAGTCTGTGAATGGACAGGCAACAGCTAAGGCTTGGTTGCTGGGAAGCACAATCCTATCTACTTAAAGTATTAATGAAATTGTAATCTCAGTCTTCAGAGCTCAGCATGAACTTCAGAACAGGTCTCTATACCAGAAGTTATCTTCAGCCAGCCACGATCTGGAAATCTTGCCTTTTTCTGCTTTATAAATAATGTTGCACATAAACCAAATTGTAACTACGTATCCTTCATTGTGTCTGTCAAACACCTTAAGGCTCAGGTGTTTTTTTGTTGGTAATGTTCTGTGGCTTTTTGGAATTTACTTGGACACTTCAGGCAGTCCTGTCAAAAAAATGTTTTTTCTAGTGGTTCCACTAGTAAACAAATGAGTTCACACTTCAAATCTCTTAAAATAATTCTGAGTCACGTATAATCCATGAACTGAACTGCTACATAAAATGAACCCAAATAAAGGTTATCTTCTATATAACTATAATACAATCGACTGGATCTCATTGCCATTTACATTGAAGTGCCTTTCCATTGCTTCAGACAAAAAGTTAACTTCCCTTCTCTTACAGTCCTTTTTATGTTATCAAAAAATAAAGGCATCCACATGAGAGTAAGCCTTACTCATATTTTAAAATATGATTTCAAACTGGGTTGTGCATTTGCTTCTCCCTTTCCAAGGCAGGAAAGATAAAAGAAGTTCACATTTAGAATTTCAAAACATAGGACAATGCTATAAAAAAGATACAGTAAAACTAAGGCCTCATCCAGCACCAATACTGATGCTAAATTTGTTACGCAACATGTCAATTGGGACTATACTAGTAAACTCTGAAGCAGGACTGTTCTCTGTAGAAGGTAGAAACACCAAGACTAACCAACCTGAGCCCAAGCTCATGTGACCTCCAGCTGATGTCAATTGCCTGTCACATCCTCCTATTCCCTTTAAATAAAGTTCACTCATATGTGATTTCTGTTCCTACGTTCTGAATTTGGTGCAGGGTTTTGACCCTAAACTTTCAAATCAAGCATACCTTACACAGAGAGAGGAGCCCCACAGGAGTGCTGTATTATCAACCCTTGGAAAGCCACAGCAGCCGCTACCCTTCCAGACCCTGTGCAGAAACTCCTCGCCATTTCTGGGCAGCTCTTTTGCACTATTTTCCTCACTACACTTCTAAATTTCTTCTCCTATGGTCAAGCAGTAGAAAAAGCTTATAATCTGTGACAGTTCAAAACATGAAGCAAACACCCTTCCCATTGCATCACATCAGGTGGCATCAACATTCAGTCCTGTAAATCCTGTAACTGAAAGCTCTGTAGAGATGTCAAGTGGGAGCTAAGTATTCATTCTGATATCTCACTATTTTTAAATATGGCACACTTTTAATTGAAATTAACAGAAACCAGCAGAAAATTATACTAATTGACAAATGGGTTACTGAGGTTTCAATTTGCAAAAATGTTATCAGAAGGTATTGCTTTTTTTAGTGCAAAATGGAAAGGGCAAAGACACATCTACTGTTATGAAGTTAGACCCCAACAGAGCAAAGAACTTCATCTGAGATTTTGCTGAACAAAGATAACTTGAGCACATCAAGTGTTTGAGTGGGCCAATGACTTATACATCATCAAGCACATATAGATTTATCCACTGTTTTTATGGAAACTAGTAAGGCATTTCCTTGGTGACCATTTTCCTGTCTTAGAGTTTTTAAAGAGAGTCCCCGAGGGACATCAAGAAACAGGCACATATCTCTTGAAATTGCTAGGAAACTTTACTTTTTTTTATTAAACACTGCTTGCCATGACAAACAACATGACTAAAAATAGAATAAAGCAAACAAAATGTTACAAATAGAGCTTAAAATAAAATCACTATAAACTAAAAGTATTATTGAGTCCTAAGTGCAAACCTGGAAACCATAATCTACAGGAATTGAGAAAATTTGGTAAAAAAAAAAAAGGCAAGAAAAGTTGCAGTTGTTTTTCTAGAAGGTTTAGAAAAGAAGTAAGAATCCCACCTCAGCTCCTACTTAAAAAACACACCAACCAACCCCAAACAGCAAGTAGAGGGAGGAATGAAACTCAGTGAGTAAGTCTTTACTGAAACAATCATTTTTTATTTAAAATAGCCACTGACTTAATGAAAGCAGAGACACCAGTTTCTGCAGTATCAGCCTAAGGATGCAATTGCAGCTGAAGTCCGCTGGACCCATACTGAATACTTGCGCAGAAGGCACAATAGGGAAGTTCATGATAGTAGCAACCTACTGAAATTTCAGTCCACTCTGCAAAACAAACCCTGGACAGGACAAGGGGTAATGGGACACAAAGTTTCATTTAAACATGAGAAAAAACTATTTCACCGTGAGAGTGATGGAGCCCTGGCACAGGCTGCCCAGGGAGGGTGTCCAGTCTCCTTCTCCAGAGGTTTTCAAAACCCCCCGAGACACGTTCCTGTGTGACCTGATCTAGGTGAACCTGCTTCTGCAGGGGGGTTAGACTAGATGATCTCTAAAGGTCCCTTCTAACCCCTACCATTCTGTGATTCTATGACATCAATATTTTTTAGATGGTACTAATTCTTCACAGTGGAAAGCTCCCATGGACTTAAATGGAGACATTTCACTTAATTAAAAAGAGGAGAACAGGACTTCATGTGTGAGGATTAGAAAATGTTGCAGTCTCAAAAGCAATATAGATTATGGTCATCCCTTCTCTCAGACCACACCTCTGCATTGTCCATCTGGGCGATGACTACTATAGTAAGAAGAGTTACCAGCACAGTGAAGTCCACTAACATTTTAGTTCCAATGTGGCTAGCACCACACAGAAATACTGTTAGCCTCCACTATTCGTTTTACAGAAGTGGCAGGTATGAAGAAGCGGATTTTAATTCTTTTTAAATGCTCAGCAGCGCAAATCCCAAATATTCTAATCCTTTCCATTGACATTCTAGCCACATTCAATTTACCTGAGACTTTGGACATTAAAAGCTCCCCAAAATAGTTACAAAGGACCCACTCACTCTTATTTAGCTAAAGTAAGTCTGGTCAGTCCAAGCAGTTTGAAGCTTTGTCAAGGTTTGACATGGAGGCATTTCTGGTAATGGGAGAGGGGCTGTAAAGATGACTCCCGTAAGAAATTGCTCAAAACTCTCCCCAGCTCTGAGTCAGACCCACTTCCGGGGCTACACAATTCAGTACCTCCACAATCACTTCTTAAGAAGAAGACAGAAGAAGAGGGTCCTTCCTGTTCCTTCTTGTTCTGTTCTTCTTTTCCAGCTGGTGATGGTGCAAGGAGCTGGGAGAGAAAGAGAAGAGGTCATGTAGACCTCAAAGTCAGTGAGGGAAGAAAGGAGGTGTTCTGGAGCAGAGACCCTCCCTGCATCCTGCAGAGGGGACTAGTGAAGCTGAGATTTGTTTGCACTTCATTAAAGACCCCACACCAGAGGCAGTGACTATGCCCAGAGGAGGTTGTGTCCATGGGAGGGACCCTGTATCAACAGAAGCCACAGCTGCTGGGAAGAACCCACACCAGAGAAGTTCATTAAGGACTGGGTCCCTTGGGAGGGACCCCATATCGGAGCAGGGGAAGAATGCCAGGAGTCACCCTTCTCTGAGAAGACAGAAGCGGCAGAGCCCATCTGTGAGAGACTGACCACATCCCCCATTCCCTGCCCCCTTGAGCCATTGAGGGGAAGGAGGTAGAGATATCGGGAGCAGTGAGCCGGGCCCGGGAAGAAAGGAGGGATGGGGGAGGGAGACCTTAAAGTACTATTTGTATTTTTGTCATCATCCTGCTCTTTTTTTCTTTTTATTCTGTTCGGTTTCTTGTAGGTAGTACAATAACCTTTCCTACTTTCCTCTCTAAGTCAAGTACTGGAGTCTGTTTTGCCTGGAACCTGTAATTGGCAGCGAGCCCTCCCTGCCCTTGTTCCAATCCACATCCTTGGTTATCTTTTTTCCTTCCATCTCACTGCGGCCTCTGCCATCCTAAAGAGGGTGGGAGTGGGGGCAGCAAGCAAGACACTGTTGTGGTGCTTCATTGCTGGCTGGGCAAAACCATGACAGACCTGCATGTTGCTGAGAAGGCTGGGCTGTGCCTCCCATGCCAAGAGGTATTCTGTGACCAGTAAAGGTGCTTTGTAAAGGTGTTTGGCACTGGCTTGCCAAACAATCTGTATCTCCAGCCGTGGAGAAAACAAGGCAGCAGACGCCAGTGCTCAATCCTACTGAGGCAAGACTCCAGCCCCAGTACACAATAGGAAGAGGAGACTTAGAGCAACCAATGCCAATCATGAAGATTTTATGCACTGTTCTTACGGTCAAGAAGTTGGGCTATGATTACTCAACCACTAAAGTTCCCATGGTAACATTAAAGTATTCGAAGAACAAAAAAAAAACCCTCCCCAAACCCAAAGAAACCAGAACAAGCTTTCTGATTGCCTTCCCTTGGCATCCATTTAAAATGAGACAGTCTTATAAAGGACACACATATCACATCACTCGCCTTCAGCCAGATCTGTCCCCTCACAAGGGTCAGTGGTAAACTTGGTTACTAGCCCTCTAGCTTGTAACATAGAATTGATTAGTATACCCTAAATCTTATCAAAATCTACATTTGCCTTCCCTGTAGGAAGAAAAAAAAAGAGACGAAACTATGTATATCAGAGCTACATGCAGCTGAAGTTGTTTAACTCCTTGAAGACACTCCAAGCTACCACAGCACCTTGTGCAAAATTTCAGTTTCCTTGGAAAGGATTTTCTGCTGATACACACAAGTAATGTATAACTTAAAATAACAGTAAGGACACCAGTGCAATGACAAACATTTCCAATACAAACTATGACAAATCAAGCCACTAAATACATGTCACAGTACTTGGAAGAGGACAGACAAACTCGATAACATAAATGACAATTCATTCTCAGAAGTTTAAGGAGAACAAGACAGTTCCTGCTGTTAAAGAAAGGTACCAGTTACTAGTTAACAACGTTGAGATTCTATAGAAATCTTCTGTCCTTGTTTACTATGATGCATTTGTAGTTTTTCTGAATGGTTTATATTCTCACAGTGTTCAGGAATGATGTGCAACCTTATGATTTAGTTGTATTGCACGAATAAATGCAACAGTTCCTTTACTGTAATTATGTATTTTTGTATGAAAACAGTTTTCCTTTTCTACACAGCAAACATTTTAACTAGGTAAACAAAAAAGAGCAAACCAACCTGTAAGTTCAGAACTCGAAAGTCTAACACAGAAGCCCATGTAAAGCATAAGCCCTGATTAAACTACAGTCCCTATCCATGTGATTTTTTTTTTCAGATGTCTAAATCTATTTTATATTTTCCTTTTTGGAAACGAGATTAAACTTCAAACTCAAGCAGTAAAGGGATCATGGTGTTTTAAAGAGATATAAAAGACTCTAGGACAGTAAGGAAGAAAAAACAAATCAATAACTTTGGGGAGCGACCTGTTATATAAACATCAGGTAACATCGGCATGGGATGCTGCAGCTAACTTTGAAGCAGCCCAACAAGATTCTCCTTCAGGGATACGGGCTTCATCACATTCCTGCACACCGTCCTTAAGTTGTACAAGTGGCTGGGGCAGCTCTGCATCCTCACAAAAGCCCACCTGCTCTGAGCGGATACCCGGCGCTTTCCGCACGGTTGCAATCCCACTTCCAGAAAGGGGGACGAACGCTCCCTCATCTCACCACGCTCCCCTGCACCCGCGCGGACGAGCCACCTGTCCCCACGGACGAGCCGCTGCGACCTTCCCCCGCACCGCCCGCCTCCACCGCCGCCCACCGGCCACTTCCAGCCGCCCGCGCGGGGCTGCGCGCCGGGAGCCGACCCCCGGGCAGACGGCGGGCGTCCCGCGGGTAAGCCCCGGGCTCGCCTCGCAGCCCTCCCCGCTCCCCCAACAGCCACAAGCGACAGGAGACCCGAAGACAAGAGTCCCAGAGCGGGAGCACGGCCGCGGCCAGAGCCGGCGGGGCAGTTACGTAACCCCAGCACGGCGGGCGCACGGCGCCAGGTCGGCGGGGCAGGGCTGCAGCCAGGCAGCCTCACCGCAGAGGGAACCCCTTAAGCAGCGGCGGCTCTGCCCTTACCTGCGGCTCGCTCGTCCTGCCCTCCCCGCCCTCCTCCTCTGTGGCTGCCGCCGGCTCCTCAGCGACGCAACACCCCGCACCTCTCAACACCCGCGCCGCCGAAGCGAAGGTGGAGGACGAGGGGGCGGAGGCCACAACCCAATCAACAGACGCCCCCATCCAAACGGATGGGAGGAAGCCACCAATAAGAATGCGAAGATCGCAGTGGCCCCGCCTCCTCCTCCCTGGGCACCCCCCTCGTCTCCCACCGCGGCGCGGCGGGTCTGGGTTACCGGCGCGGACGGCGACGGCGGGGCGGCGGTGGCAGTGGCGGCACCCGCTCCGTGTGGGGACGGGCGAGCGGCGGACGGGTCTCACGCCGCTCCTGGCACTCAGCGAGCCGTAGGAACACAGTGGCTTGTGTCCTCGTTACTAGTGCGTGTCAAAGCTTCTCTCCCTCCGGGTGTCGGCCGCCCTGCTCTGAGATGGTGTGGGTGGGGTGAGGAGAGGTGAGGCGGGGAGAAGTCAGGTGGGATAGGGTAAGGAGACGCGAGATGGGATGAAGTAAGAGTGAGGAGAGGTGGAATGCGATTATGGGATAGGGTAGCAGGAGAGTGAGATGGAGAGAGAGAGGGTGGGATGCAGAGAGATGTATCAGCCAGCACACCTCACTATAGTTTTAGTGACAAACCTCCTAATGTCCCCTGTGGTGATTTTGTAGGAGACCTAAATGTCTCTGGGAGATGGAGCTCCCAGCTGCCATTCCCACTTCTGACCACCGATAAGCAAACTGGCTCTTGAAGTGAGCTCCATCTGGAATGAATCCAGTTGTCTTTCATCTCTTCTTCAGACTAAGAAATGAATAAGGTATATCTCCCTGTTACAGACAAGGCCAGAAGGTGCATTTAGAGGACTCTGAAGGAACATTGAGGTTAGAGTGGAAAAGGGCTGATGGTGGTCATTTTAAAAAAAGAGCATTTAGATAACCCCAAGGCATGTCTTATTGAAGGAGGAGCTATTTTCTGTCTTCCAGCTGTACATCCAAGAGTGCTACGCATTAGAGGCTAATGCTGATTTTCAGCGGTCTATTTGCTTTGCAGTGCAATACAGAGGGATTTAATCAATAGACTGATACAGAAATGTGAATAGGTTTCCGTGAAGATGGCTTTGAAAATCTATAGAATATAATGGAGGACTACAAGACTCACATATAATTGTTAAATACCTTATTAAAAAAAATCCACGGAAGGAATAATTCTCCATTAGTTAAAAATATATGAAAAGATGTATGCCATTTGTAGCAGGACTTTCCAATAACAGCAGGGAAAAACCTCTAGTAATGAATGAGATCAATAGTGTATCCCACCTCATCTCTGCAAATACCATTATAGAGCTATACATTCTAAAATGTTGTGCTTGCAACAGAAGAGTTTCTTCCTGGTCCTGTGAATTAAGGACTTACTTATGCCTTGATGCCTATCTGGTTTAGACACCTTTCAGGCTTTCTTCTTTGGTTCTGCTTTTATTTTTCAGTATATAACAGGTAATTGACAGTAGTAATTATTATCTCTTGTTGGTTTATCCTTGTGCCTGAAACATGAGTCCCTGACCACAATCTTACTGGTTTAGGTGCCATGAAGAAGTGAAAGCAAGCTATGGAACCAGAGATGTCACAATATGAACTCATCGAGTTTTTAGTCAAATACTATTGTTGTTTTGTTTTAAGAATTAAACCTGGAAGGATAACTTCCTTCGTCTCCACTTTCATGTGTTCCCTTTGCATGATGTCTTATTTTAATATTCTGTGTAGGAAGAGCACCCACTGTGCTTTTTCTGTCCCACGTTTTATGTTGTCCAATTTCTTTTTGTCTTCTTATCCCCATACCTGATAACCATGTCTTGTTCACAGTAGCTAGCCACAAATATTATTATTTTTCTTATTTTCATGTGGGGAATGAATATTTTCAATGTGACAAAGGTGCCCAAGCATATGCTTTCTTTGTAGTAAAACGGGAATCTACAGTTATGAAAGCAATGTTCAGGAAAAATCAGGAATGCCTAAGTCTGTAAATCAGCTTTAATATGCATCCAGACAGTATTGCTAAGGTGAAGGGGGAAAAAAACCCAGATTCCCCTGTTTGCAGTAAAAATGTCCTTAAATCAGATAATAATGACACTGGCAAGAATTTTAAGGTTTCTAATATCCCCTGTTGTAAGGTTTAAAGATTTCTTTTAGGAAAGGTCACAAAATAATACACATTATTTAAGCACAGAGAAGCAGTACTGCAAAAATAAGAGAGTAGGGGCAACTGAGAGAAGTCTCTCTTGGGGTCACAGTGTTTGCCCACTAAGGCGCCACTACCATTCAGGCCATGCAGCCCGAGTGGGCACCTTGTGCTTCTTAAATTCTGTGGGCATCTTCCCACAACCCAGCTAGCTGCAGAGTGCCAAAATCTGGAGGAAGCTGAAATTCTGGAAAGGATACCAAAGGAGGTGATAAAACAGCTGCTACTTGCAAGATTTGCAAGCAGTGCTGTGTAGTCCTGCTCCCACAGAACCGAGTGGGAGTTTTGTTACCGATATCTCGGAGCACCGGCTTAGCCCATCTCATCCAAATCCTGAGCTATTCATTATCTTTGGTCTGCACCTGCTTCTTTTCGACAGATTTCATCTGTAAACAAAAGTTGCCTCTCGGATGTACTGAAGCAACCACAGTGAATTGGAACACAAATAAAGTGCTGTAATCAAAAGACTTTGCCCCCTTAGGTTATGCTGATTTCTGATCATCAAAATACAAACACTGTTGCACTCCTGCAGCCTTTGGAGGAGCTTTGGTGACAAAATTGTCTCTTTTCAGGTGAAATGAGTAAGTAATGTCTCAAAATCTGTAGGTTCTCAAGGAGGGAACGTTGCTGCTTTTACATTTCTGCTCACTGGGATAATCCCAGGTTCTTTGGCCAGATATGGATTATGATTTCTTGCAAATGGATGAGTCTGGAGCTTAGAATGGGCAAAGTAAAATTAATGTTGACTCTATCAGCATTAGCATACCCTTGATTGTTTCTGTTGCTTTTTTTGAACACAAAAACACAGTTGGATCCATCTAGCTCTGTGTCTTGTCTCCAGCAGCCAAGATGGGGTTCTTCATAAAACAGTTTAAAAATAGACCATGTATTCTTCTCCTATTTACCTTAGAATTTTCCAGCAACTAGTGAGGTAGGGACTTTGGGAACCGAGGTTTGTATCCAAGCTACGATGCTTAGTAGCTACGAGTGGTCCTCTTCTCTGGGAGTTTGTCTTAACTCTTTTTGAGCCCATTTGTGGCTTTGTTTTCCACAATGTGCTGTGTGTCGTGATAATTCTTCACTGTGTAAAAACAATGTTAAGATTTCTTCTGGAGTGTTTTATTAAGTGTTCCTTTGTTATCAAGGCAGCAAATGAAGGTCTTTTTCTGACCTTCTCACCATCACTGTTTTCCACACTTTAATTGGATTTCCTGTAAGCTATCCCTCTGTCAAGCTCATGTGGTTTTCTCTGTTTCCAAGTATGAAACTTTATCACCATCACTCTACCCTCTAGTTTCGCTAGAAAACACTACTCTCTTTCAAACTTTGATTTCACTAAAACAACCATTGAGTTTCACTGGATCTGGAATAGACAAGAGCTGTATAGCCGAGGGACTCAAAGGAACTCTGAGCACATGAGTGATAGTCCTATGAGGGTCTCCTTGTCATCTAAGGAGGCAGCTACTAATTTTTAAAGTTCAGTTCCCTCTTTTGACAGCTTCCTAGCCCCACACTAGCATTTTCAGAGAGCTTTCCACTTCAACCTCCAGACCTCCTCCAGCAAAAGTGATAGCTCAGATCAGTGTCTGTCTATGTAGAGGGTTATTTTTCCCCATGTACATTGCTTTGCACTTATGACTGCTGAATTTTGTCTACTATTTTATCACCAAGCCACTCAGTGCAGTGAGACAACATTGCCTGACACCTCTTCAGTTCCATCCGGTGTGTGCATAGCAACTGTAAAGCAGCTCAGACACAGTGGATTGCAGATGTTTAAATACAAATGTGCAAAGCAAAGGCCACCTCTCTTTTTATTTATCTGCAGAGCATTTTGCACAGTTCTAGGTGCAAGATTAATTATTGCACCACAGAAAAATTGCTGTAGAAGAGTGTCCTTCACTTGCTGTAAAATTTCAGGGCCTTGCACGTGATACTGCATGAGCAGGTTGGTCATGGAGCAGGGCCATCTCTTCCTTTGAGGGTCTGGAGATGCAGAGAAATACATGCTTGAGCCGTGCATAGGGATGCTGCTTCCCTCCAAGCTTAGCATTTGGGGCTCGAGCAGGTGGGGAGAACCTGTGGGACCGCTCTGGGAACCCCTGAACTCACAGCCTTGCAGTGGGACAGCCCCTATGATTGGCCCTGTTGCTCCCTAACTCTTCTCTCTGGTATATCCACCTCATTTCTGAGCATCTTCAGGGTCAGACAGAGGTCAGACAGGAGACTCCTGTCTTTTAAGGCAATGAGAACGGGAACAAAGAGTCTTCACATTTTCCATCCACTTCTAAGAGTCAGACTTGCCTGAAAAATGGCCTTTTGATTTGCCATTGCAAAACTTCCACATCTAATGTAGAGTCCCACAAAATACAGCTTTGTTGTCTTACAGTTAACCCTCAGTTTTGAAGACAATAAAAATGCCATGTCCCAATTTCTGGTTAAGGAATATTTTTAACCAAGACATAGAGGGTTTTTTTAAGCCTAAATGCATGATAAATCAAGGAGAGCAATGGGTTTCATTGACTTTTAAAACAATCTCCCTTTCAAGAAAGAAAAAAAATAAAGCTTTTTGTTCTGTAACAAATACCATCCATAAAGCACAAGTACAGTTCTCTCAAATCTGAAATACTATGGCCAGATTTAATTCCCCCACTTGAAAGAGGATACTGAAAGATGAGGAGGTTTTCATTTTTTTGAGATATATGAGGTATTAAGATGATTGTTTTCACCTACGGCTGCCCATGTGAACCACTGATGGTGTGCCTACCTGCTACCACAGCTACAAGCACCTCACTTTGTGGAGGGCTGACAAACTGCAGAGATGTTGAGGGAGCTGATTTTCTTGTTTCTTTAGAAGAATTTCTTTTCTTATTGATTTCCTCTTCCTGGTGATGATCTTCTCTGTGCAGAGTGGAGGATGGTTTAGTTCATGACTAGTTCACTAAGGTGAAGGCCCCTGCAAGCTGCTGTGTAAATGCAAAAGCAGTTTTGGAGGTGTATAGTCTCAATTCAGCAGCATGACTGATAGTGTCAGCTCAAATTCCTCAAGAATAAATTCTGGTTTGCTGCCATGTGTTAACAAGTAGAAGCACTTTGTTTCCAGGATTTACCCAATCCAAATACAGGAAGCTAAAACATCTGGTTTGTCAAAGTGATCTTGAGCTTATAGAGGGAACGACAAAGATGCCAGACAAATAAGATCCAGGAAATGAGCACAGTTTAATCAGAACATAAGTTGGTCTCTAAATGTACCTTCTAACTTTTCTGATGCACTGATTTCTACATTTTTTTTAGACTGAAGTCCTCTGGAAAGCAAAATTCATGTCTCTGAGGAAGTGCTGAGCATCATGATGGTATTTAGCACATAATTCTTGCCACTTCTCCTACAATTTCTTAGATTTGTGATAAAAATTATTAGAACTGACTTGTCCATTGTGACCCAAATGGAAATTAAAAAAAAAAAAAGCCAGGAGCCATAGCTATGTGACCTCAAGCCAAATGCTTCAAACTCATGTACCTAAATATAGACACCTAAATAAATGGCCTGATTTTCAGAAGCACTGTGCAACTCTGAGCATTGTTGGTGGTCTGAAAAATCAAGATACCTATTTAGGTACCTAAACACAGACTGAGCTTCTGAATATGTTTAATCTGCTTCGGAATGTAAACAACCAAGAAAACAAAGGTACAGCAAATACTGGTTTTACATGTCCTAATTAGAAGTCCACAGAGTGTGATCAACTGCAAAACACAATTTACTCTTGTAAAGTTAATAGTGTGGTAATTATTGTTTCTTCATTGTGGAAAAGTAGAATTTAGGAGCCCTAGTTCTGAAGAAGTGGTAGACAGGTTAGATGTACTAGATTTCTTTAACTTTTACTGATCTTTATCCATATGTCACAGTTTGACATGACAGCCTTTTCTGGTAAGGGGGAAGGGGCTGTAAAGATGGCTCCTGTAAGAAGTTGCTCGCAACTCTCCTCAGCTCTCAGCCAGACCCACTTCTGGGGCTGAGCCAATTAGATGCCTCCACGATCATTTTTTAAGAAGAAGCTGGAAGTGGAGGCTTCTTCCTCCTTCTTTCTTCCTGTTTCTTCCTTCTGCCTCTTCTTCTTCTGGCTGGTGGTGGTGCAAGGAGTAGGAACAGTGAGAGAAACAACCATGTGGACTCCAAGGTCAGTGATGAAAGAGAGGAGGAGGTGTGCTGGAGCAGAGACTCCCCTGCATCCTATGGAAAGGACTGGTGAAGCTGAGATTTATTTTCATTTCTAACAACCTTGCTTGTCTTTTGTCTCCCATTTCGCTGGGGCCTCCACCATCCTGACAAGGGTGGGGGTGAAGGGGGGCAACGAGCGAGAGACTGTCGTCATGCTGCTGTGCTAGCTGGGCCAAACCATGACACCATAATATTAGAGATTGACACAGAAATGTCAGATGAAGAAGTATGTTTTATACTGCAAGATCATTAAAAATTATTTATATGCTTCATTCTCTTAAAGTGTGTGTGATCCATAGTCTTAAGGTGTTTTGTGCTTTTCTTTCTGAAATCTTCATTCATTATTCTGATACTTTTAGGTGGCTGTTGAAGGCATAATTGGAGTGTTATTGGGAGCAAAAGAGTGTGAATGATGATTAGTCAGTACGTGATGCAACATACACAGAAAATAAGCAGCTCAAGCAGGTAAGGAATAACTGAGACTGTATTTTTGTACCTGAACTGTACCCAGAAGTAAAAACTTGCACACATGGCCTTTTCCAACCCTTCTGCTAACACCTGTTTTGTTTAGGCACCTGATGTTAGTGTATGCTAACATATATATATTATTTCTTTTTATATTTTGGAGCTAATCTTCTAGAAATACCCCAGTGATTGACAGTTGGCCCCTAGATGGTGCCACTGTCTATGTCCTGCCAGCCCATGTGCAAGGTGAGCGCTGCAAACTGGAAATGCTCTTGGTGACACAGAAACTCTTGAGCAGTCACAGCTTCCACCATACGAGTCATTGTGGCAAAGCAACCTTTGAAGACTGTCCTTCCACATCAGCCAAAGGGAAGTCTCTACCCCTTCCTCCTGCTTTCCCAGCTGTGTGACAGAGCCCCAAAAGAGATAGCCAGTCCATCCAGGCATTATGTCCCACTGAGGCAGTGATCTGCCAGTGTTGCCCTCCAACTTTAAGCTTTTGAGATACTTTTCAGCCTGGATATCTGGAAATCCCGAAGGAAGGAGTAAGCTGGCTTTATGGCTGTGCTGGGAATGGGGAAGAGGGGCACTAGCAAAGTTCCTATCGAAGATGGGAACAGTAAGGGGATGTTAAAAGGGAGAGAAGGGAAGAAACACAGCTTCTGGTCTAGATTCTGCCCTTGGGCTGCTCCAGTGTCACCTCCAGAAGAAGACCCCTTGTCTGTGAATTCATTACATAAATGTGTTTGTAGAAAGAGCCTGTGCTAGAAGTGTCTACCTCAGACAACCAGACATGTGGTGAAACAGTACGCTGCCAGGCTGTGAGATGCTTAGAGTCCAGAAAGTGAGACAGCCAGCTTCCACCCTCCACCTCTGTACAAAGATGCCAATGCTGGCTTGTCTGCCTCTGGAGGGATAAATGGATCTTGTCATGTGCAGGTCAGTGCTGGCAGGCGTGGTAGCTCAGGGTAGATGCCTTAGTGATTGCAGCTTTTGCCATGTTCTGTCACTTGGATTTGTCCTGGCTTGTGTATACATAGAGAACTCATTACCCAATTTGTTCCTACAGACCCATGTGCAAACTGTGAGTGTCCACAAAAGCTGTGAACCAGACTGCAAAGCCAGAGTCTGTAAGAAAAAAAAATAGCAAGGCTGAAAATGTTGATTAATACCCAAAGAGCAGAATAGAATCCTCTCCTGCCGATTCAAGTATTTTTATTATTTTAAGGAACAACCAGATCATTGTGATGAGACTGGCCTTTAAAAAAGTGGTGCTTGATTTCAGTTCATGGTAAGCAAAGACCAGTGGCCAGGTTCTCAGACAGTAAAACATTCTTTGGTTTATTTTTTCAGAAAAAGGAACTTTAAACCTCAGATTCAATGCCTCAAAACACACTTGTAATCATCCTTTTTAAACTGTGTATTATTCCAGTTCTATAAACAACCTTAAAATAGTAAATGATAATACCAAGATTTGGACAGAAGCAAAGCAGTATCTTGAGCTGTAACAAACTATCAGTTACAGGGCAAACTGTATCTTGCACTGCTCATCTGTTCATTGTAACCTGGGAATTGCACTCAGGCAGCCATGTCACAATACTGGGAAGTTCTTGATTTTCTTCTAATATCAAGCAAACAGAAAGACACACTTAATGCTTTTCTGAGCAACAATGGTTTTCAGAGTAAAGGCCAGAAAAAAGGTCAAGGCCTTGGAATTGCCTCTGGAGTTGTGTCAGTAGTAACAAAGACCAACACTATGAACCCACTGAAACTTTTATGTTTCATTCCAGAGAGTCAAGTCTAGCTACGATTGAGACCTCTGACCTCAGAAAGACTGGCAGAGCCCTATCTCCAGCTTGGAGTCCACTTCACCAGTGCAAGACCCACAGCTGGAGAAGTCTGGAATGCAGGGCTGAAGAGCTCTACATCTGTAGAGCCTTACCTGGCTCTTATTTGGGTCAGATGTTCAGAGAAATTGCTGGTAATTGTCCATGAGCAAGGACCCAGGAAAAAGTGAATGCCAAGAGTCACCATTCCTTAAGTGCACTTCATTAAAAACATGATCTTCTTTTAGCTTTTGGTTTCTCTGGCCAGCTGTGAATACCTCCTCTGATGTCTGCCTCATGTGGGGTATTATGCCCTCAGAAAAGATGTTTTCTGCCTTAGTAGACTACCTAAAAGTTGCTTTACAGTGATGGAATGCCTACATAAAGAATTTAGGTCTTCGGACATTTCTCATTCATGTTTTTCAGATTCCTGAAAAGTAACCAGGTTGCCTTTCCCTCCTCTCTCCTCCCCAGGCATGCACACACACAATCCAGAAGCTTCTATTTCAGAAAACAATGTGCTACTTTGTTTTCAGACTTATTAATATAGAAATGTAATTTCAGTCCCTGGCAAAACAATTCCATTTCCTGATCTGCATTTTTTTAACCTCATTTCAGGTGGGATTCTGCTCATTTTCACTCTGGTCCACTGCAGAAAGGTGCAACAAGCTCCAAAGGCCCGTCCATTACTGAACTTTGGTATCCTCAGCCTGTGCTCAACTCACTTCTGAGTATTCCCTTTCCTAAGCTAACCAGATGGACTCCAGGGCTTGGCAGGCTTTGCAGCTTTTTCATCAGCTTTCTGCGTCAGGTCAGATCTCTCTCAAATTTTTCAGCAGCCTTTTGGAATCACAGCCAGGGCAGTTGCAGTACTGTCAACGGGAGATGGAGTATCTCCTCTTCAGCACAGAAATTCTCACGTTCATATCCAAAATCCATGTTATCTCCTTCAGGCATAGCATCCCACTGGAGCTCAGGTTGGTTGCTTGTTTGCTAAGACCCCTTCCTGACTTCCCTTTAACAAAGCTGAAAAGATTTCACAGTAATAGTTGCACTGTTGTACATAAAGCTGTACATGAAGCTCCTTCGATGTTTGTTACTCCAGTGCTCTGCTTTGTGCTTGGGAGAGATGATCTCTCAAATTTCTAATGCAGCAAAAGCAGTACACAAGTGAAATAACTTAAGAGTATGGATGTAGTTCCTATCTCACAGGTAGCTGCTAGGCAGCCTTCTAGATAATGTTCCTCTGCAGTTGTTGGTCATTGCGTTTTTGCTGGAGAAACCTGTCCACAATCTTTCAATTCTAAGATTTACATGAAAACTGAAATATCTATAGAGTCTGGGGTACAGCTGTTTCATCAGCATCTTAACAACTGTGAACAAACAGATTTGAAATATTTCTTCTGAATATTTTGACTGCAACTCCACAAGAAATGTCATTTGCCAGTAACACAAATAGGAGAGCTGGAATTCAGGAAAGCTGGGAGCTTCTCCCAAGTCTCCCCACCATCCCTCGCTGTTGACACGCGGTGCTCGAGTGCTCTGGGGCGTGTGGGCAATGCTTCCAACTTTGAATTTATCTAGGCTTTGCAGCAGTGGATAATGATTATGACCACAAGGTATAGATGAGGAAACTGAGTCACTGAGGGATGAAGTGATTCGCCTGAGAGCCCAGTGAGTCAAGAGGAGAGCTGGGATTAGAATGCAGAATTCCCTGCGTCGTCCATCAGAGCCCTCAGATAATACCATTTTATAAATGCTGCGTCTTTGTAAAGACTTCATGGCTATAATTATCTTCCCAGGACTCTCATGGAAACAAGATATTTATAACTCCATTAAGCCTTTCCTAGTAATTTTATGATCAAAGTGAAAAAAAATAAATAATGCCGTGCCAATCAGTGGCATGTCCAATGTCATTCAGAAGGGCTGCACGATGAAAGCTTCTCCTTGGCTGTTTCCATTAAACACTTGCTATCTTTTGAATGCCTTTCTTGTGTCTAATTCCCCTTCCACTGCATACCCATGGAGAGGAAATATTTTTTGCCATGTGATGAGCCACGCATTTAGAATGTACCAAATAACTGGGAAAGCTGCTTGCTGCCAACAAAGCCTACTGGTTTGTGCTATAAATGTGACCATTTGGAAAAACAAAGAAAAAGAGGGTATTTTTCCTAAAAGCCCTTAATCTTTGCCAGTTTCACCTAAAATGAGCAAAGCCACCTCAGTGTTTCCACTCGCCCTCGGATATCTTTAAAATGACAACACAGATGCCAAGACTAACTGTAAACAATGTCTCAGAGACTGAGGCATTTGGACCCTGGCTCGGCAAAGCACTTAAGCGTGTGCTTAAACTGAAATCCATTCTTATGCTCCAAATCCAGCTCAAGTGTTTGCTTAAAGCAAAGCACGTGCTTAGGCCGAGTTTTGCTTGGCACAGCCCAGAGCCTTAGAATTCATTTATTTTTGAAAGGAAGCCATTATTTTTAGCCTACCTCTCAGGGGCTGAGCTGTATCTTTTCACCCCCAGCTGTCTATTTTCAGGAGGTGTACGTGCTAAGCCTAAACTTTGGTTTCTGTGACAATCAGTGGCACAGAAAAGATACCGAATACTGTTACTACCGTGAAGAAAGAGACCACTTGAAATACTTGACTGGTAAGTGCAGAAGAGAGGGGCCTTCAGTGAAGCTCATTAGAGGGAAGACATAAAAGAAGCTGTGATTATTCTGGGAGGTGGCTGCTGATATGACGGATTATCTTTTCTCTGCGCTGACTGGAGAACATTCACTTGCAGTGGGTCAACAGTTTTAACTCAAGATGTTTTGATGAGTTTTCCGTCAAATATATTTCCACAGGAAATGGATGATTTCAGGGAAAAGATTTATACTTTCCTTAAAAGTATCAAAAAAGGTTTGGCTGCAGTGTAGTTTTTGGACATTTTTGTGCATTTTCTTTAAAAGCTAACTCTAGATTTCCCCTGTCATTAAGACTCCTACCATTTGTTTCATTGGCTTCCCCCCATATAAATGAGTACCAACAGATGGTCCTGGCGAGCCCAAACCATGGCTTTGCTCAGACAGATCTGGCCTATGGCATATCTGAAGGAGGAACAATTGCAGTTTTCTAAGATGTTTCTTAGATGTTTTTTGAGGGATGCCCTAGGGCATTGCCTTTGACATCCATACTTCATCTAAAAGGTAGAAATATAAAGATAAGTCAAAATGCATTAGTCTTTTTAGGTTTTTTTCTTCTGGGGTTAGGAATATCCTGCTTGTGGCAGGGAGATGCTACCCTTGTGGTAGCAGTGTGACTAAAAACCTCATTCTGACTCCTTCTACTGATCTTTACAAAAGCTTTCTAGCAGTAGGGAGAGACAGGTAAGACAAACGCCCACAGAAATTTAGCACAGCTGTATTTAAGAGCAGACTGGATAAACACCTGAACAAGAATAATTTAGATACTGTTAATCCATTCCTAAGCAGGGTATCATAATGACCTTTTAATACCCATTTAATTCTGTCTCAGAGGGAGAATGCTGTCTTCCCTTGCCCCAGAAGATTTACTAATTGGATGGAGCTGCTGTCCAGCTACAGGGCAGACACACAGTGATGGGATCTCAGAGTCAAGCCCACTTCTCTTCAGCTATTTGTTTGGTATCTCTCTGGTTGTCAATAACAGATATTTCTTGCAAAAAGCATGGTTTTATTTCAATATGCCAAAAGCATTTTTTTAATTTAAAACATTTATTTATCTATTTATTTTTAAAATTGTCCTGCCTTTCAGGACAAATATTTTCATGACTGATTCTAGCCTGCTAGGGAGTTGCTCCCTATCTGCTCTCTGTGAGCAAAATAATCTCAAAATACACATGTATAGAATCATAGAGTCATTTTGGTTGGAAAAGACCTTTTAGATCATTGAGTCCAACTATTAACCTCACACTGCCAATCCCATCACTAACCCATGTCCCTCAGCACCTCAGCTACGTGTCGCACCTCATGCAGTTGGGCTGAGGCCAATTGTATGGAGTTCAGCAAGGCCAAGTTCCAGGTCTTGTGCTTGGCCCACGACAACCCCAGGCAATGCTACAGGCTTGGGGATGTATGGCTGGAAAGCTGCCCAGCAGAAAAAGACCTAGGGGTGTTAATTGACAGCCACCTGAACATGAGCCAGCAGTGTGCCCAGGTGGCCAAGAAGGCCAATGGCATCCTGGCCTGGATCAGAAACAGTTTGACTAGTAGGATCAAGGAAGTGATTGTCCCCCTGTACTCAGCACTGGTGAGGCCACACCTCGAATATTGTATCCAGTTCTGGGCCCCTCTCTACAAGAAGGACACTGAGGTGCTGGAACGTGTCCAGAGACAAGCACTGGTACTGGTGAAGGGTCTGGAGCACAAGACTGATGATGAGCAGCTGAGGGTGCTGGAGGTGTTTAGTCTGAGGAAGAGGAGCCTGAGGGGAGACATGATCCCTCTCTCTACAACTCCCTGAAACGGAATATTAGTGAGTTGGGATTCAGTCTTTCCTTTCCAGTAATGAATGACAGGACATGAGGAAATGGGCTCAAGTTGCACCAGGGAAGGTTTAGATTGGATGTTAGGAAACACTTCTTTATCAAGAGGGTTAATAAGCATTGGAACAGGCTGCCCAAGGAGATGGTGGAGTCACCATCCCCAGAGATACTGCAAAGCCGTGTAGCTGAGGTGCTGAGGGACATGGGTTAGTGATGGGCTTGGCAGTGTAAGTTTAGTGATTGGACTTGATGATCCTAAAGATCTGTTCCAAACGTGATGATTCCATGATTCTATGATCTCTAGTGATAGTGACTTCCCCACCTCATTGGACATCCTGTTCCAGTCCTTAACAATCCTCTCAGTGACAAAGTTCTTCCCAATCATGTGGATATATAAGGTGTGTCCCTCCAGCAGCTGATCCTGAATCCCCACTCTCCCCATCTGCCTGCTGCCCAGAGACACACACTTGCACACACATGTACAAATGGGTCTCTGTCAACCTCCAGACTCCATGGCCTCTCTGGCTGCTGTCCTGAATCCCATGTTACCTCCAGTAGCCAGCTCACTCTGCAAGACACAACTATTCCCTGCTCGCCAGTGAGCCTGGCTGCATTTTTGACAGCGACCACACGCTGACGTCACACATCCAGAGTGCACTCAGTATGCACACCCACGCTCACTCCAGCTGCTGGCCCCATGGCCCCTCCAAAATGTAGACCCACTCATAATGCTGCACTCACTCCCCCATACCCTTAAGAGCACACAAAAGAGAGCCCTTCACCCAGTTAAAAATGTCATAAGGAGAAGGTGGGACAGCCTGCACTGACCAAGCACTGTCACTGCTCAGGCTGCTCCCCTCTCAGCCCAAAAGCTGCGAGCTGCTGCTGCTGCTGGCTGTCACCGTGAGACATGGCCAGTCCTGGGAGGGCATTGCTCAGGGTCCTCACCTGATTATGCTCCTCTGCCCCTACCTGTATGGTGGGGAATGGTTTTTATCACAGACCCTCACATAGCCTATTGGCTGCTTTTTTGGGATGTGGAAGGAAGTAGGATGTTGTTCTCATCAGACACAAGATCACACCAAGTCTGAAAAACTCAGCAATACACAGGAACTGTACCAGAATTGTTCTCATGTCTAGGACAGATCCAAAGCCATGTGTGGTTGTATCTTATTAAATATTCAGTTTTAGTAAGCTTCAGGTGCCTTTGATTCATTCTAAACAAACCAATGCTGACCTTTGGGTTATCCATTCCTTTAGGGACCTCTTCATTTTAACATCAAGTTTGCCAGTAAGGAATTTTTATTTTTTTAGTTACTTCTCTTGGAAAAAAAACCCAACCAACTAAAACAAAGCTACAGGCAACCCCTCCCCCCCCCACCCCAAATTCCAAACTAATTAAACAGAAAAATAAAAAGAAATTTATATTCTGGAAAAAAAATATTGCAAAACTTCAAGGCACCCAAACAGATATTGTGGGCATTTCCAAAATTTAGAACTAACATATACAGTTTTGAGGGTAATGACCTCACATGAAAACCAAAGAAATAGTTTTCAGTTGCATACCTCACACTTTTTTTTGTAATATCATAGAATCACAGAATGGTAGGGTTGGAAGGGACCTTTAGAGATCATCTAATCCAACCTCCAGAGGAGACTCCACACCCTTTTTGGCCACGAGGGCACATTGCTGGCTCATGGTTAGTTTATTATCAACCAGGACTCCCAGGTCTCTCTCTGCAGAGCTGCTCTTCAGCAGGTCAGTCCCCAGCCTGT
Organism: Colius striatus; assembly: GCF_028858725.1. Lineage (NCBI taxonomy): Eukaryota > Metazoa > Chordata > Aves > Coliiformes > Coliidae > Colius > Colius striatus. The sequence continues at coordinate 41,439,164 of NC_084760.1, read as the reverse complement.
ACTGGTGCATGGGGTTGTTCCTCCCCAGATGCAGGACTCTGCACTTGTCCTTGTTGAACCTCATGAGGTTCCTCTCTGCCCAACTCTCAAGCCGGTCGAGATCCCACTGAATGGCAGCACAGCCTTCTGGGGAATCAGACAGTCCTCCCACTTTGGTGTCATCAGGGAACTTGCTGAGGGTACACTCTGTCCCCTCATCCAGGTCACTGATGAAGATGTTGAACAAGACTGGCCCCAGAACCGATCCCTGTGGAACTCCACTGGCAGGAGGCACAGGCCTCCAACTCGACTCTGTGCCGTTGATCACCACCCTCCCGGTGGCTGGCCTTCAGCCAGCTCTCGATCCACCTCACTGTCCACTCATGCAAGCCAGACTGCCTGAGCTTTCTGATGAGGATGTTATGGGAGACAGTTTCAAAAGCCTTGCTGAAGTCAAGGTAGATGGCATCTGCTCTTCCCTCATATAGCCAGACGGTTATGCCTTTGTAGAAGGCTATCAAGTTGGTCAAACAGTATTTCCCCTTGCTGAATCCATGTTGATTCCCCCTGATAGCCACCTTTTCCTTCATATGTTTATTAACAGCATTGACTCCACAGCTTTTACTGCTGTTGAATGTCCATTTGTATGGTTTTTTTGCAAATACTTTTAAAATGATGAATAATCTTTACTTAAAAGACTAAAAATACATGCTAGCTATTATTGTATATGAAATCTGACAGCAGTTAAAGTGTTGATGTCTGAACTTATTTGACAGCCTCTTTGAACAACTTTTACTAGGTATTCTTTATAGGATTAAATATTTTTAGATTTGTACAATTTGTCCTATCAGTAAGCCATGTTAAAGGGAAAGCAAATGTTTTCCAGCTATTGGACAACCTGTCTAAGGAATGGCAATAGCTTTTCTTGCCATTATTTGTCATCAGAAACCACACACAGAATCACAGAATCATAGAATCATAGAATTGTGGAGGTTGGAAGTGACCTTTAGACCTCATCCTGTTTGCAGGTTCCCCTCCATCAGGAGGCAAAGGAACATGTCCAGGCAGGTTTGGAAACCTCCCAAGAAGGCAACTCCACACCCTCCCTGAGAAAGGACTCCCTCACCTCAAAACCAAACAAGTTTCTCATCATATTTAAGTGGAACTTTTTGTGTTCCAGCTTATGCCCATTACCCCTTGTTGACGTCATGATAAAGCTTTCACTGCACATTCATGCAAGGACCAATTCTGAATCCTGTGGAGCAAATAAATCTCAGTAGAAACTTTAGTGGAAAAAGACCCCAGTGTTTCCCATGCTTGCAATTTTTCTATTACAAATCCATTTTCTTTGCAAAAATTTGGCACTGGTTGTAGACAGAGCAGGCCAGGTCTTCACTTACACAGGGAATGATACCTAAGTCATGCTAGTTTATCATGGCTGTGGGGCTGATCTGGAGGTCTCTGTTCAGCCCTATCCTGCGGTTTGTACAGACCAGTATGCAGTTACCAATCTGGTGTCTTAGCACAAGGCACCGCTTTCGGCCTTGGCTCAGAGATCTTCAGGAAGCAGTGGCCTGGCCTAGGGGACTTGCTTTTCCAATGGTTCTAGCACAACTTCCTCGCAGATTTTCCAAACATAGTAGATTTTTTCCTGGATGGCTGGTTGGTTGTCTTAGTATATCAAATTTGCAACATCTGTGAATAATTGGCCCACAAATTATGAATGCAGCAGGAGAGCTGAAATCTTAAACATTAGGAGGGGGGCAATCAGGTGAGGAGCACAGATGGGACTATGATATGGCATACCACAGCTTTCAGTTGGCATTTATAGCATTTACAGTTGAAATTAGGAACTGCTAAGTCAGAGAACCTGTCTGAAGGTGTAGGATAGGGAAGCAGCTGAGCAGTCCATCCAGGGGTGTCTGGCAAAGGAAGGTGAGTTAGTGCTGGGCAGCTTTCATTCCCGGTATTTATACTGGACCCGGAATGGTGCCGTGGGTTGCTGTGTCCCCACCAAATGCAAATGACTCTGCAAAAAGAAGAAAGACAGTAGAAACATTTTAGTTCTGTTACTGGAATTATCATCGTGCTTTAATATTAAGATCTAAACATATTGTGATAGCTTTGGTCTTGGAGAACCAAAATCAAATATGGAGAGTACTTCTCGGTGTTGCTAAAGTCATTGAGTAGGACTTCCAGGGTTACTATTTATTCCAGTCACTATGACAGAGGATGGCACATGAGATCTTAAGAAAGTAATAGTTTTTAACATCTTCACCAGCAAAGCTGCCTGTGGATGCAGATCCAAATTACAATCTTGTAAGAGCTGGCATGGCAACACCATCATTAGAAAAGAAGCAGCCTTCCTCCATATTCTGGGTGGACTTCCTACCAGTATTAGAGATCAACATCTCACATTCTTAAAGGACAGCAGAGGAACTGAGCTTTCAACTTCCAGCCTAAAGGACAATCATACAAATCCCATAGCACTCTGAACGGTTCCCTCTTCTCTTGGCAGTCTAGCTATAAAGCATGTGTGTCACATTTAGGCTGTGAGAGGTAGGCATGCTCATTTAGCAACAGTCTGTGTTTGTGAGGAACAATGTTTTCTGAGAGCTGGAATGGATGCTGTGCAAATGGAGAAGGAAATCACTGCTGAGAGTAGAGACTGTACCACTTTCCCTTCACGGTAATTCCTTTCTGTGTCACAGTTGCTCCTTCAGCCTTACCCTAATCATTTATCTTCCACCACTAAAATATGTAGTGGAAGAACCCTGTAAATGCTGCATTTGATACCTTATCTTTAAAATATTAACAATCCAGTTCCATAGTCATTGTTTCTGTGAGTGGCAGAAAGTAATTATAAAATCTCCTATAATGTTTAGGCAATGAGGAGACAAAATACTCTTATAGGTGCTCTCTTGGATAGCCAGCGCAGCCCCACTCATATTGCTGGAGTTATTCTCGGTTTTCTGAGCCAAAGAGAAGACTGAGTTATTCATTACATGTTTTAATAACAGCCTTCTCGAAATTTTGCTCCGTCATACATAAACACAGTTGTGTACGGTTGTTTAGCTAAGCGCCATGAATGAAGGATACAAAGATGTGGAATACTAGATAAGTGTGTGGATCTTTTACCTCCTTTGGTGCTGCATCCAAAAGCACAAATTCATATTTGTGCAGGAACAGTGCAACAAACAACTGGATTTCCATGATGGCAAACCACCTGCAAGAAAAGAGATGCAAAAGATTGGTCATCTAGCCTGACCATCACATGTGTGTTATCATCAGATGAGAACGAGGATATCTTTGACACATTTTACATTCTGTGCTTCAATTCTGTCTGAAAGTTGATCTTCAGCAGGAAAATATGCTCTGGATTTGTTCAGCTTTATTACTTAATAAAGAACACAAACACTGCCCCTTCTTTCTGGTGAAACTTTCTCTCTGACACCTTGTTTTAAACCAGCCCCTTAGAAAGATGGGGTTTTTTTCCACTGTGCAAACATTTATGTTCTTCTAATGCTTCCTGACTTCAAATAACTCCACAGGATTGAGAAGACAGTCAAATATAGAATAGGCTATATGACTAATTGTGCTATGTAAAGTTATATAATGCAGCTGGGAGCCTGATGACATCAGAGTAGCTGTGACAGCAGGAGGTATTATTTAATGTGTCAGCATTTGGATGCAGCATGAGACCCAAGGGCATGATTTTTTTTCTTTCTGTACCACTCTAAAGAAAGGCCTTTCTTAGTCAGTTTGGAAATTTCAGATAGATGGAGGTGAACTCTTCTGGGCTGTTATTTTTAATGTTGGTATGTACAAGAGCTTTCTGCATTCAGGCACTGGTGTGTACCTGTGCCAGGTCATGGGATGACTCACTTGCAGAATTTAGAAGTGTCTTAAATACCTGGTCAAAATAGTAATACTACCTAGCCCTCCTACACCATTTATTTTCCATTATCTGAGAGATGCTGGAAAACTGGATAGACCAGCCATTGGGGAATTCACTGGGGAGAAGGCCACATGACTGCACATGGCGTCAGCCTGGATTTGGCCTGGCAGGTGTGAAAAGGCAGCTAATAAGCCCCAGGAGACCCGGGGTAAGTCCTGCAGAGCCATCCGGGCCTGCGCAGAGGGACACGAGTTTGTTTTGGCATCGCATCAGGCCCAAATTATCTCTCTGGTTTCACTTTGGAATTACCTTGAGATACGGAGCTTTTGGTGACCTTGAGCTCAGGGGAACTGCAGTGTGGAGATGTTTCAATGGAAATTAGCTCAGGGCATGCAAGACTTACTAGCTGAAACTCCACGCTGGCAGCACAGTACAAAAGTGAGCTTCTTACAGCCCTGTCTGAGCTGTGTGGCCCTGGACCCCTGGTGCTTGAGGTCCTGCTCCTGAACCATCCTCACTGCTTTGGCATGGAGGTACCACAGTGCAGGCAAATGCCAAAATACCTCTAAATTGTCCTGAAAGTGGAAATGCTGCCGTGACAGAAGGTTATCCTTCAAATACAAGCACAACAGAGCAGAGCTAACCAGCCCCAACACCTCTGTACTCATGGTATGGCTCCTCTGTCTGAGCGGCAGTTGATATAACCAATAACTGACTGCAGGACTTCCCAACATTAGACTTCAAAGTGCTTTTCTCAACAGACTGCTGTTAGTCTGCTCTGCAAACAGAAATGCTGAGGCACAAGGATGATAAGCAACAGACATGTCCCAGGCTGGCCTGAGGGACAGTCCAGGAGTGACAGGGAGAGCTGCAGAGTCCCAGGGCGTCCCTCTCTCCCACAGCATGTTGTACACAGCAGAAACCTGAGCTTTCTCGCATCTAAATGCCCCTTAGTTCCCACCTGAGTCCTAGAGCAGTTTTCCTGTAAAAAACTCTGAGACAAAGATGCCTTCCTGGTTTACTTAGTGACAAGGGGGGTTGACAAAGATGTACTTTCTGAAATGTTGCCCCCAGTGCACTGCTATAGATTTGTTGTGTTGCACAGTTGCACGGGCAACAGTCACCTGGCTAGACAAAAGTAGCTTCACTGACATCAAAGTTCTCCTTTAGGTAAAGAAGATGGCACAGAAATGGTTCTGTGAGAGCTCTTCCCATGTGAGTCTGCTAGAATATTTGACAAGTAAGTTATTTTCTAGCTTTCAGTTTGGTTAAATTAGCTTCTAATTCCATGCTGAACTTTTGCAATGGAGAAATGAAATGTTTAATAAATTTCATTTATATATCCCAGTACTGAAGTAAATGAGAACACATCTTAAACTTGAAATATCATTGTTTCATTCACTCCTACCAAGGAAACCTACAACCTGAGATCTAGATACATCCCTTGATTTAATTTCCTTTTTACCAAGGCCACCATGTTATTCTTTTAGAACTACTGCTGAAAAGCATGAAGGTGTACATCACTGGGTGGACTACAAAAGGGTTTGAAAGGACTTTTTGTCTGTCAGCAAGAAAAAGATTCTCCATCTGTTGTCTGTGTAGAAATATTATCGTTTTCTTTCTAAACACAAACTTACTTTAAAGATACTATCGGAGTACAGAGAACAGCCTGAGCAAAGAAATAGGATCATATATAGAAAGAAGCAGCTTTCAGAAACATTGTTTTGCAGCTTATCCTGTACCTGCAGATGCCTCTTGTGAATTCTGCTGTCACCCTTGCTGGGAATGAGGCTGTGCTCTTACTTAGCTCAAGAATATGGTAAAAGCCACAGAGGTACAGCAATGAATGAGCACTTTCCTCTGGCAAGTGAGTGCAGATTTATTCACTTTGTATCTTTAATGCCTTCACAAAGTTTATCTGACACTCATGTCCAGCTTGCTGCAAGGTGCAGACTCAAGAATGCAGGTTGTCTGCAACACCCTCTGGATTCCTTGCTCCACGTGGGACTCTTGAGCTAAATTGACTGGTTTAAAGGATTCTTGGTTACTTGCTTCTTAGAGGCATCAAGGTTTCGAAGGCAGAGAATTGAGCATAGAGATGTTTGAACACAGAAACAAGGAGCAGCTGGTTCCCTGGGACTTGTTCCAGGAAGAGAGATAGCAGAGAAAACAGCAGAAGGAATGCAGGAAGCATCGAGGCTGGCATTGCTGGAGGAGTGAAGTGAGACAGGATCTGCAATTTAAGCCATCATACAGTTGCGTGGGCCTTAATGCAAAGACAAGATTCAAACAGAGAGGAGCCAGCTAAGATATTTGAAGATGAGCAATGTCAGTGACATCGTAGAGGATGGAAAGAGAACCTCAGACCAGAGAAATGTCCTTTAGGTTAGTTTAGAACTGGTTTTATGGCAACCTAAATGCCTATGTCTGTAAACTGTCATGTCTGCAAGTGCAACAACGCTCCCTTGATGAGAAGATGCCTTGGCAGCAGCAGAGCAAAGCTGATGGTCCTCCCTGAAGGATACCTCTTGCTACACTAGTCTCAGATTTTGCTTTTACATTGTGATTTAACCTGTCTTTTCCAGGAATGAAACCACTTTCAAACCAATTTATACAAGGTCTAGATGATACTGAACATTAGGGGATTGACCAAGAGCAAAGCAATAAAAACACTTTATCTCCAAGTGTAAGAGGAGCCCAGTTCAAGAGAGCTGTTCTCTGCAGGGTTTGGGAATAAATAAACCCCAGCTGTTTCACTGACCTTCCTGGACACTGATGCTTCCCTCCTCCGAATGCCACAAAGCTGTCCAAGAAAGCATTCTTCTCTAAATTTGCCTCTTTCCAACGATCCTGTGGGAAGAAACTTTTTTTTCCAAATCAGCCTTATATAAATAAAGTTTATTTCTCCAGGCTAAAAATGACCTTGGACAGCTAATCCTCAATACAAAGTTGCACTAATGCCATTTTTTTGCATTCAACCTGTTAGGGTTAGAATCTGGATGTAAAAGTAAGTGCTGACCCAGGGAAAGAAACGAGGGTCCCACTTGAAACACATTTAGGTGCCTCAAAGTGCTGGAGAGGTTTTCAAAGTCACCCCCAAAGCATTCTTCCTATATCTCCCCATTTTTCTAATTCCTTCATCTTGAGCTATAAAAATGCCACCTTCTCCTTTTACATATATGCAAATTCAAAGCAAATATTCAACTAGTACCTTCCCTCAGCCTCAAAATGGTATCACAGCACATGAAAGCCTCGTGCACATCTTGCACAAACCATTACTAAGGTGGTGTGCACAGACAAATGCAAAGTGTATGAGCTGTTACACAAGAGTAAGGTGAGGAGGTCCATTTACAGGTGCAAGCCAGGGTGTGAGAAAATGAACTATTCTCAAGAAAACCAGCCTATCTGTACCCAGAGGGCTTCTTGCTCTATCCTGAGCTGCTTTAAAAGAAAAGGACTAACACAATGAATGAGGCAATACAAGCCAAAGTTTGGGCAGGTGACACTGACAGAAGCCAGTCTCTTGAATGCTGGGTGACAAACAATACCAGCCTCCAGAAACTCAGTTCAACTCCATCAAGGCCTTCAAGAAACACCTAGTCAAGTTTAAGGCAGCTAACTCCTCTGATGAAGTTGTTTTAGAGAAACAGCAATCTTATATTTGTTTGTTTGTTTACTTATTATCTGCTAGGGCTGTTTAGAGCTTTCTGAGAAAACCTATTAGCATCAAAATCCAATACAAGTATGGAAAAAAAACCTCATTGATGATGAAGCAAGGCAAAACATTTGGAGTGGAAATATCAAAGGGGTACTTACCTATTCCTCATGGGAAAAGAGTGACTCTAAATAAGGAGGTAGCTTGATTTTAGGGACAAAGTTACTAAAAGGATAAGCTGTTGCATCAATGTTTTTGTTTCAGATTTTAAACAGGCAGAAATTGCTATGAGAGATTTCAAACTGATGAAGAGTTTGCTAGAAGGGAAGTTTTGTTTAAATTACTCCTTGATGTATTTCTGTTAAAAAGACAAAGTGTTCTATATCAGATGGTGCTAAAAAGAGCAGTTACAAGTCTGCCCACACAGCCACCTGGAGTGAAATAATAATCAAGAAACTCTAGATGAACTACTGATTTAGCAGAGATAATACCTACCAGAAATCATCTGACTGGAAAGACCAAAGAATCCGAGAGAAGAGCAATACAAACAAATGTCAGGGAGAGAGGAGTAGTTTGGAACACAGAATCACAGTGTCTTCTAGGCTGGAAAAGGCCTTTAAGATCATAGAGTCCAACCATTAACTCAGCACTGCCACAATCACCACTAACCCATGTCACTCAGTGCCTCAGCCACATGGCTTTGCAATATCCCCAAAGATAAGGACTGCCCCCCTTTCCCTGGGCAGCTGGTGCCAGTGCAGTGAAGAAGTTTTTGCTAATGTCCAAACTAAATCTCCTGTGGCACAACTTGATCCCATTTCCTCTGGTCCTATCACTTGTTACTTGGGAGAAGAGACCAATCTCCACCTCACCACAATCTCTTTTCAGGTACTTGTAGAGAGTGATCATGTCTCCCCTCAGCCTCCTCTTCTGCAGACTAAATACCCCCAGCTCCCTCAGCTGCTCCCCATCAGACTTGTGCTCCAGACCCTTCACCAGCTTTGTTGTTCATTTCTGGACACGCTCCAGCACCTCACAGTCCTTCTTGTAGTGAGGGGCCCAAAACCGAACACATCACTCAAGGTGTGGCCTCACCAGTACTGAGCACAGAGGTACAATCACTGCCCTGGTCTTGCTGGCCACACTATTTCTGATCCAGGCCAAGATGCCATTGCCCTTCTTGGCCACCTGGGCACACTGATGGCTCACATTCAGCCACTGTTGACCAACAACTCCAGCTCCTTTCCCTTCAGGCATCTCCCCAGCCACACATCCCCAAGCCTGTAGCATTGCCTGGGATTGTTGAGGCCTCAGTGCACGACCCGGCACTTGGCCTTGCTGAACCTCATACAAATGGCCTCAGCCCACCACTGCAGCCTGTCTAGGTCCCTCTGAAGAGCCTTCCTGCCCTCGAGCAGGTCTATGCACCCAACCATCCTGGTGCATAAGCAAATTTGCTTACACTCAGTCCCCTCATCTAGATCATAGATAAATGTGTTAAACAAAACAGGCTCCAGCACTGATCCCTGGGGAACACCACTGGTGACCAGCTGCCAACTGGATTTAACTCCATTCCCCAACACTTTCTGGGCCTGGCCATCAGCCAGTTTTCCACCCAATGAAGAGTGTATCCATACACGCCATGTTTCTCCAGGAAGATGCTGTGGGAAACAGTTTCAAAGGCTTTACTAAAGTCCAGGTAGACCAGATCCACAGCCTTTTCCTTATCCACAAGTGGGTGACCTTGTCATAGAAAGAGATCAGGTTAGTCAAGCAAATTGGTTTCAGTCAGTGGGGTCTTTCAACAGTAAGATTTGAACAAACTTTAAGCAATTTGTCTACATGCTTTTGATGTGAAATAAATGAAAATAAGAAAATCCAGGAAAAATACTCATGCTAAGGGTGACAACTTACAGGTTTGAACATTTCTGGGTCGGGAAAATATTTTGGATTCCTGTGCAACCAATATGGTGACAACATCAGCATATCACCTGCAGGGATAGTGAAATTCTGAAAAGAAGAAAAAAATCTAAGAAAAGAGAAAAATCACAGGTGCAACTCACAAAACAGTCCTTCCTTAGTACTTTCCTTCCATCAGCAGAAGGTCCTAATAGAGGACAAGTGAAGATGAAAAAGCCATGATGGCCATATTACATATCTGAAGCTTCTTCTTACAGTTGCCATGTTTTTTTCCATAAGAAAGACCTAAATGGTGGAGAATGTGGAAAGACTATTTTTGTTCTAATTAATGTTTTCAGGTATCAAAATAATAGAAACATTATTTCTGTTTTGCTTTGTCTTGATGTACCACGTGTATTTTCTTTCCTAAATCTTCCAAGTGATTTGTTCAATGCAAAGAAATTCTTAGAAAGTCTACTATATCTTAAATAGGAACAAGTGCTGATTCTTTAAGAGAGTGTTTTACATTTATTAAGGCTCTCAAAGGCTGGCACTTCCCTTCTGAATGGCACTGAAAAGAACAAACAGAAAAGATGGAGTTTGATTAGTCACTAAATTGTGGTCCCTCCCCCTATATTTGACATGGCTGATTGCTATTTAATATACCATCAGCACAATATCTCCATTTCAATTGAATTAAATCTAAAACCAATTCAGAACTGAAGGTAAGATTGTGAGCAAAAGAACCAAACCCATTCTTAAGGATGATGAATAAAACTGTTAAGTGTACTATATATGGCAGAGTGTGTACTATCTCTACAATTTTAATTTTATTCAGATCTATTTTGAGGCCCCTTTCCAGATAAATAATACAGCATCCTTTTGGTTTGTTTGTTTTTGAGAAGAAAACCCCAAATCTCACCTGAATTCTTATTGGGTTTACTACTTTCTTGGTGATTGCACCTGGAGACCTCAGCCGTATGGCTTCCAAAGTGCACCATTTAATAAAAGGGAGCTTCTTAAGGTCCTCTTCAGAGATTTCTATTTTATCTTTGCCTGTTTTGGCACGAGAAAGAAGACTGTAAAAAATTACATTACATACTTGTTTTGAGACATGCTGACATGTCCCACTTTAGAACTTTTGATAGAATACTTCAAGACTTCAAGACTTTGTTTACACCCGGAAATGTTCTTTATATTTCAAAGTAAATAAATGCATCAAAACCAGTACAGTTTAACAAAAGCCATTGAAGATAATTTAATAACTTCAGGGTAGGTGAAGATATGGCATTGGCCAGAAGAAGCCAACCAAAGGTCATCTTGAAATCAAGAGTCCCTGGACTTTTTCAGTGCTTTGGTAGGGCACTGCATGGAAATCTCAGGGTCTGTAGGCACCAAGACAAGAAGCCATTGATGAGCTCTTGGGCTAACAAATAAAATAGGACCAGGACAAAGGCATAAACATTGGTTCATGATTTTCTGTATTGGTTAGTTATTGACATGTTCCTTGATATAGTTTTGACGCATGTCAACTAAGAGTCTTCCATGACAGTCTAAGCATGATTCAGATGACTGCAAACGTGAATGACTGATCCCAGCAGGTGACTGGTTTTTGAGGGAAAGAGATGAATCGTGCTGGACAAATTGGCCTCAGATGAGAGAGAGAAAACACAACAGTTCCTGGCCTGGTTTTCCACAAAATATCTGTAAGTCTGGTGAACATCACACCATGAAAAGCAGTAGAATTGAAAGACTTCATCTGACTCTATCTTAGATGCATGAAAAAAGCATAAGACTGATTAATGCAAATCTAGGTCTAAATTATAGGTGTGGAACAAAGATATAAATGCATATGGTTCTGTTTCTAGCTTCTTTTGCTAACACCAAAAGTGGTTTTGCATAAAAATATGACTTGAGTATATGCTGAGTAAAGAACTCAGAGCTGGACTTCGTGTTATCAGTAGTACCCTTAGCAGCAACATTCATTACTCCAGACATTGACCAAATATGTTGAGTGCTGCGCCAACTCAGAACAAATAATGTCTTTGGTTCCAGAAGGCCATGGTCAGATTTATTACCTGCTTTGCCTAAAACAGAAGTCAGGTCTTCCATGATTTTCTTGTAAATAGAAGGGTAAGAGAGGATGAAAACCAGGGTCCAAAACGCAACCTGAACAGAGATGAAAGTATTTTAACTCAGGAGTGTGGAACAGAATTACGGTACCTTTGTAGCAAGTCACAGAGGCAGGTGAAAACATTTGCACTTTTTAGTATGTGCCTACTGTAGTTGGGATGCAGAGAGAACTGTCCTTCCTGGGTAAATCCAAATCTAAAGGCTCAGATTCTGGGAGATTATGTCTGGTCATCTGCTGTGTACTTATCTTCAGTGAACATTACATAGCTTTGGCTTTGAGCTTTGAAACACAGAATCCTTTCTTTAATTTCAAATAACTAAGTGTTAAAATGAATTACTTAATCATTGTCTGTGATTAGGTTTAGCTGCATGAATGGAAGACAATTAAATAGGAAATTCATACTTATATTAGTAGAAATGAGGTTAAATAATTTGCAGGGCATTGTCACACTGAATCACACTAAAATGGGCAGGAAAAGTGTTAATTAAGGCCAAACAATCAGTAGTATATCCCCTTTAGAAATAATTTGCTAGCTGATTATGCAATTAAGTTGAAAATCAAGATATTTAAGAAAGGAGAAAATCCTCTGAGGTAGAATGAAACCAGAAGACTTGCAGCACTGACAGGAGTCTCTCTGCTTTTGCTGAGCCAGTGAGAGATGCAGTCTGCACACATTTTGGTTGTGGGCCATCTGTGCTGGTGAGGGATGAGAACTCGTACTGTTATTTCCCAAATAGCCCCACGTGCATGCAACCTTCCTTCTGCAAAACAAATCTGGTACCTTAGTTTTCTTGCACAGCACTTGGACAGTGTGGCTTCACTCCATGGGCTAAAGAGGGATCACTGAATTGTTTCAGATAAAAGGGTTTAATGAGCTTGTAAAAAATCTCTTTGGAAGGTGAAAGGTCTTTTTGCATCACTCCAAACACCAGAACAGTGGTTGTGACTATTCTGAGAAACAACGAAAGAGCTGTATGTCTATTTACAGCTGAATAGCACAGAAGTAAGTAAGGATAGTGTTGTGGAAGGAATGCCAGTTATCTGACAACAGACAGCAAGCTATGCCTCTCACTTATACCAGCGCGTGAATCCACAGAAACCTCACTGAAATGGACGAAATTCCTTTAGGGTAAATTGTGGTAATACCCATTCTACAGAACCCATAGATACATCCATTAGGAGGACACATAAAAATAACTCTCTTTCTTTCTTTTTTCCTAAATCACATCTGTAACAAACATAACTGTGCTAGAAAGAGCTTAGCAGTCATGGTAAATAAAGGATGTTTTTGCTGCTATGGATTTTTCATCTGAGAAATTCCTATCAATGTCTTCAGTCAGCCTAAGCTGTGTTAGGTATATAGGGCTTGTTAGTGTACTTACATCTGTATTGTTAATCTGTCAAATCTGCTTGTTCTAACATAGACAAAACTTGAGCAGCAATAGAATCAAACTCTTCCTTTTCTCCCCCTGAAACAGCACTGGCAATTGTACAGCAGATCCCTCAGAGAGAAGCAGCCACATTCACTCAAGGATTTACAAATAAAGTTACTCTGTATTATGCTTTTTCTATTCTTCACAATGGATAACACCAGCCTATTTAAAAGACAGTTCCCACTATGCTTCAAAATAAAGTTACATATGCTCTTCACAGCTTAAGATTGTGATCTTAATAGCTATGAGATGTATGTTCCCAAAATGTTACGATAGAGGAAATCGTAATTCAAGGAAAATACAAGAAGAGCTTTTCTTGTCATTGCTTCTGTGACATTTCAGCCTGGATATATTTGTAGTGATGCATGTGGGCGTGATAATCCCTTCTTTGGATTACATGCAGTGTGTGTGTGACCTCTGGTTCAAAAGTCTTTGCTTCCCAAATACAGACTTTTTGAGCAGGACAGAGAGAATATGTTTCTCTGGCTGATGTACTTACTGGGACAGCATTTGCTTGGGAAGCCCAGAGCATGAGGAGACCATAACTGGCAGCTAGATGTTTTCCTTGCAAGTTATCCAGGAGATGTTGCAGTAGTGTCTGTTATAAATAAAAGACAATAATGTGTATGTCCAAAAAAGATATTAAAAGCTAGTTTAGGATAGGGCTTACTAGAATTGAAGGATATAATGTGAGATCAGTTTATCAAAGAGAAGTAATGTTAGTTATGGTTTTTTTGCAGTCACAAAGAAGATATGACAGCTGTTAAGAGAAAGTGAGACCCAGTCATAGGCAGAGGGTCAGAAGAAGGCAAGGCATGTTGCCAATCCCTACTGAACACTTGCCCTGCTCTCCATTTTCTTAAAGTTCTTAAAGGATTTGGTTCCCTCACTCCCTGTTGCTGCTTCTACATGGAAGAAAGAAAAAGGAAATCTCTACTATTTTTTAATTCATGCTCTACTTTTCTACTTTAAAGAACCTGAAATAGGACTTGAACAAGTAGAATGAACGGACAGGAGGAAAATGTTCTCTCTGTTCCTGCCAAAAAGGTGCTTGTTAAGAAGAGATGTTTTGATATATCAGCAAACTCCCTAGTTCCAGCTGCTTTGTTAGTGACCTAACCAGTGACTTCAATGGCTTGATAGTCTTTGTAACTACAGCAACTGTCTAATGTTCTAGGATCAGCTTTTGTTTACAGTATTTCAACAAATAGGGGGCCGCCATGTGTTCAAGACAAAGCTTCCTGTCTCCTTTTCAGAGAGGAAAAGGCTGTTCTTGAATAAAAAATTACCACTCTTTTTTCCAAATTCCCACCCAATTTAAGACATTGGGCTCATGCCTTCTACTTCCTGCACCTTCTTACCTCTCACCATCCCTTCTCCAGCTACCCCTTTTTTTTCCCATTATTCTGGTTTATTTTATGAAAGAAATTGTGGCATGTAAAGCTTTTAAAGTCTAATTAAAACCTGTTTAATGACCTGTTCTATAATTATTTGATAGATCAAAATTCCCAGGCCAGTCAGCCTTTATTCTTATCAGGTGTACAGACAGAATTCCTGCCATAGCTATGGAAAAAAACCAAGCAGGCAACTTATCACAGCTTTGACACAATCAATATTTTGGGTACTTGGCTTCCAATCGAGCAATCTGCTATTTTCTACTAGTCTGGCTGCTGGAGGATCTACTCACTCTACACCAGAGTTTAAAAATAGTACACGTAAGGTTTTGAAATCTCACAGCACGGCACTCTCAGAGAAACAACTGAAGAGGGCTTTTCTCATCTCTTTCAACTGTTCATTGCAGCTGCAATACTGGAGGCTGGTGATAGGTCATAGCTCTGAACTTAAAATTCTCCAGAGGAAGATGTCAATTTTCAGAATTGTAGGAAATAAACTAAATTGAGGAGCAGGACTCAAAATTATGGGCCTGTCCTAATGTAGGTGACAGCAAACCTGGACAATTAAGGCATAGCTATGAAAGCTGACATGTTTGCCTTGTTTCTTCCAGTTCTGAAATAATTCCTGCCCTTCACTCCTTCAGTCAGAACAGACAACAAAGTCATCTTATTTCAAAATCTCTGATGCTTACCTTGGATGCAGTATCTGAAGGGTTGGTCCTTTCAGCATCTAACACTACTTTCTCTAAAAATTTTAGAAGCCATTGCTTTGATTTAGACCAGTTCCTGAAAAGAAAAGCAACAAACAAGAACCACTTAACTGAGGCAGTATAAACCAACATTTTCTTTTTCACAAGAAGGACTTGTTGGTTTCTTTCCAAAAGCCCCTTGGGCAGCAGTCAGTTGGTGAATAGTCAAGTGTCAGTCTGACTGTCAGTAGTGTTGACAGACACAAGGAACAGCATGCCCGAGACCTTCACTTTGGCCAGACTTAGCCTTGCAGCCAGGACCTGTGACTGCAAGAGTCCTAGATTTTCAGCTGAACAAGTTAAATTAATTGTTTGAAAGAAACAAGTTGAAAACCACTGTTTCACTGCAGGTTTTCATTGTGGCTTTGCAGGGATTGCTTAGGCTAATCTTTTCAAGAATGATCCTCCCTAAGAATATCAAGGCCACATCTTTAGAGCATCCTCAGTTCTTTCTGAATGCTATTTTGAGATGCTTAAGCTGCTATCACATCTCTGAGAGTACTGACAGGCTCTGCAAACACTTTCCTCCCTTCTTCAGGGTTTGGTTGCTTCTACCCAAGGTCAGCTCTGTGTCAGTGCAGCCACGTAAGCTGGGATCAGTCTGCCGGGAAAATAGCTAAAGTATGGGAAATAGCAGAGGGGTGCCTAGTTGGGGATTCCTCTATCTTGGAACTCACATTTAGCCTCAGGCTTTTGCCCTTTGCACAATTCTGCATCTTCTGGAAAGGTCTAAGATGGACTCTTCCCGTCTAGGCAAGTCTGTTTCTGCTTTATGCTGGGAAAACGCAGGAGACAAGGTGAGAACTTTTTTGAAGCATCTTAGCTGAAAGCCTGCCTGACCAAAGGACATACTGTTGATAAAGACAGCACATCTTCCTCCAGGGAAAATGGCTCTCGTCACTGACAGTGCAGCAAGCAAAATGCCTGTAATGGGTACACCATGGGCACCATATTTGCTCTGTTACCTCAGGAAGCATTCGGGCATCTGAGAAGCATATTCAAAGTCCTCATCATACTTCTGAAAATGTTCTTCAAACTCCTTGATTTCACTCTGACTTGTCAGACAGATGCCTTTCCCAAATAGAGTGTTCACCACCGCAGGATACATGACATGCCTGCAAGGAGAAGATTGCTGTGGCTTACAGGTCATAGCGAAGCTGTTGCAGCAGTTTTAGATCAGGACGCAGCATGTTGAATTGCCAGCACTAGAAGTGTTCCAGGGGACTGGAACATCTTTTGTATGAGGAAAGGTTGCAGACCTGGGACTGTTCAGCCTGGAGAAGAGAGGACTGAGAGAAGACCTCATTAACACCTGTAGGAGGTTGGGACATCCCTTTTTTCTATGGCATCTAGCAACAGGACAAGGGGTAATGGGATGAAGCTGGAACACAAAAAGTTCCACTTAAACAAAAGAAAAAACTATTTCACTGTGAGGGTGAGGGAGCCCTGGCACAGGCTGCCCAGAGGGGTTGTGGAGTCTCCTTCCTTGGAGGTCTTCAAGAGCCGCCTGGACATGTTCCTATGTGACCTGATCTAGGTGACCCTGCTTCTGCAGAGCGGGTTTGGACTAGATGATCTCTAAAGGTCCCTTCCAACCCCTACCATTCTATGATTCTATGTACCTAAAGAGTGAATGTCAGGAGGATGGGGCAACACTCTTCTGCAGTGTCCAGCAACAGTACTAAGGATAATGGACATAGGCTGGAACACAGAAAGTTCCACTTAAGGCAAAACTTCCATACTGATCAGGTGAGAGAGCCCTGGCATAGGTTGCCCAGGGAGAGCGTGGAGTCTCCCTTCCTGGAGGTTTCCAAACCTGCCTAGACACTTTGCTGTGCCCCCTGATCCAGGGGAAACTGCTTTAAGCAAGGGGTTGAGCTGGATGAGCTCTAGAGGTCCCTTCTGACCCCCACCATTAAGTGGGGGACTCAAGCATCAAGATAGTGAAGGGCTTGACATAAGGCTCATGCCTCATTCACACTCTTATCACAGATGATAAGCAAAGGCTCTGAGATACACAGACCTCAGACCAGTCTTCTGCATATGGCTGAACTTCATCAGCTAGCATTTGGTCACTTGAGCAGTGGCAGAAAGGCTCTGGGCACTGAGATCCCCTTCTCCCTACTAACCACCGTTCTTTATTTCAAGTTCGCCCATGCAGACCTTCTGGGCATTGTACAACCTCTTCTGCTACCAGACACCAGAAGAAATCCCGCTTCTGGCTGCAGCTTTCCTGGACTAAACAGTGCTTCGTTTGTTGGCTTTCTTTTTATGTCACACCTTCCCCGTTTGCTCCTCTGATATCTTGCAAACTCTGAGCTCTTTTCCCAAACCACTTCCACTCTTAAGCTCTGAGAAACCCCGATGCAGTGTTTGCCTGGCTCCAGCCACTGCTCAACACTTATTTCAGGCGATGGCTTCCTTTCCGTCTCTTGCTGCGCTGCTGCTGTTGCGGTGGCTGGAGCCACCTGGCGGCTCCTGCCATGAGTTCTGAGGCAGCTAAAAGACGATGACGGGCATCTAAAACACAACACGGCATTGCATCCAGATTCTTCTATCCCGTGCTCTCTGCAGATCCATAAGAACAGCGCACACTCAGCACAGATTTGCTGCAGTTTAACCATTCTAACCTATGACATCTTTTTTTTTTTTTTTAAAATAAAAATAAAAATTAGACAAATAGCAGGTGATTGGGATTTGATGAGCAGTGCCCATGACAGCTGTGGCACTGGGAAGACCACAGCACCCTGTTTCCCAAGGCTGCATCAGAGCTTCATGCATGATATACGCACCCATGACACCATGCTACTGACCGTGGTCTGTGCTGGTGCCAGTACAGCACAGAATAACAGGTCCATCGCTGCCCTCAGAAACTTGCACCCAAGTAATGGAGCACAGGTGGAGCCAGACAGGAATAACAAGAACACATGAGCCCACATTAGCACACCACCCATTCAATGTGTCTGTTTTTTCACAAGAAGCAGATGTGACTTTGATCTCAGAAGATGAGTGGGGCAACACCATGGGATATGAGTGCTTGCACCCCCTTGTTGAGACCAGATGGATTGAGGGCTGGCAGGTTTCAAAGCCCCTTTCCCCCACATTTTTTCCCAGTTAATCCAAACTGCAATAATTGAAGTAATAGGTGCTCAGTGGTTCAGATGCAGTAAAACCCTTCATCTTAGATGTCTTAAGCAGAAAAAGTCTGCAAAAGACAACTTGGATATGACATCTTAGAAATAGCTCCAAAGCCAAAGACAATACTCAACCTGATGGACAACGCAAAATAGGTGTTGTCCCAGACAATCTGGAAGAAGGAGGAATTAAAAGCTCTGTTGTTGCTACATGAAACTGTCAGTAAAGGCTTTTTTTTTTTAAAGTGAAGGATGAAGTTCTGGCAGGAAAGCCAGCTGCAGAGGTCTTTTAAGTTTTGGGCTAGGCTTGGCCCAAAACATGTAGGGAAAGTTTTCATCCTGCCGAAGATCAAGCATTTTGTTGGTTCATAAGTTCTTTATAAATACGTGAAGTCCCAACTTTGGGGAAACAGAGTTTGTTGGAAGATGTTATGTTTTCTTTTTTCTTTTAAACAAGTAATTCAGATGTTTCTCCTGGAGTTCTAGATGAAAGCCTGTCCACTCTGAGCCACATGAAACTGTGAAGCAGCAATGAATTATCCTGAGACAGCTGTTCTAAGACTTGAGAGTTTGATCCCCACCTGCTTTACAGGAACATCTCTGCTCACATACAGGATACTCATGTGTTAGAGATGTACTGCAAAACTCCCTTACCTTACTAGGTCATAGAGGTCGCCTGTGCCCTCCGTGCCCAGGTATGCCATGTGCTCGTTTAGTTCCTTACACAAAGTGCCCGTAAACATATGCAGATTAGAAGGACCCATTTTTCCCTTCATCATGCTGTAGAGGCTACCATGGTTCTGATAAAATGCTTCTGCAGGGACAGAAACTAAACACAAAAAGGAAGAGAAACTTTTTAGAAAGTAGATCAAGTAGATTTTGACTGACAGTGAAAATTTTTGCACTTAAATTTATGACTCTAATTTAAATGCCTTAACCCTCATTTTCCCAGAGCAAGATTCCCAGAAAGCTTCCTTATAACCTTGTAAAGATTTTGTTGAGCCCTCTGCTTCTACCAGTCTGTGCAATATCTTATTGCCCTGTGAAACTTCAGTAACAGAATCAACAATCCATAAATTTCCCACTAGCTTCAGTGTGGATGTACAGAGGTGTACATGGGCTCCACAAAACTGACTGAAATGAAAAATAAATTAATCTAAGAAACAACTCTTTGGGTCTTCATGCTATACTAGTACACCTGCTCAGTCATACCAAGAGAAGCTGAGAGAGCTGGGACTGTTCAGCCTAGAAAAGAGAAGGCTCAGAGGTATTATATTAGTGTGGATAAATATCTGGTGGTGGGAGTGAAGAAGATGAAGCCAAGCTTTTCTCACAACAGGAAGCAATGGGAACAAATAGGAATATGGGAAAGACACAGGACAGTTTTTATTGTGAGGATAGTAAAACACAGGAACAGGCTGCCCAGAGAGGTTGGAGATACTCAAAACACAACTGGACACAGCCCTGAGCAACCTGCTGTCGCTGACATTGCTCCAAACAGGAAGGCGATCTCCAGCAGTGCCTTCCAGCCACAGGGATGCTGTGATTTAACCTCTGTCATTTCATAGTCCAAAATTACCAAACTACTCAAAGAATTCCTGTCTGTGCCATTCCATATGGATATAAG
Source organism: Colius striatus (assembly GCF_028858725.1). Lineage (NCBI taxonomy): Eukaryota > Metazoa > Chordata > Aves > Coliiformes > Coliidae > Colius > Colius striatus. Next base: position 41,419,262 of record NC_084760.1, on the reverse strand, counting down.
CATATGAGATGGAGGAACATGGGATATATAGCTCATGATTGGCTTACTGCAGGGTAACAATTAATCATTTCTATAAACTAATATGCAAATTGATAGGACAATATTCAATTGGTCCAAACATGGTACACATAGATGGAGTGTCTAGCAGCAGAAAAGGACTTGATCTCAAACTGGGGCTGCTTGATGATATAAGTCATAACAGTCCCTAGTTCAGTAACCTTTGATCCCTTGAGACTGAGTCCAAATCACTTTACAGTGCTGGATCCACACGAAGGAATTTAATTTCACCTTTGTTTCATAGTATGGTCAGGGATTAAGGTCAGCATTTAAGGCATGATCAAAGAGCCAATGGGCTTTAATGTTCCTGGGTAATGACATTTGGTTTCTGTTAAAAAAGAGCCAAGATTCATTTACCTGCGTTCTCCACAGCTTGTTGTACTGCCTGCTCAAAATTCAAGTCTTTAGAGTTAAAAAATGCTTCAGTTCCTTCTTCCTCGGTCACAAAAGTAAACCGTTTTCCCAGGGCGAATATTGTGAACACAGGGCCATGCTGGAACAAACAAAGAGTTCATATCACTCTACTGATAACATGTTTGATGGGAGCCCTGACAGGACTTCAGTGCTGCTGAGAGGTCAGGAGGGAGGACCTGGTCCTTTCTGCTCTCTGTGCACCTTGGCTCAGAGTGCAAAAAGGATAAAGATGAAACAGGACAAGATTTGTAGACCTACAGGCCAAAAGGAAAGATTGCAGGGGTCTGCCTGGCCTCTTGCAGAGCAGAAGAGAGTCCTTCTCTGAGATTAATGCCTTGAAATTTGAATCACATTACAATGCAAAGGATACAATTCACCTGGACTTAAAGAACTCAAGTGATGGATTATCTACTGCATCTCTTGGCTGCCACAGCAAAGTAGCCACATTGTAAAAATCCATAATCTATTTCAATCTACATTTTTTTTAACAAAAACTCCCTGTTCCTGCATCTATTGGGGTTTTTTTTCTTTTCTAGTTTAAAGGTTCTGCTAATATCAGTGATTTATTTCTAATACAGGTTTTTAAAGATCAGTATCAAAATAGCTAGCAAGCTTTGAGCAGAACAGATGGAGCTTGTTGAGACTTATATTCAGGGGAAGTTTTTCACGACATAAATCATTCTTTCATCTGCCCTTGATCTGGTATCCTAGAGTCCTTCCAAAACTTTCAGCAATAAGTGTTCACTTCTGAATTCCTACATTATGAAAAAGATTACTGATATTTGTAGATACTCTGAACTAGAACATCAAGTGCAATATCTAGTGGCTGTCAGATTCAGGCACAAAAGAATCAAAATTAGGAAATGAAGCATCTTTAGTGTCTTTTTCCCAGTCAAGGCAATTTCTGCTCACAGGCAAAAGCCTTGGATATCAAAAGCCTGGCATTTACGTTTAAAGATACATTACCTTCTTTTGGCCAAGTTATTGTTTATCTACATAAAATAATTGTTTCTGTGTATAAATATCAAAGAAAGGTTTATGGCTTTCATAAAGCCTCTAGGCACATCAGGGAGAGTGACTTTCTTTTCCAGGTTACATTGGTGACACAGGTGAGAAAAAGTTTTCCATTGATCTGCCCAGAGCCCTGAAAAGCCTTGAATCCACCTTGCTCACATGGTGATGCCATTGACTTTAACCATTGCTTTTGTCACCTGTGACTGTATTGCAAAGCCCATTCCATCAAATGCTCTTTGAAGCCAAGGAAAAGATCCCTCTTCACATCAATTGAATTTGATTGTGTCCTTCAATTGTTAAATAAAGAATGACTGTTTAGATTGTCTGGGTGATAATACATAAATTATTGTTTTAACAACAGCTACATTGCTAAGCTTGCTTTTTCTACAGATAACAGCATGTCCTGTTGTCAGACTGGATAAAAACCAAGTGGGGAAGGAATGTGAGTTTGCAATTACATGAGTTTAGGACAAATCCCACTCTGGATCTTTTCATTGAGAATGACAGACTGAGACTTTGGTTCAAAGAAATCATTAAGTAGGACAGACTTAAACAAGTGCTAGGTAAACCAGGATAAATATTTCAATTCAAAACTCTAGAGGGATTAAAATATAAAGTTGCAGAACTGCCTACTTTGATCTGTTAAATCACCCTCAGCAACAGGAGGATGGACAGGAAAATCTGGTGCCTGAAGGAGGATTTGGGATGCCTCAGAATCATTGCTAGTACACAGCAAATTTTTACAAGCATTGTCAAAAATGAGGATTAGTGGTGGGTAAACAGCATGTACTGGAGAAGAACCCAATACAACTTTAAGGATGCACAGCCTTAAACAGATTCCTAATTCATTCCTTAGAAGAAAGAATTAAAGGTATGCACATAATCTGGCATCATTTGAAAGTCTCAATTCAGAGGAGATCTAGAAACATCACAGAAGAAGGCCTAGAAGAAGAACATTCTGAAATGACCTCAAGATCTATTATCCAAGCCCTAACAATTAATTTAGAGCTCTCATCTTGCTATGAGAGAAGTGAAGAAATTTTCTTCTTATCTCAGTTACCAAAATGATGAGAAGCATTTGATATTCCTTCTTAACCCTTAACATGTTTGCCAGGGAAAGTCAGTAACCACAGCCTTTGAACCCCTCATTAAGCAGCTGTATCTGTATTTTATGTTGAGTGGTGGCTCTGATTATCCACCCTGCCCATCACAGTCTGTCTCTAAAACTGCTCTAACTAGCTTTAGGAGGAAAAGCTGGTATCTTGTATTAGAGCATAGATTAAATATTTCGTTAGAGCAGGGCTTTTTTTTCTTACACCCACTCCACTGATGACACAAGGGGAAAATCAGGCAATTCTTCCAGCCCATGTTTCTTCTGTAGGAGGAAAACAGAGGGAGCAAACTTCAAGTAAAGTACAAGTTAGAAGCAGTGGAAGTCTAGTGTGGTATTCCAGGGCTTGAGAGAAAGAGCAGTGAGGGGTAGATATACATAAAATAGACAAAAATTAAAAACCCTAACTCTTTAAGAAAGAAAATCAGTGTCACTTTGGCAGACTGAAGGATTAAGCCAGAGCAGGAATTTTCTAATTGTGAAAGTCTCCCCTGAAGGCAATGAGGTTTCACACTGCCTAGAGCCCCTTTCTGCACTAACTTTAAGGAGGGCAGCTTGCTCATATTAAGGACACTTAACCTTGTTCTGGCAAGATTAAGGAGCTTGGACTTATTGCAGATGTATTTTGCAATTTTTGTAATGCCTGTTAATGACCCCTTTGGTAGCAGCACCTGTTTTATCTGGCTCTACTATGCTACGGTGAACACTCCTTTAAAAGACAGCAGGCAGGAACAGACTTATCTTTCCTGGCCTCAGCACCATTTCCAATGTGGGAGGTGGGAAGGAAGGTAGATGTGCCTGGGGTGTTTAAGAAGAGGAAGGGGCAACAGGTAGCCATCTCCAGGGCTGGACTAAGAAACCAAAGGAAAGTAAAGGGAAGATGTGTAAGAAAGCCTTGTCTTTCTGCTTTGTTGTAGCACCACCAGCAGCCTCAAAGCCTCTCCAGAAAAATGAAAATAAAAACTAATAAACCCAGGGCCACTAAGTTTGCATTTGTACCTCAAGACATTCTTTAGTATGCAAAAGTTCTGATCATTCAATCTGTGAATGACCCCTCCCCAAAAGGACTCTACTGTCAGGTTTTCTCTAAGAGATTTCACAAAAACTCCCTGGGGAGAAAAGGCAACTAAAGCCAATTTAAGTCATGGTGAAACATCTGTCCCCAAAAGGGATTGCCAAACTGTTGTTTGGCAGGCTGCTTTGATCTGGTTGCCACCAGGATATGTTTTTAAGAGAACAAGGAAGTTCTGTTGGGAAGAAAGGAACCTCATGAGGTTCAACAAGGACAAGTGCAGAGTCCTGCATCAGGGAAGGAACAACACCATGCACCAGTACAGGCTGGGGATTGACCTACTGGAGAGCAGCTCTGCAGAGAGAGACCTGGGAGTCCTGGTTGATAATAAACTAAACATGAGCCAGCAATGTGCCCTCGTGGCCAAGAAGGCCAATGGCATCCTGGGATGCATCAAGAAGAGTGTGGCCAGCAGGTTGAGGGAGATTCTGTTCCCCCTCTACTCTGCCCTGGTGAGGCCTCATCTGGAGTCCTGTGTCCAGTTCTGGGCTCCTCAGCTCAAGAGGGACAGGGAACTGCTGGAGAGAGTCCAGCGCAGGGCCACCAAGATGATCAGAGGACTGAAACATCTTTCATACGAGGAAAGGCTGCGGGAACTGGGGCTGTTTAGTCTGGAGGAGACTGAGGGGAGATTGTATTAACATTTATAAATATCTAAAGGGTGGGTGTCAGGAGGTTAGGACATCTCTTTTTTCTATAGTAGCTAGCAACAGGACAAGGGGTAATGGGATGAAGCTGGAACACAAAAAGTTCCATTTAAACATAAGAAAAAACTATTTCACTGTTCAGGTGAGGGAGCCCTGGCACAGGCTGCCCAGAGGGGTTGTGGAGTCTCCTTCCTTGGAGGTCTTCAAGAGCCGCCTGGACATGTTCCTATGTGACCTGATCTAGGTGACCCTGCTTCTGCAGGGGGGTTGGACTAGACGATCTCTAAAGGTCTCTTCCAACCCCTACCATTCTGTGATTCTACGATTCTATGATTCTCCAACAGCCTTACATCAGAAAGTCAGAGAAATATTACACTTTTTTATTTTCTTTTAAGTGAGGATTGATCAGTTCATTTTAAAGGATTATATGGGATGGTTTCTGAAATAGTAGCTGAATGCACTGGAATGAGTTTTCCTCCAGTCCTACATTTCTGCCCTACAGTGAATGAACAAATAACTGATCATGGTATGCATAGATGAAAGACATAGGAAAGATATAACACTACAAGGTAAAAACTGGCCTGGTAAGCTCCAAGAAGCCAATGAACTCTGGATCACACACATAAGCTTACTGTGTGGTGCACCTAACGTGCTTCCAAACAAGAATGACAGCTCTTGATACTCACAGAATCACAGAATGGGGGAAGTTGAAAGGGACCTCTAGAGCTCATCCAGTCCAACCCCTTGATAAAGCAGGTTCCCCTCAATCAGGGGGCACAGTAATGTGTCCAGGTGAGTTTGGAAACCTCCCGAGAAGAAGTCTCTACACCCTTCCTGAGCAGCCTAGGCCAGGGCTCCCTTATCTGAACAGTAACACCCTGATGTTCTTATACCTGATAATTCAGCTGATTATACTTGAACCTCTGCTTTGATTTAACACAAGTTTATAACACCAATGGCTGCAAAGAAGTACTTACAAATATGAACTGTAATAGTTCAAAACAAGAAAGAAAATTTTATACATCTAATACTTATTAAACAATTTTTCAAGTTTCAGGATGTTACAGTGGTTTCATTTTCAGCTGGTCTTTGCAAGTAGTGAGCTGTATGATCCTTCAGTATCAAACACTTGAGGCTTACTATATGGCAGCAGCAAGTGATACCATCACTGAATGAAAATGCGAAACTAGGCTTTATGTAAGCTACTATTAGCTGCCTGGAATAATCATTTAGGCTCTTGCTACCAGACAGGCATAGAGAAAGAAAGGTATGTCCAGGGGGGCAAATCTTCACATTCATCTGTGGTAAGTTTTTTAGGATGGAAAAATTTGCCTGCCAAGCATGCCTGTGTCTCTCCTGAATGTTGAGGGACACTGTCTGGTACTCACCTTATTTGTGCAAGTAAGCCCTGGCACAGGGCTTTCTACATTATCTGAAACAAAGATTAACATGCAACCAGACTGCAAAAGCAAAATAGCAGAGCTGCTGGGTCCAAACAGGACATTTCCACACAGAGAATCATGCCTGAATCAGATTTACAGCCTAACATCATTACTGGTACAAAGCTGATCCTTCACCAGCTAAATGCTCCCGGAGTGACAGGAAAGCGGAAAGCTTAAGAAGTTTCTCCCCGCCTTTCCTCTGGCACGCAAACCCTGAGTAAACACCCACGAGCAGGCACGTCGCCACAGCCATTACCTTGCTTCTAGCTTGCTCTATAAACTTCAGAGGAGCTTTCCCAAACTGAAACGCAGCTCCAAACCAGGGGATCCAGCTCCTGATGCAAGGAGGGGAGCTCGTGTTTCTCGGTTGAAAGAAAACAGCCTTGACAATAAGAAGTCCCAGGATTGCTGCCAAGAGGAGAGTCAGAGCCATTTTGCCTCTTCGCTGCCTGTGTCAGCCGCTGCTCTGCCTGCGCCAGCGCCCGGGATGGCTGCGCAGTCTGTGAGTGGAGCCTCTCAGTAAGCAGCCCAGGGGATGAACCCTCTTGGTCTTGGAAAAGGCAGAGCCAATTCTCCTCCACTCTGGGACGAGGACCAACTCCACTGTTTGCAAAACTGAGATGTTGCTGTGACAAATCCCTGACCTTCGCACCAGCTGCTGGATGGCTACCCAAGCTGCAGGGACACAGCCAGGGACACCGTGGCAAAGCACTGCATCACTTCTTTCCCTTAAAAACAACTTTTGGGAGGGCGATAGCAAGATTATGAAGTAGAGAGGCTGCAATTGGCAGACATTTAGCTTTCAGCAGGCAGATGATAAGCAACTTCTGCAGGCGTTACCTGGAACAGTAAGCTCTATGAAAGGTATTTTTCATCTGTCTGAGACTGATGTACCTTACAGAACGGAAATTTCCTTTAAGCAATGACATGAGCCATGTATCTTGGGAAACAGGCTCTGGTGGTGAGAAGATGGGGTTATGGCCAGCCTACAGTAACAATGTTTAGGCTGGGATGACCATAAATCAATGGCTTCCTTGTGTGAACCTGACTGCTCTGTATCCTCTGGGAAGGACCATGGACTGATAAGGAGGGAACCTCCTGCCTCAGACACCGGAAGAGTGGATGATGCTGAAGTAGCAAGAAATCATCAGATATCTGCAGTAACTGGGGGAAAGGCAAAGGTGTCAGGGGGAGATCACAACCACCGACTCAGAGCCCACCTGCCCAGCTTGCAGCCCAGACCCAAAAGAAGAGGGTGGAGGAAGGGAACTGAGCATCGAACTCATTTACCTGCGAGGTAAAGGGACTGCTAAACCAATCGCTACAGAGAATGACAACACATATGTTTCAGAATACAGAGTATGCTAATGATTTGTTTATAAATACAACACCAGAGGTACTACTGGGCTGAGCTCACTATGTGGATTACCTCCTATCACCTGTATCTGCACAAACGTGCAATAAAACAATATCTGGACTCTGTGTGTAGTTTGGCTCATTGCACACCAGGTAACAAGCCTACATTGCGGGACAACAAGATCATCCCATTAAAGGTGTGTCCAGTGTCTGAGGAGAAGAGAAAGGCTTTGGAGGCTGAACTGACAACTCAAAACCCCTATAATATCACTGCAATGTTAGAAGATAAAATTTCAGAGAGGTCAGATTGTTTACTTTGCATGTGTGGAAGTGGCACACCAAAATTATACATAGAATTCATTAAGTATAGAAAAACCCCTAGGAAACGCTCTCACAGACTACCCTTGCACACCCTCAATAACAGAATTCATTAAGTATAGAAAAACCCCTAGGAAATGCTCTCACAGACTACCCTTGCACACCCTCAATAACAGAATTCATTAAGTATAGAAAAACCCCTAGGAAATGCTCTCACAGACTACCCTTGCACACCCTCAATAAGTTTGAAAGCAATAAAAAAAAAACAGGGGGAGTAGCTGATAGACCATATAAGTTCCATTCAGAGGAACCATTCATAAGTACCATCCAGAGGAATCTCAACAAGCTGTAGAAATGGGCAAACAGAGACTTACCACAGAATCACCATAATACCTGATTGGAAGGGACCTTAAGGATCATCTGGTCCAAACTTTCTTGGCAAAAAAAGTGACTTTGTGAAGTTCAGCAAAGGGAAATGCTGAGTCCTGCCCCTGGGGAGGAGCAACCCCATGTACCAGCACAGGTACAGGCAATCTGAGTGGAAAGTAACTCTGCAGGTCTAGGGTCCCAGTGGCCTCCACGTTTAACATGAGTTGGAAATATGCCTTTGTATTCAGCAGTACTCTGGGCTGTGTTAGGACAAGCATTGCCAGCAGGACAAGGGAGGTAATCCTTTCCCCCTCTGCTCAGTGCTGGAGAGATCTATACAGAGTGCTGGGTCCAGTACTAGGCTCCCCACGGACACATTGGAGTGTGCCCAGTGAAGTACCAAGAAGCTCATACAGGGGCTGGAGCATTTGTTATTTGAGGAAGGCTGAGAGAACTGTAGCTCTTCAGCCTGGAGAAGAGAAGGCCCAGGAGTATCTTATCAGTGTGTATGAACAGCTGAAAGCAGGGTGCAAAGAAGATGGAATCAGGTTCTTTTCAGTGGTGCCCACTGAAAGGGCAAGAAGCACTGAGCACAAACAAACACAGAAAATTCCACTTAATTTTTATTGTGATGGTGGTCAGACACTGGAACAGTTTGCCCAGAGATGCTGGGAAGTCCCAGGAGACATTCAAAACCCAGCTGGACAGAGTCTTGAGAGCCTGCTCTAAGCAACCCTGCTTTGGGCAGAGTATCAGACTAGCCAGTCTTTAGGTCCTTTCCAGCCTCAACTGCTTGGGGTGTTTCTTCTGTGATTTTGTCTTCTTTTTGTCTGGCTTTTTGTCCAAATCTATTCTTCTGCTCAGTCCCAGAACCTGATCCTCAAAATCCTTGCAGAACAAGCTCTGCTCAGCCTTTCTAGCTCTTCATCTGTGTGTCCCACAGACAAGCTGCACATAATGTCTTACATTTCTCCCTTTACTCAAATGCTACCTTCACATACACATTTCCTTTTTAATCAGTTTCAGCCTTTCTGGCTCTGTCCACAAAATTGCTTTCCCATATAATTATTTCTGAACCCCGCTTAGTCCTGTCTGGTTGTCTTCATACCTATGTTTCCAAATCCCACCAGAAATTCCACTGCATTTGGTAAGACTGTACCATGGGAATACCACACCGCTTGTACGGTGCACAATTTGTACACCATTTTGAACTAACACAATTATTCCATTTAAAGTGCTTTGTACAAATAAGTTTAACTTCCTTCCTATACAGGAATAGGTGCACAGATAGGAACCTTTGTATCTGTCCAGATAGGCAGTAAAGTAAAAGTAGCACAGTAGAAATGCAGCTGGTAGGAGAAGGTTAAAAGCTCTGAAAACCAGATCTATAGCGCTCATCAAGCAGCCATACTGAAATCCATTGAGATGTTACCTCCATTGGTCAGAGGTGCAGAACAAGCCCAAATACATCAACTGTGACAAGTAGGATGTGGATCTTCATTTTTCAAACTGTCTGGAAGAAGCAGACAAATCACTTTTAACGGTGACATTACTATACTTCTGTGTTTAGCTATCACAGTTCTCTGTATGCTTATTTCCTGGTTCTATTTTATCCCTTAATTTCTTTCTTTTCCTACAAAGGAGTAAAATGGTACAAAAGCTAAAGGCCTTGGGATATTGGAGTATATTTTCATTATACACACAGCCTGGGTAGTGAGTGTTAAGAAATACTAGTAATTTAGCCAAAAAAAAAAGTTTTAAGTGGAATGAATCATGCAGAGGCAATCACTTAGCATTAGGCTGCAGGGATTACAGCACAATGTTGTGCTATTTGGTGTGCTGTTTGTTTGGCATTACTTAGCATGAGTAGTATGAGTTGCTGAAGCCTCAGGCCACATGCTGTGAAGTTTCACATAGATATGCTGAACCTAGTTAAGTGGAAGAGAGGCAACAGAGCCAACAAGGACCAGAAAATAAGGTTACCATCATCAGTGAAAGCTGCAAGAACACTTAACAGCCTGCCAGGAGTCAGAAAAAGAATTCAATAAGTTGTTAGATTCCAGGCCAGAAATCACCATTGGACCAAAAAGTGAATGAAATGTGCATGAAGTGGGTGTGAAGGGCAGGGGCATAGACTGTAAGGATGTAATTGCTCAGGGATTTCCTTGTTTGGGAAACACCCTCTGTAAAGGCTCCTGGCAGTAAAGTCTTGGAGGGTGTGAAAGTGACTCCCTTAGATGCCCAGACGGTGCAAATTACCTAACACGGAGTTTAAAGTCATCTATGTATATAGGTACAACAAGCCCGCTACTGGCTGGGAAGACATCCATTAAATGCTTTAGTGTTTGGTTTGGATATTTTTTTTTTGGGGGGGGGGGTTAGCTTCTGCTCCTGGGGTACAATTTGGTGAAGGCCACAAGATGCTACTGAAAGGCACCGTTGTGAGGAGGCCACAGACAGTATGATGGTGTGACAGTCACCAACAAGCTTTCCTCAGACTAGGTCCTAGTCCTGGGCAGACAATAGTTAATGGTATTTCCAATGTAAACTAAGACAGTCACCACTAATGGAAGCAGGTGAGAGGACTGGAGTAGTTTGGTTGCCTTTCTCCAGCAGCACACTGCTTTCCCAGACCCTGCTGCTGTGTCTCTATCCCATCTGAAGTTTACTCTCCCTTCCTGAACATGCAGCCTTTGATCAAACTACTCTTTGGACAGAAACTAGAAATGCTGTCTCACTGAAAACTGAAATAAGTAAATAGAAAGAGTCCTTTCTGCTGGAGCTGTCTCTTCTCATTTTAATCAGGGTTTTGTTGGTAGGTTGTTTTATCACTGCATGAATTCTAACCCAAAGAAGGATCCAGTTTAACACCGATTGCTGATGATCAACATAAATTTATCTGACTTTAGCTGACTATTTCACCTGCAATTCTGGGGTCACACCAAAATGTTAGGCAGTCAGACAGGGGCATGGGGGAAGTGATCTGAGATAAGTTTCTGTAACCTAAAAGTACCTCAGATCCTCAGCATGAGGATTAGTGATTAATGACTAATGATTAACTTGGTGTTTCAGGCTGAGCCTTAATGACGAATGAAAAGCTCTTGAACCGCACATGACTCACCCCTTTTTTTCCACAGCGAGAACCTAAATATGCCTACATTCATTTAAGAGAAACTAGGACTGCTTCAGGGTTCAGCCAGGAAGAGCTTTAAACTTTTTTACATACAGGGCTTTGGGCAGAGACTAGCTTCTCTCTTGCCAGGTTTGCGTGCCCCTTGCTCAAACTGCACTACTCTGTGCCTAATCCCCAGAAGATATGCATTGCTACAAGCACTCTAGCACTCTGAGCACTCGAGCTTGGCATGTAGCTGCTGCTAATGCAGCTTTTGTTAAACCAGATCTGCATCAATTCATCCATCTCTGATGCTTGTGCAGTGGATTGACACAGGGATAAAACTAGGGGCTCTCAAGGCGCTGCTGTCGATGACAGGTATCCCACAGAGCAAACAGCCCCCAGGCATGTTCTCATAATCTTTAAGTCTCGTTAATGGTATATTCTTTTAACTGCAGACAACGGGAAAAGCTGTGTGACCGTACCTGCAGTGCCGGTTTCCTCGCAAAGGGTAGCGCCAGTGGCAGACTACATTTCCCAGGAGCCTGTGGCGCAGGAGTCTCTTGTGTCACCGCACATGGACCTTGCAGCTCTGCAGGAGGCATTGAGGCTGCTGCAGTTCCTAGCATTGCAGAAACATGACCTTCAGCAATTTGTCTCCTAAAGGACCCAGAACAGAGCTAAGGTAGGGTCTGCTTTTGCTCCAGATCCTCTCAGGGTGGCTGGTTAGCCTTGTTTCATGTTAGAAGCTAGATGTCACCTGCAGAAGAAGAAAAGAGCTTACCTCTTCCTGAGAGATGGCCCCGAGCCAGCAAATTCGCTCTGTCAGCCTGTGCAGCGGCTGTGGCAGAACTAGGTACAAATCACCGTGATTTTCCGAGAGGGAAGGGGGTAAAAATTTACTTACAGGGGGCAGAGGGAGCTTCAGTCCCTGGATATCTTCTTCCTTGGTGTTCACTCTGGCTTATCCACTGCGGCAAATCTGTTTGTTCCAGTCTGCTTGTTATGTCTTTTCAGTAACTGAAGCCTTGGTAATGTTTTATGCCACCCAACTGTGGCTGGAAGGAGGGATTTTTGAGGTCGAAATCTTTGCCTCCAAGACCAGAGGGCTGCAGTCATTAACACAGAGCAGTTGTGACTAATTTAAGCATTATACTTGCTGGGTTCCAGGAAGAAGACTAAAGAGGCTGGGTGATCTGCTGCTTGAGTTAGCAGCAAGGGGCTGACTTATTCAGGAATTTGGATTGCATAGTTCATGCAGGTTAATCAGAGAGAAATCAAGTCTTACATTTCTGGTTACAGTGAGATGTCTGTAAAAAATAGAGTATAAACTGCTTGCTGAAATGCAGGAAAGAAGCATCCTGGTGTCTGCATAGCACTGCTTTCTGATCAGTAACTTTGTATCATTTCTCAGCATATTCTATATAATTTCTACAAGCTCTTCCATGCAAACCTGTCTCATTGCTGTAATGATTTACAACTTCTCTTTGCTATCCTTTAAAGATAAATGTCCAGTTTAATGCACAAATAGTCTGTAGGTCCACTGAGGCTTTGACTGCCTTCCCCTAGTACCGCCGAGTCCTTTGGAAAGGGCTTTGGAAGGCCCCTGTGACATGGTGTGTTGCAGAGATAGCAAAGCAAATACAAGCTCTGCTCCTGGGAATTCACTGCCTAAAGCAGCTGGGAAGCTCCATCATCCAGTGAGACACCTCATACCCATACTGCTTCACGAGAAGTCCCGGGAAGCTGAGATTGAGTTGGACCACCTCTCCTGGCCAAATTTTTTACATCTGTATCAGCAAAGCAGCATATTTTAGAGTGGTTTGTAGGAGAGAGGCTCAGCTGCATGTGTGTCTGTGTCGTGATAGCCACTATGGGGGTTGTTCCTCACTGTAACTTGCGCAGCCACTCTGCTGGGCAGAACTGGAGAGGCCACACTCTCGGTAAGAGATTTGGCTGATCTCCTCCAGATTTTATTTAGGGAGAGTAACTGGAACTGGATTTTTAATCCAGAATCTCTTGGAAAGTACGTGACAAATCTAAAAGGAATAAGGGAGAAAGACCTGGTGTTTGATGGCAATGTGTGTTGGTTACTCAGGCCCAGAGGCACTTTTAACAGATGCGGATGTGAATCTTCTGATATACTGCTGGGTATGGTCTCTGTCTGCTCGGCAAGGGGGCCTGTGGCACAGATGTTACAGTTCTCCTCGCAGCTGCACTCGCATTCATGCCTGTCCCTGCTCTTTGTCCTCAGTGACGTTTCCCCTGGATCTGACGAAAACCCGGCTGCAGGTGCAGGGTGAAGGAGGCGCAGGTGGGCAGGCGGCCCCTCCCCGCGGCATGCTGCGCACCGCGGTGGGCATCGTGCAGGAGGAGGGCTTATGGAGCCTCTGGCAAGGAGCCACACCGGCTGTCTACCGCCACATAGGTGATTATCTGCTCATGACAGGATGAGTTTGTGTCCTGCATTTGTGGCCAACTGCCTTTTGAAGCAACATTGCCATATCTTCTTGTACTTTAAATACAACTGCAAAGTAGACTTCTTCAGTCTACTTTGCAATGGCACTTTCATAGAATCATAGAATCATTTTGGTTGGAAAAGACCTTTAAGATCGTCAAGTCCGACCTCTCACCTGACACTGCCAAGCCCATCACTAACCCATGTCCCTCAGCGCCTCAGCTACAAGGCTTTGCAGTAGCTCCAGGAATGGGGACTCCATCACCTCCCTGGGCAGCCTGGGACAGAGTCTGACAACCCTCTAAGGCGAAAACTTCCTCAGCTCCAACCTAAACCTCCCCTGGTGCAACATGAACCCATTTCCCCTTGTCCTATCACTTGTTACTTAGGAGAAGAGACTGACCTCCACCTCACTACAACCTCCTGTCAGGGAGTTGTAGAGAATCATCATGTCTTCCCTCAGCCTCCTCTTCCCCAGACTAAACACTCCCAGCGCCCTCAGCTGCTCCTCATCAGACTTGTATTCCAGACCCTTCACCAGCTCTGGTGCCCATCTCTGGACACACTCCAACACCTCACTGTCCTTGTAGTGAGGGGCCTAGAACTCAACACACCACCCGAGGTGCGACCTCACCAGTGCTGAGTAGAAGGGGACAATTGTTGCCCTGGTCCTGCTAGTCACACTATTTCTGATCCAGGCCAGGGTGCCATTGACCTTCTTGGCCACCTGGGCACACTGCTGGATCATACGTACTTTGAAATACGTGGGATTCTGGCTTCATATCATCTCCTCCCACTCTTGCCCATTTCTTCACAGATTGTTTTCTGGCTTCCAGAAAAACAAATTATAGTTTCCTTTTCATCCTTCGGGAAGATCTTCAGCACAAGCAGAAATCAGAGTCCTGAGAACAATAAATATATTTTATCTGAGGGCAGTGGGGAGGGACTGGGGAAAAAGATAAGGTAGCAAGCATGAAGAAATACATTAGTGGTTTGGCCACAGGTAATAGTTGTCTGTGTTTTATTTGGAAATATCATGACCAGTGGGAGGTTTAGTGCTTGGCACTAGCTGAGAGGGAAGCGATGTGGTTGTATTTCCTCAGCTAGAGGGCATAAGCCATTCTGCCTCCTGGCAGACCCATGGCTCAGCCAGAGAGATTCTTTGATACTGAAAGGCTCTGGCTGTAGCACTGCTACCAGGCAACCCCCTTGCTTTTCCCGTTTTGATCACGAATGTGGCAGCAGTGGCCAGCTGGCCCAAGTGAGCCTGGTATCTTGGCCTCTCTGTCACAGCTTGACCTCCAGAAGTGGCAGAGCCAAGAATTTTCTCTTGCTTTTGTTTTCCACAGTGTACTCTGGTGTTCGGATGGTTGCGTATGAACATCTCCGTGACTCAGTGCTTGGCAGGGCTGAGGATGAAAGCTTTCCTCTCTGGTAATGTTGAACGTTTATGCTTTTACCTATTTGAGGATTGTCCCTTAATGTAGGAGTCCTGAAGCCCTAAAAGCTGTCTTTTCCTCATGGCTCGCCTACCCTAAAGAGGGTAAATATAAAGTAGGGGTTTAAGCACTGGTACAGGCTTTCTGATTTCAGTTTCAGGGCAGTATCTTTTAATTCATCTGGGAAGAGGGCTAAGAAATATTGAAACATGTTTCTCAGAGGCTTTACTAGGACTGTATTTAATAAGGATACTGTACTGAAGAGACGGAGAAACGAGTTAAACTGCATTGATAGGAGCAGCTGTCTTGGGTTGGCAGGAATTAGCCTGGATCAGAGTGGATGCAGGGTATCTTTACTGTGACTCACAGTCTGTGGTGTAGTGGCAGCTCGTTCATTTCCATGTGGACCAGGGGATGTTGGGAATTGCAGACAAGCCATGGCTGACCCAGCAGCTGTGTGACAGTGGTGTGAGTAACTGTGACTGCTTCCACAGCTGGCTGGGTAATACAAACCAGAGCTTCAGCTGAGCCAAGCTGGGCTTGCAGCTCATGCCCTGCTCAGCTCTGAGGTCACCTGAGAGCTTGCTTAGCTTCCCAAGGGGCGAGGACACATTTCCAAGGGTATGATAGACATCTCAAACATCCTCTGCAGCTTTGCAGAGGAGAACTGAGGGGTGGCGCACTCTAGGCTTGCAGCTGCTGAAGATATGGATCCCACTAGGTGTGGTGCAGCAACAACTTTGCTGTTTTGCCACTTGCTGTATGGCCTGGGTAACAAATTATGACAGTGGATTACAAGCAAGTGGAATAGGAAGTTTTGCTGATTCTAGTGCTGTATCAGAGCCCAAGAGATAGAAAGTTCATGGCTTTCTAATTTTCAAGTCCTTACTGTTAAAGTGTCAGTGATGTACTTTTATAATTGTACATTTTATAATATCGAACCAAGCATTTTACTCCAATACCGAATTTTGGGTTCAAAATGTAACTGGTTTTAGTGTGGGATTTATAAAACCTAGTACAAAATACTTGTCATGCCTTGTGCCATGGGAAGGGGGAATTATGCATATTACTGAAATTTCTGATGTTTGTAGAACCAGACAATTAACACAGCTCATCTAGTAATGATGGGAGATAAAGTTTTATATATCAACAAACAGTTTAGAACTTCAGATTGGCATGCAGTTGTTATGTGGAGCGCCGTCCCTTACTTCTGTATGTTGCCATCCTGCCTTTGAACCTTAAGAGAGGAGGTAATGTAACCTGGAGAGGTAGCAGAGCATCTTGGTGGCTTATAATAACTTGGATTTTTCCCCCCAGATAAATTTTAAGCCTTTCATAGAATTGACAGAAGTATTATTGACTACCTTAACATGTAGTCACCACAAGTATTAACTTTGGCTGTCAGTATACGAAATAACCATTGATGCTTCTTTCACCTGGGTTGTGCTGCTGAACTCTGCACCTTGAGCACTGCAGTTTGTGAAGATTTTCAGTGTGTTCTGGAGTACATTTTTTTCCCCTGTTTGGCAGGAAAGCTGTAGTTGGAGGCATGTCCGCGGGCGCCATTGGTCAGTTTTTTGCCAGCCCAACTGATCTAGTGAAGGTACAGATGCAGATGGAAGGAAAAAGGAAGTTGGAAGGAAAACCATTACGGTCAGTTTCTGTTGAAGGTGGCATTTTTTTCCTGTTAATGATTATTCTTTGGCCAAAGGTGTGATTCTCTCTCTTTGCTGCCCTCCCCCGCCCCCATCTCCCCAGCTGCTCAGATCTCTTTAGAGCAGTGCCTACACAATGGCTCTGGGCCATTGTGGAGAGGGTGGGAGATCCAAAATTTTCTCCTTATTCCATTTATACTCATAGAATCATAGAATGGTTGAGGTTGGAAGGAACCTCTAGAGCTCATCCAGTCCAACTCCCTGCTAAAGCAGGTTCCCCTCAATCAGGGGGCACAGGGATATGTCCAGGTGGGTTTGGAAAATCTTCCTGAGAAGAAGACTCCATACTCTCCCTGGCCAGCCTGGGCCAGGGCTCCATCAGCCTCAGAGCAAAGAAGTTTCTCCTCACATTTAAGTGGAACTTTTGGTATTCCAGCTTATGTCCATTACCACTAGTCCTGTCACTGGGCATCACAGAAAAAAGTGTTGCCCCTTCCTTCTGACATCTCAGTCTTCTCCATGCTAAACAGCCCCAGGTCTCACTGCCTTTCCTCATAAGAGAGGTGTTCCAGTCCCCTCATGATGTTGGTAGCCCTCCACTGGACTCTCTCTCCTCACCTTCCTTATTCTGATGCATTGCTCCCAGAGACTACAAACCCATCCCACATGTGCAGCATGACTGCCAACACTCTGCTGGGGGAAGGGAAGATGGAAGAAAGGATGGTGGAAATGGCTTGTGCATGATATACAGGTGCAGGGAAGGGCTGGGTCACCTGCATTCAGCAGGGCTTAAAACCTTCCTGCAGATACTCAAACTGCCAGCATCCTTTGACCTTTCCTCCATTTAGCATTGCAAGCCAGATGTGGAATCAAAGGTCATCCATCATTAGTGACCAGAGTGCTGCTTACCAGGGCAACCGGCATGTCTGTTAAAATATTGCAGCATAAAAGTCAAAGATGGATCCAAAGATGGATCAAAAAATGGATGAGGGCCAGACTCTTGCAGGTATAAAGTGCCTTTCCCGTGTGAAGAGCTGGCATGGCAAAGTGCAGGAATATACAAAGATTTCTCCATAGCTGAGCTCTCTACTTATGAGTTGCATACTGATTGCAGGTTTCGAGGAGTGCACCATGCATTTATGAAGATCCTGTCCGAAGGAGGAATACGAGGGCTTTGGGCTGGATGGGTGCCAAATGTCCAGAGAGCTGCTCTAGTGAACATGGGAGGTAAATTTCATAACTTGGTCTGCAGCACTTAAGGTTGCATCTATGCTTTAAGGAGAGGTCAGCCGCTCCCTTGGTCCTCATCTCTTGGTTATCTACACTGGGAACCTGTTTGAGTCACACTGCGGGTGACTTCTGCCTTGGGTGTTTTGTGTCTGTGGAAATCAAGTTGCTTAAAAAAATGAGTTTGTGCCTGCGACAGAGAGATAGTGAGCTGGGAGCAGAGGATGTCCCATGCCAAGCACAGCAGGGACCTTGCCAGCCATGACCCAGCTCCCTAGTGCCCAAGGAAGGTGAGCAGGGCAGAACCAGTGAAGGCAGACAGATTCCGCTGAGTTCCAGGTCCTCAGGAAAGTCTGTGGTGATGAGGCAGGTCTGAGACCAAGCCAAGAAGCTGAGCCAGTACGAGGTCTGGTGAGGCACATCAGAGTCAGACACAGCTCAGTGATCACTAGTGTGTCCAAGATGATAAGAATGGCCCAAGATGATCCATGGGTCAGTGTCCAGATGAACAAGGTCTGCAGCCCAGGCATGATGTGATGGAGCTGCAGGCAGGTACACCTACAGCATAGTTTAGGCAGGGACTGAGGGTTTATAAGGGAAAACAGCTGCCTGAGTGTACAGATCCAAGAAGCACTCCTTCCCCTCTTTCACAAGTCAGAAATCATACCCAGGGGGTATGTTTGTGCTGTGTAAAGCATTACAAGGTGCTAAGAGGGTCATGCTGGTTTTTAGGCTCTTTAGTTTAAAGGTGAGGACACCGCAAATGGAGCCTAGATCTGCCATTAACTTTCAGGTCATGGTCTTTCATTCAGATGCCCAGACACCATTAACTCATGTCCACTTTCCAAAGAACATGTTCTAACATCCATGATGACGTCTTTTGGGGATTTCTTGTCTTATGTTTCTAACGTTTTTATAACACAGAGTGGTGTAAGAAATAGAACCATCCTTATTATGGCGTTTCTGGGTTTGGTTAATGAGTTATTTTGCAGAATTTTCCATTTGGGATCCATTTCATCATTTGTAGGGTAAATCAGAAAAAAACAATAGTAGAAGGGAGCATGTACTCATATGTGTAATGAGGTGCCACAATCACCATGACAAACTGGGACTGAATGCTAGCTGTGCCAATGGGAAGAGCTGCACTGGAAATCTAGGTCTTGCCAAGCCTTCATCCTACATCAGCAAAGAACAGCACAGATACCATTTACTTACGACAATGCTATTTTCCTCATTACAGATCTCACCACTTACGACTCAGTGAAACATTTTCTGCTTCTGAACACACCACTTGTGGACAATAGTGTGACTCACAGTGTTGCCAGGTACTGTATTCCCCAACTGCCCCTTTTCTGCGTTTCCAGCCTCACTGTCTTAATCTACTTTTCTGAGCCAGCAGAATCATAGAATAATTGGAATGGGCCCCTAGAGTCTCTCCAGTCCAACCCCCTGCTAATGCAGATTTCCCTCCATCAGGAGGCACAGTAACGCATCCAGGTGGGTTTGGAAGCCTCCAGAGAAGGAGACTCCACACCCTCCCTGGGCAGCCTGTGACAGGGCTCTCTCACTCACATAGTAAAGAAGTTCTTCCTTGTGTTTAAGTGGAACTTTTTGTATTCCCCATTCCTCTCAGTTCTGTCACTGGACACTACAAAAAAGCCCCTATTCTGTGGTTGTGATACTGCAGTTAAAATGCACATTTATAACTACCTTTTCCTGTTTGTTTTTGCTTGAAAGGAGAACTTTGTACAAAATGCACAAGACAAAGGATACAACCATTGCTACAAAACTGCCCTCACTAGTCCCTTGCTGATGCACTAAACCACCTTACATATCTGTGAAAGCACAGGAATCGTCACATTTCTAGAACTGACACTATCTTATCTAACCTAATTTTATCAGATTGTAAGAACAAGAAATATAAGTTGTGCAGAACAACCTCTTTTACTCCCTTAAATTATGAAGAAATCTGCTTTATGTAAATAATACCATAAATTGCCTGTTGCAGCTCCTTTACCTCTGTCTCAGATATGCACACAGAGGTGAGGGAAGCTGGTGCTGGGAGGACATCTGAGTAAGACAAGTACTAGCAGTCCTCCTCCTAAATCAAGTTTATGTTAAGTTATGATATATTACTCATGATTTTATGTTAACTGTTTCAATATATTATGTATTATTAGAACTGGAATCACGATGCTTAAATTGTCCTGATAAACCTTAGTTTCTTCTTTAAGTATCTGTTGCTGTTGACAGTTGCTGTTCTGGCCTGGTAGCTGCTGTCCTGGGAACTCCTGCTGACGTGGTCAAAACCCGGATAATGAACCAACCGAGAGATCAACAGGGAAGGTGCAGGCACTTCAGAGATTGACTTTACAGTAGAAAATTAAAACCCTGAGTCTCACTGATTCCACTGGGAGTGAAGTGCTAAGTTTCTTAATTTGCTCTTTATATTTCTGGTAGTCATTTTTATTGGTTTGGTTTTGCATCTGCAGGAGGGTGGTTGTGATGGCCACCTAAGCACACCCAGTTACTAAGTGGATTTCAGTTCTGATGTGACTCTGGGGAGCTTACAGAAGAGCTCTTCCTTGTATAAATATATCTGATATGGATTATTTTTGAAGGGATGGGATTTTTGTTTTTTTAAACGGGTATTTGTAATCCTAACAGCTTTTGTTCTCCTTGTACATTCCCAGAGGTCTGCTGTACAAGTCTTCCATGGACTGCTTGATTCAAACTGTACAGGGTGAAGGGTTTATGTCTCTATACAAAGGCTTTATACCAACCTGGATGCGAATGGTAAGTGCCTTTTAACTCTTTTTATAAGGCAGTTGAACAATGTAGCATTAAAATGTAAGGAATTATTTCTGGGTCAACACCTTCCCAAAACTATTTGAGTCTCTATTTCATTGCAGTTAGCGTAGTTGGATGGAGTGTATGACACAACTGCAGCAGTGTCACTTCCTCCACGTTGCCTCTTGCATCACTTTCATTTGGAAAATTCCATCCTGTTTAATTGCTGTGATTTTCCTTGCTTTTTTTTTTTTTTTTGCAGTTGCAAGTTCCCTCCTTTCTCCCTTCCTAAACTCTCCTTTATTCTCTTGCTCTCAGCCCTAGATTCCATCTGCCTTACTTTCATTCCCTCTCTCCTGACACCAGCTTTATTACTGCTCCACCCCAGATCTCACTTTTGCCTCTCTTCAGCCCAGCAGCTTTCTCCTGCATACTGCTGAGCCAATCAAGCTGTGTCTATATAGTTAAGCCAAGCAGCAGCTGGAGCCTGGGATCTGGAACTCATTTGGGCAAGGGACAACTCCCAATAACAAATTTAGATGTGATCACCTTTCTTTCTTTCTTTTCTTTCTTTCTTTCTTTCTTTAAGTCTGTAAAAAAATTTTACAGTATGGCTACATCTAGACTCTGCCAGCTGGCTTCAAGGTCTTACCATTGTTTAACTCACCAGATTGAGCACTAAGGCTGAAAGCAAAAGCCTGCTTCTCTAATTTAACTGAGCACAACAGTGGCCACGGCCTCTGGTGAGAGGAATTGCAGGAAGCTCATCACATTTGCTCAGTTCCCACATTCCTTATGTGGAATGTTCAGTATTGATGGGGTCTTTGCAAGTTTATTACTAAACTAAACATTTCCATGCAGCATATGCCAACTTAAATTTCCCAAAGGCTTGTAATTTAGGGAATGTTTGCTCAGTGTTTCAGAGGAACAGGAAAAAGGTGTTTCCTAGGCACAAAGCAGCCTATTGCCAAACACCAATCTATTGCCAAAAACCACATTGGAGCATCTCAACTAAATGGGTGCAGGGTTTTATGCAAGGAGATCCATGTGATTTTCTGATTAAGGTTTTAGAACAAGTAAGCCCTTTAAAATTTTTTTTTACATGTTCAGCCTTGACATAGCCCCCAGGTAGGAAACATTTCAGGTCAAATATCTGTGAGTTGGGAAGCTGAAAAAAAATAAAAGGTTTAGGTGCCCTAACCATATGCAATGCTGTGATTTTTGTATGAAAGACATTATTTGATATTCAGCTCAATAATATGATTTTTTAACAGGAGATAGTTAAATCTAATGGGTTTATTTATTGGGTCGCTTCTGGTTTAAGCCTCTAACTTCAGTGTTTGCTTTCACAGGCTCCTTGGTCACTGGTATTCTGGCTCTCATATGAACAAATCAGAAGGATCTGTGGAGTCAGTTCTTTTTAAAACTGTGAAACCACTTCAATATTCATCAATAAAGGCAGAATTGGAAAGATGAATTCTCATTCCACAAGGCATCCTGACCCCACAGGGAACCAGTTCATTTAGGAGATTGGCAGTAGGATCACGTATATAGGTTGCTGCTTCAAATCCAGTCCTTGCTGGTTAGAAGCAGCCATTATTTAAGGATACTAAACTAAACATAAGCATCAATGCGTCCTCATGGCCAAGAAGGCCAATGGCATCCTGGGATGCATCAAGAAGAGTGTGGCCAGCAGGTCGAGGGAGGTTCTCCTCCCCCTCTCCTCTGCCCTGATGAGGCCTCATCTGTAGCTCTGTGTCCAGTTCTGGGCTCCCCAGCTCAAGAGGGACAGAGAACTTCTGGAGAGAGTCCTGCACAGGGCCACCAAGATGATCAGGGGACTGGAGCTGTCCCCTGAGATGAGGAAAGGCTGCGGGAACTGAGGCTGTTTAGTCTGGAGAAGATGAGACTGGGGGGGGATCTCAGTAATATTTACAAATGGTGGGTGTCAGGAGGTTGGGGCATCACTTTTTTCTATTGTATCCAGTGACAGGACAAGGGGTAATGGGATGAAGCTGGAACACAAAAAGTTCCACTTCAGAAAAAACTATTTCACTGTCGCTCAGCGTCTCATCTACATGGCTTTTAAATACCTCATGGGATGGTGACTACACCACTTCCTTGGGCAGCCTGTTCCAATGCTTAAACCTTCTGGTGAACAAATGTTTTCAGATGTTCAGTCTAAACCTCCCCTGGTGCAATCTGAGGCCATTTCCTCTGTGTTCTGTTGCTTGTTGCTTAGGAGAAGAGACCATCCCCCTCTTCGCTTCAAGCTCTTTACAGGGAGTTGTAGAGAGCAGAAAAGCCTCTCCTCACCTCCTTTTCTCTAAACTCCAGCTCCCTCAGCCACTTCCCATCAGACTTGTGCTCCAGACCCTTCACCAGCTGTGTTGCCCTTCTACCCTGCCTTCATAGAGAAGGGGAATACTGCTGTTTGCCACTAGCCCTACCTTTGTCAATCAGAAGGCAAAAATGCAGTATAGAAGCAATCATAATGTAGACAGAACAAAACTAACTTTTAATTTAGCAATATCTAGTAGTGAAAAAAACTGTACAAGACTTAGCTCTCTGAGTAAATCCTCAGAATTCCTTTTAGACTAGTCTTTGCAACTACTATCTTCAATGTGCCAATTTCTGATTAAATACAGTTTGAATGTCTTCTTGGCTTGCACTTGTACCTTTTTATTCTATTGTAGATCTGTTGTAGCTGCATGCATTTGGGTGTGTGATTCCAGTTTGGAAAAAAAGAATCTCACTAGGATTAAGGAGTCAGAAGTTTTTGTTCAGAAATACTGTTCTTCTTCTAGTTGTCAGCCTGAGAAACTGAGTTCTTTCCTTCTTGCACACCGTGACCAGCAATTATAAATCTGCAATCAAAACTGCTTCTTCAGTTACATCCTAGGTAGTCCTTCCTGCAATCCTGTTACTCAGCCTAGATGATGTAAAAGTACCTGATTTATTGAGTTGTAAAGAAAAGTAATTGTAAGTCTTTTAGCAAAAAATGGTTTTAACTCTTAAAAAAACTCTTTTTAATGGGTAAAGATATTTGTAACAGTGCTGATTCCTAGTATTTTATATTTAAAAATAAATAGTTAAATTTTTCACATTTTACATTACTTTCTAGTGTTTTGTAATTCTATTTTTTTCATGCAGAAGCTTCTACCTTGTGAAACACTTGGCACTATTCAATTACTTAATTGTTTATTTCTCACTTAGCTTCAGTTTCAGAAACCAAGGATTAGTCCATAGATGGGACTGAGATTCCAGGGCTAAACTCTTCTGTGGCCTGAGAGACTTGCTGAAGTCCTGGACTCTCCTCTTCCTCACACCTCCACTTCTGGCCATTGTCCCTGAAAGATGAAAGGCAGCCCCATCCGAACCTCACAGGTCTGCCTGGGAAAAGAGAAGTGAAACAAGGGAGAAATTGCATGCTTGAAGAGAAGAATGGATGAAATGAAGCAGCATGACAGTCCAGACTATCAGGAGGCAGCCACTAAACACAGCACCCACGTCTTCCACTTCCCAAGGCCCTGAGAGGTGACGCTTTGCCTGCGGCTGCCCCATCCATAGGCAGGACAGCCCCAGACGCTGCTGTTCTTCAGGCCGGTGTCACCCTGCCTGTGCTGCAGATGGCCGAACCTGCACAGGACTTGTCGCGGGCAGGTGTCTGGTGCCACGGGGCCGCCGCTGTTGGCGGGTGACTAGCGGAGGCCGGCCCCCACCTGAGGCGCTGAGGGAGCCATCGGAAGTTGGACGCCAGGACCTCGCTGCCGGCGAAGGAGCAGCCACACACACATGTCAGTTGTCCCTGCCCTGCGGGGGGTTGGCTGCAGCGGGGCCCGGGAGGCAGGGCCACCAGGTGGCGACTGCCCGCAGCCTCTGATCCGAGCACGGCCACAGCAGCTCGGCAGCCCGGCCGCGCGCTCACGGCCCCGCCACCGCCCCTCCCTCACACTGCTGCCCTACTTTGGCCAATAGCCGCCAAGCCCTGCGCGCACGGCCCGCCCCGAGCGCCCCGTTCTGACCAATGGAGACCAAGCAGTCTCCCCTCACCCCGCCCCCTGGCTGGTTCGCTACCACATAGCCGGCATGGAGCGATGCTGTCTGGGCGATGGCAGGTTCGGCGGGCTCCAGGCGGAGCCCTGCGGCTGCAGCCTGCTCCGGTGATAACCCTAATCTTTGGGAAGCCTTCGAACAGTCTCACTTCAGGAGAAACTTCCCGATGCATTGGTCCACTCCCCACCTCCTGTGTCCTCATCGCCCCGCCGCCCCCCGCGCGGGGATGAAAATGGACTAGACCAGTCGGGCAGCCGCTTAAAGACCCTCCCCGCGGGTCACGTGTGCGTGAACCGTCGCGTGAAGGGCTGGTGGTTGGCGGCAGTTGGGCTTCGTTTTGCGGTGCGATGGGCTCCCGGCCGCGGGTGCTCGCTCCCGGCTCTGCTCTGGCCCTGCGGGTCCGTGCAGTGGCCCTGCGCCCCGAGGTGCCCGTCGTGCGGCTGTGGGGACTGCTGCGCGAGCACCATGTTGACTACATCCGTCTCCGCAAAAGGATCCAGGCGATGGCGGGGCCGCGCCTAGCGGCTACCCCGGATTCTGACGAGCTGGCGGCTGGTGAGGCTCAGCTGCGCGTCGGAGACATGGGCCTGGTGGAAGTGGTTGGACTCTGGTACCGCTGTTGCGTGGTGAGTCACCGTGACCGGGACTACCGTGTGTTCCTGCTGGATGAGGGCTTCACGGTGGTCACGTCTGCCTATTACCTGGCACGGGGCTGCGCAGAGCTTTTCCACCTTCCTCCGGAGGTGTTGGGCTGCATTGTGGCCAATGTTGTACCATCTGGAGGGCCCTGGGTGGCAGCCTGGGAGAATGCACCATTTGCCTCCACCTGGACAGTGGAGGCTATGGAGTTCCTCAGCTGTCTGCATGGCAAGGAGGTGTCTGGTCTGGTGCTGGAGGTGGTGACACCACAGCTTGTAGTCTTGGAGCTGCCGCAGCTTGTGGCCCAGATGCATCACCTGGGCTTGGCCAGGAAGGTTGCTTCCCGTTGGTTCTGCCAAATGGTTAGGCGCAGCCTGATTTATGGCCATGTAGGCAGCCAGTTCAGTTCACAGCCTGCGGTACGTTCGCTTGAAGCTTCACCAGTGCCACAGCTTCACCATGACTTGCACTTATATCAGCCTGCGTCACCTGCCTTGGATTACTTCTACCTGCAGCTTAAGGTGGGTGTGACAGAGCCTGTCCTAGTGACCCACGTTTCTGACCCCCACCACGTCTACTGCCAGTTGGAGAGCCTGTCCCAGGAGATCCATTGCCTTTCTGATACAATGTGCTATGCTTATGACTGCCAGGAGCAGAATTTACTACCCAGAGTTGGCTCACCCTGTGCAGCCCGAGGCGCAGATAGTCAGTGGTACCGTGCGCTCCTGCTGGAGCTCATTGCTGGGGAGCAGGACCAGGAAGTGGCTCTGGTGATCTTTGTGGACTATGGCAGGAAGGAGGCTGTGACTACAGCTAACTTGCGCCCTTTGCCTGTTGAGTGCTTTCGTATGCCTGTGGTGACTTATGCGTGTGCTCTGCAGGGTATATCAGATGGAGGTTGTGGCTGGTCCCCATGGCAGATAGAGGAGCTGCGAGCGTTGGTGTTAGGCAAAGGAGTGAGTGCGTACATTGAAGCCTTTAACTCATTTGAGCATCTCTATTATGTAAGGTTGTATGGGGAAAATGGTATCAATTTGAACCATCTTTTTGGGGTGCAGGCTTGCTGTCTGGTCAGCAGCCATACACAGGTCAGCCTAACTGAGGCTCAGGAGCTACTAGAAGTAGAAGAATTGGCAGCTGAAGAGCTGGAATTGCCATCAGGAGCACCTCTTGTTGCTTTAATGCCAGGAAATTCGGCCTCTGCTCCTCTAGTTGATGTGTATCTGAAGTTGGGCACATTCCATGATGCACAGGTGTCTCACCTCCAAGACCCATCTGAGTTCTGGCTGCAGCTCCATGAGCATCACCGCCTCTTCAGGCAGCTGAGACAGCGCATGTGGAATTTTTACTCCCATGCCCCAAGGCTGGATGGTGCTGGCTGGGACCTACAACCTGGATCCCTCTGTTGTGCCAGTGGGAGTGAGGGTGTCTTTTATCGAGCAGTGATCACAAGGGTATTGGACGGTGGGGTAGAAGTACGCATGGTGGACAGTGGCAATACAGAAACTGTAGATAGATGTCTGGTAACAGAGCTGCTTCCTCGGTTCAGGGAGCTACCTTCTTTAGCTCTGAAGTGTTGTTTGGCAGATGTCTCTCCTCTGAGAGGGAGTTGGAGTGAAGCATCTGTCTCTGTATTCAGAGAGCTTGTACTGAACAAGGGACTAAAGGCTCATTTTTTGAGTGTACAGGGTGACAAATACATGGTTGAAATTTTTGACCAATCCCAATTGGGTGAGAAAAGCATAAGTAAACAATTGGCTCAGAGAGGGTATGCTGAATACCAGGGTTGTGAAATACCCAAGACTCCCCAGAAATCCTTTGGTAAGGCTGTGAGCCAGGGCTCTTCCCTAGCTTGTGCCAGGGAAGAAGACCAAATAAATGCAAATAAGAAGCTCAGAGAAGAATCTAATATAAAGGAAAGGGAAAGAGCACTTAATCCTTATGCAGCTGCAGTGGTCAGAGAGCACCCTGTTGCAGCCATTCACAATTCTGAAAGTAGTGACTCTCTTCCTGGTTGTAAGTATGAGGGCAAGGAAGACCTGCCCATCTCTTGGAGACAGAATTATGTGGAAATCAAGTCATCTTCCTTTGGAACTTACGGAGGCCAATTAGAAGTGGGAAGTACAGTTGATGTTGTTGTGTCTCATGTTGAAAATCCTAGTTATTTTTGGTGTCAGTTAAGTAGGAATTGTGATGACCTTAAGGTATTAATGGCTGAAATTCAGGAGTATTGCAAAAATTCATCTTCCCCACATGTTTGGCCAAATCCTGTATGTTTAGCCCAGTACTCAGAGGATGAAAAATGGTACAGGGCTTTAATTGTTAGTCACATTCCTTCTGCAGGAAAAGTACAAGTTATATATGTCGACTATGGCAACAGAGAGGTAGTCTCGCTAACAAACCTCCGCTCCATTAACGATTGCTTTCTTAGGTTAGAGGCTCAGGCTTTCAGGTGCAGCCTTTACAATTTGATCCACCCAAATGGTCAGAATCCTTTTGCCTGGGATGAAGAAGCAGTTCAGGCTTTTCAGGAGTTTATTGATAATTCATCTTGCTTTGAACTGAAGTGTACAATTTTTGCTTTGGCTTCAATAAACAATAAGGAGCTATTTAATATTGTAGATTTAATGACACCTTTTCAGAGTGCTTGTCAGTTTCTGACCCAGAGAGGTATGGCCAGACCTTTGTCTCCTCAAAAGCCTTTGGAATTCTTGTTTCAGCTTCATTCTTACTATTATTCTACACATGGTATCAAAATAGGCAGTGAGGAAGATGTTTATATTACACATGTTGAGGATCCATGGACATTTTACTGCCAACTTGAAAGATGTGCAGATGTCTTAGCACAGCTCACAGATAACATCGCTCGTCTAAGTGAAACAATGACCAGCTTGGAAACCTCACAGGACATTGGGAGCTTGTGTCTAGCAAAGTACAGTGACAAGCACTGGTACAGGGGAGTAATTGTGGAAACAAAACCTAACATGCAAGTCTTTTTTGTGGATTTCGGGAACACAGAAGTAATAGAGAAAGATCATCTACTTCCTTTACCCAGCAATGCTTGTGATATCTTGCATTTGCCAATGCAGGCCATAAAGTGTTCCTTATCTGATATATCTGATATCCCCCAAAAAGCTGTAACGTGGTTTAAGCAAGCTGTCCTAGAAAGGCAATTAAAAGCAGTAGTAGTAGCTAAGGAATCTGATGGTAGACTGTTGATTGAGTTGTTTGATGGTAATACTCAAATTAATGCAAAACTGAAGGGGAAGCTAAACAACAAAGGGCTGCGTAAGAATGTAGAAAGTAAAATGTCGTGCCCTAGAAACACAGATGTGAATGAGACTGCAGAGTCCCATTCAAATACAGGTAGGCCTCTTGAAAGAACAAAATACAGATCTGAAGCCCAGGGAGGAGTGGGAAGTAGCAAAAGGCATTTCAGAGAAGGTGCAAACCTTTTCCAGCCTTCTACAAAGGAAGATCTGGCAGCTGGATTACTAGAGTCAGTTGAAGTGCGTAGCAGGAAGAAGGAAGCTTTTTTGTCAAATGAAGCAGGGGAGGAGTCTCTGCTTCCTGTCCAGATGGATGCACAGTTAGATGTTAAATCTGATGCTGAAGATGAGTGTGCAGTGCTTAAAAATGTACCTGATCTGCTGCAGCAGAAGGTAGTGCCAGCTCTTAAAGTGTTAGTATATGTGTCTCATGTGAATGATCCATTGGATTTTTATGTTCAACTAGAAAGTGATGAGGCTCAGCTTAACAGCATTTCAGAAAGCTTAAATGATGGAACAGAAGCAAAGAGCCCTTGTGAACAGGTCTTCCAAGCAGGTGACCTAGTCAGTGCTGTTTATTCAGAAGACAGCCTGAGATATCGAGCTATAGTAAAAGAGAAGACTTCTGACAATTTGATAAGTGTACAATATATTGATTATGGTAACACTTCAGTAGTTGGTGTGGATCAAGTATGCAGACTCCCTGAAGACTTGTCATCTGTTCCAGCAATAAGCATTCACTGCTTCCTAGGTGGACTTAAATGTAAAATAAATACAGACTGGGCAGAGAAAGCAGTGCTTTACTTCATCAAGAGAACAAGAGAAATTCTGCTAACGTGTGAATTTGTAGAGGAGGTTGAGGGTAAATGGGAAGTTATTCTCAGTGACCACCACGGTGTAATAACAGTAGACTTAGCAGATGAAACTCTTGTGAGTATGGAAAGATCTTGTTCAACAGAAATACTTGATAGAGGAGAGAACAGTAAAGTAACTGTGTGTGAGCCTTTGCCTCCTCAGGCACAGAATGATATTTCCCATGTAAGTGATTGTAAGTCATTTACCTGGAAGTTTCCAAAGGCAGGTCAGATTGTAAAAATTTATGTCACAGTGGCAAATGGTCCAGAATACTTTTGGAGTCACAGTGCTGATACAGAAGACATGAACTACATAGAAGAGAAAATAGAGGAAGCTGAAAATCTTGGACTAAATGCTATGAATGAGTGCAGATCTTGTATTAAAAGTGGTGATGTTTGTCTAGCAAAATATAGTCAAGATGGAAAGTTCTACAGAGCTGAAGTGAACAGCATAAAAGGTGACCATGTACTTGTTAGACATATGGATTATGGAAGTGAGGAAGCTGTTAGCATGGAGATGATCAGACAGATTCCATGTGAGTTGCTCAAAGTACCTAACCAAGCATTTGCTTGCTGTCTGTCAGGTTTCAGTTCCTCAGAGGGTTCATGGCTTAGTGAAGCGGGAGACAAGTTTTTTGATATGACCAAAGACCTCTTGTTAGAAGCTGAAATAATAGAAACTCGGGAAGAGAAAGCTTCTGAAATCCCTCTGTGTGTTGTTAAGCTGGAAGCTTCTGGCAAGAGTATTAATGAAGAGATGAAACATTTTTGGAAGGCTAATGAAGGAACTGGTGATGATGCTTTCTCAGACCTTGAGAACCCCTTAAAGGGAAACGGATGTTCAAACAGTGATATGGGTCTCTGTCTCAAAAGAGAAACTGCTGCTCTTTTTGGATTAAGTCAAGAAGAAAGCAAAAGTACTTCACTTCGTTTTAAATCTTTCCTGGATGTAACTTCTGAGTGTTCAAATAGTGTAGAAGCAAATGTCTCAGCAGGACCTGTTAAGTCTGTGTGTGGGAAGGCTGAGGTTGGATGTGAAACAGCTGAGTGTCAAAGCAACTTTGATAAAAAGATACCTCTGCCTCAAGGAGAGAGTAATAACAGTGTATTGCTGGAACTGAAGAGAAGCTCCAGTCTTCATATCTTGGTTGGTGAAACAAAAGCTGCAGAACAAGAATTATCTGAGGTACCACTTCAAGAGGATGCTGAGCTGCCAGCAGCACCGACAGGCAGTACTTTAGCATCCAGTCTTTTCCTAGGAAACAAACAAGACCTGCAAAGATTGCCAGTGCCCCAGGTACTGTCGTCTCCAAGTGATGAAATGGCAATGTTAGTAGAACTGGATCAATTGCAAACTCACTCTTTATGTGATCTGGAAAACCTCATACCGGAGCTAGAGGCACTCTCAGGACGATCATCCTCTGAAGAAACAAAGCAAGCTCTGGAAACAGAATCACTTGAAATACAGGCAGCTTTGGGCAGTGAAGCAAAAGAGAAAGAGTTGGAATGGGAATCAGTTTTTCTGCCAGTTGTGAGTGGGGAGATGGGAGATTTGGCAGCTCTGGAATTTCATGAAATCTTAAATTCATTTAATGAGAGACAGAACTTGGTGCCTTCAGTTGGCAATAGAGAGAAGACAGAGCTGATTCCATCAGATGTTCAGCATTCTTTGAGAGTGAAGGCAAAGAAACCGGAGTTGATTCCGTCTGGAGCTCATAAAGCAGAAACTATAGAAGAAGACTGGATGAAAGTAGAGCTGTCTTCATCTGGTGCTAGACCTGAGAAACAACTGGACCTGAAGCCCAATGGCACATTGTCAATGCTAGCTGGCAAAAGTGAGAATCTTCTGGAACTGGTGATGCCTGATGTACAGTTGTCTCGGGAAGACCCATTACTGCAAAGTTCTGCAAACAGTGGAAGTCAATTTTCATTTCCTAGAAAAGATTTAACAAATCAGAGGCCTGTTTGCACTGCAAAATCATATGACTGCAAAGTTAAGAAACCTGAGGAGTGGCAGAAGAACGATGACTCTTATGTGAAAGAATGGATGAAACAAGACTTGACTGACTCATTTAAAGAATGTGGAAATATATATGTGCAGCCTTTAGACTATAAGCCTGAGGATAAAGAAGTAGACAACAAGCAAAGTGAGAACTTGGCTGACTGCGGTGCAGGTAGAGTATCTGATTTTAAGGAGATAAATAATCAATGTTGCGGCCGTTCAAGCATGAGAACAGCTTGCTTGTAGAAACCTAATCTTTATTCCCTAATAAGTTACTATATTAGTGTTAGTGTTGGTGTTCTTTAATGGGTTAAGGACATCAGGCTGTGTATCTCAAGGATAATGTAACAGTCCAACAGCAACTAATCTTATTTGGAGAGGCTGGTTAGTGATTTTATGATTGGAAGTTTATTTCTAAACATGAAATGCATTTTCAGGAGTGTTCAGGATGAGAAATTTTAAACTTTCAAATATTAAGTAATTTGGAGGGGAGTATGGGAGCAAGGTTGTTGACATATTTGAGTGTTGTTTTTCTGTTTGAATTTGTCTCACTTTCCTCCTCCATCCATATGTCATCATTTTTGTAGAACACCGTGAGCATATTTGTAGTCTGAAGGGCTTTGCTGTTGGTTCCAGCTGTGTAGTGTGGACCTCTCTAAAATGGTGTGAGGCTCGCATTCTGGAGGTATCTGAAAAAGGTACCAGGGTAAGTATGGTTTGAATCCTCTTTCTGCATGTTTAAGATCTGGTCCATCTTTTGTTTTCCTCTAAACTGTGAGTGTTTTATTGAAATCTATTGCAGAATTCAAGACTTAGTACTGGAAAGGTTGATACTAGACTTTCAGACTACATAGAAACAGCAGTGTCTCAAACTAAGTGGATACTATTTGTGAACACTCAATATTTCCTTCATCTTATTACTGTGTGTTGACTGGGAAGAGTGAAGGATCTGGCTCTGATTTGAGATAGAACCATGTACATAGGAGTATCTGGCATGCAAGTTAATGTGGAGCTGTGGAGTTGTATTACCATTAAGTGCTCACGAACTTGGCATTATATACTGATATTTTGAGGAATTGGAGCTAGAAGCGTAGGAGCTGGGGAAGAAACTTCAATGATACTGTAAGTAATAATGAAAACAGAGGTGTTCCTACCTCAGTGAAATGTGTATTGAATTAGTAGTTGGTGGCAGTTAATTTTAAGAGTAGATTATAATCTAATGGGCTGCCTTGTCCTACTGCTCTTTAAGCTGTGGGATAAATGAGATGATGTATTCCAGTTCAGGGGAAGTACAGAAATTCTGCATACATTAAAAGGGCCTTTAAGATGTAATTTAAGGTTGAAAATCCAACAGATCATTTCATAGAAGTAACTTTTTGGAAGATGGAATGCCTGAGATCATGAAGCCAGCTTTTTGGCTAGCAGATTCCTCGGGTATGTAAAGCTAATCTCAGCTGTACTCAGACGGATGTCAGTATCAGGTATGTGGTGATGTCCCTGTTCATCAGTTTTTCTCTAGTTCTGATCAAGTAGGTGTCTTCCAGCCTTTTTGTCTCACCATACTTGGGTTAGAATCCCAGGAGACCTTGAACAGATTCAGTAGTGATATTCAGCTGTATAAGAGGTTAACTTGCTCTTACTTGCAAGAAATCTTTCCCAAATGCAGGGAGTCATCAACTGTATTTTCCTACTGCTGTATCTTATTTGCTGAGTGTATTCTCAGGATCTACTGCTGTGCTAGATAAGTTTTGGCTCTGTCTGTACAGGTGTTGAATCTCTCCAGTGGCAGTGAGGAGATTGTGGATCCTGAGAATGTCTGGAACTATATTCCTGACAGGGCTCACAGATCATCTGAGGTATGACAGTGTAGTAGTGGACTGGGGAAGACAACTGTCTCTTTAAAAGGGCACTCTGAGTTTAGTTGTGTTGCTGTGAGAACAGAAAGGTAAAGTAGCAAATCTGTACCTTCATGCAAACTGCTAGAAGCAGAGTATTCTTTACAACTTTATGTTATCCTTCTCTAACAAATATCTGTGGAGGCTAAAGAAAAAAATCTATAAGTCTATTATAGAACTGATACGATTTATATAAACTTTTAATATACATTTATACAAACTGTCAGCCACTTGGTGTGAAGACTGTGAATTCAGTCTGTGACTAGATTAATGAAAAACAGCTGGAAGGAAGAAACATTTCTTGATTAATAGTAGACTTCCAGTAGAGAAGAACAATGCTGATATGTGGCTTTTGACAGATCATTCTAGTACAGCATGTAACTGGCAAATCATGAAAAGTACTTCTATTACAATGTAATTAGGAAATTATAGAAAGGTTTGCACCAGTGGTTTTTCATGAAGTACTGAAAACTGAAAAACTCCTGTCTGGAACCCAAACCTCATGTCATCAACTATGCTACTGACAATTAAAGAATGATTTTCGAGTTCATACTTCATATGCTGTTTCTGCATCAAAGTGAAAACTGAAAAGAAGACTTCTGTAGTGAGTTATATCAGGGCGAAATAGTGGTAGCAGTGCTGATGTAGTAAGTTGGTCTGGTATTAAAGGAAACACTTCAATGGAAAACTGTCTTGGCCAGCTTAAAAACAGAATCCCTTTTTGTACAGGCAAAAACTCCTGCAACAGAAAACTTGCAGTCCTTACCAGAGGAGTTCGTACTTCAAGGTAAAACTACCTTAAACCTCACAAAAAGCTTGTGTACTCATTGTTTGTATGCTTTCTAATTTTCTGGAAAAATGCTTTATTTTAGAAAACACAGTTGAAACACTTTTTTTTGTATTTACCTTAATATCATTATAATTTTCTTAGATAACTTGTGTACTGTCAATGTAATGGTGAGTATATGAAATGAAAGCAGCTACTCTGTCCTGATTAGGAATCAATTTAATATTTATTTATTCAACCTAGTGGATTGAGCCTCTTGGACAAGCTGGGATGGTACACTTAAATTACAGGTTTTGGTAGGGTTTTGAACATTACCCACCAGCGTGCTACTCTTGCTCACGTTTCTGAGGCAAGGTGAGCAACTGCTAGGCAGACTATACTAAGCATTGTAGCTTTGGATTTGAATGCCTCAATCCACTAACAGATCTTGGTCTATGAATCTAAACGCGTAATAATACCATCTTAGGTGTTGTAAGGATAGTTTGTGAATAGTGCATGTACATGTTCATGGTTACTTGAACATTTTGAGTGTTACTGGCGAACACCTATTCTGTGTACTGAGGCAAACAGTACGGGTTCTTTCTGGTTAAACGCTATTTCTATAATCTGTGGCATCATAGAGCAGTTCTGGTTGAAAGGCAGCATTGGGGGTGCTTAAAGCAGAGTCAACTACATCAGGTTGCTTATGAGCTTCCTTTCAGATCTGGAATCTATCCAAGGATGGAGATTCCAGAACCTCTCCTGGCATCTTGTTCCTGTGTTTGACCAGAGGTTGCCTGATGGAGATTGAACTAAGGCTGAGATAGCATGTGTGTCTTTAGTGATTGAATTGGTAATTGTATTTCAGTACAGTTGTACTGAAAGCCGACTCATTGATGGGTAACAAACAGTGAAGCCTGCAGGGATATAGTTACCAGTTGGTCAAAAAAGTAGTTTAAAGAACTTCACTAAAATGTTAGAATCATCAAGTCATTATGGTTGGAAAAGACCTTTAAGATCATGAAGTCCAACCACTCACCTCGCACTGCCAGGCACATCACTAAACTAAACCATAGCCCTCAGTACCTCTATGTGTAGGTTTTTTTGGGGTTTTTTTGGTTTTTTTTTTTTTTTTTTTTTTTTTTGTAATATCTCCAGGGATGGTGACTCCCCCCTGGGCAGCCCGTTCCAGTGCTTAATAACCTTCCCGGTGAAAAGGTTCTTTCTAATGTCCAATGTAAACTGCTCCTGGTACAACTTAAACCCATTTCTTAGTGTTCTGTCATTCATTATTGGAGAGAAGGGGTAGACCCCCACCTCACTACAACTCCCCTTCAGTAGTTGTAGAGAGTGATCATCTCTCTTCTCAGCCTCCTCCTCTGTAGGCTAAGCGTCTCCAGCTACCTCAGCTCCTCATCAGACTTGTGCTCCAGAGCTTTCACTATCTTCATTGCCCATCTCTGGACACACTCCAGCACCTCAATATCTTTCTTGTGAGGGGCCCAGACTGGACACAGTATTTGAGGTGTGGCCTTACCAGCCCTGAGGACAATCACCTCCTGGGTCCTGCTGTCACACTATTTCTGATCCAGGCCAGGATGCCATTGCCCTTCTTGGCCACCTGGGCACACTGCTGGGTCATGTTCAGCTGGCTGTTGATTAACATCCTCAGGTTCTTTTCCACAAGCCACTCTGTCCCAAACCTGTAGCATTGCCTGGGGTTGTTGAGGCCTAAGTGCAGGACCCAGCACTTGGCCTTGCTGAACCTCTTACAAATGGCCTCAGCCCATCACTCCAGGCTGTCCAGGTCCCTCTGAAAAGCCTTCCTGCCCTCGAGCAGGTCTCTGCACCCACCCAGCTTGGTGTCATCAGCAAATTTGTTTAGGGTGCACTCAGTCCCCTCATCTAGATCATAGATAAAGATGTTAAACAAAACAGGCTCTAGCACTGAGCCCTGGGGAACACCACTGGTCACCAGCTGCCAGCTGGATTTAACTCCATTTACTATGACTCCATGCCTGGCCATCAGCCAGTTTTCTACCCAATGAAGAGTGTATCCATACAAGCCATAGGCAACCAGTTTCTCCAGGAGGATGCTGTGGGAAACTGTTAAAGGCCTTACTATAGTCCAGGAAAACCACATCCACAGCCTTTCCCTTGTCCACTGAGTCATCTTCTCATAGAAGGAGATCATATTGGTCAAATGAGGTGGATGAGTGCCCAGAGAAGTGCTGGTTTTGAAGACTGGGGTAATGAAAGCATTAAGTACCTCAGCCTTTTCCTCATCCTTGCTCGCTAGGTTTCCTCCTGTCATCCATTAAAAGGTGAAGATTACCCCTAGGCCTCCTTTTGACACTAATATATTTGTAGAAACTTTTCTTGTTGTCTTTTAGAGTGGTGGCCAGCTTAACTTCTAGTTAAGCCTTGGCCCATCTAATTTCCTCCGTGCATAACCTCACCAGTCTTGTAATTCTCCTGAGTTGCCTGCCCTTTCTTTGAGATCATAGGTACTCTTTTTCCTCCTGAGCTCCAGCAAAAGCTCTCTGTTCAGCCAGGATGGTCTTCTGGCTCACCTTACACTTGAGGACAGTTTGATCCTGCACCTTTAAGATCTCCTTCTTGAAGAATGTCCAGCCTTCCTGGACTCCTTTGTCCCTCAGGACTGTCTCCCAAGGGACATGGGCTACAAACTTTCTAAACAATTCAAAGTCTGCCTTCTGGAAATCCAAAGTGGCAGTTCTGCAGATCCCCCTCTTTGGTTCTCTGAGGACTGAGAACTCAATCATTTCATGATCACTATACTTAAGATGGCCTCCAGCCACCATGTCACCGACCAGACCTTGTTGGCAAACACCAAGTCCAGCAATGTCCTTTGCCGTGTTGGTGCTCTCACCAGCTGCATGAGAAAGTTATCCTCCACACACTCCAGAAACCTTATGAACTGTCTCCTCTCTGCTGTGTTGTATTCCCAGCAAACATCTAGTAGGTTGAAGTCCCCTATGAGAATGAGGGCCACTGATCCCTAGAGTTTTCTAGTTAAACTGAAATCTGCAAATCTTCCCTCAGTTGCATCAAATGCAGCATTATTCTTGATCTTCTTCTTTCTGGTTTTGGTAGATTTTTACCCCTTCATTTTGGTGCCTTAACACCTTT
Organism: Colius striatus; assembly: GCF_028858725.1. Classification (NCBI taxonomy): domain Eukaryota; kingdom Metazoa; phylum Chordata; class Aves; order Coliiformes; family Coliidae; genus Colius; species Colius striatus. The sequence continues at coordinate 41,382,147 of NC_084760.1, read as the reverse complement.
GCTAATTACTACTATCTAATCTTGCCCACTGTCTGTGTTCCCAAATACTTTGAATTTTAGTGTATGCACCCTCAGCAACATCATGGAAATGGGAGCTAAGGTCATACAAGCATATGGCACTGGACTAGACCTTGCTGCACACATAGGCTACTGGCTGGAAAGGCAGTTTGAGTAGGAGGTACTCTATCCACACGACTAAACTCTCATAGCGGTTTATGCTAAGCCCACTGAGGGATTTAGTGGCTTACACTTGTAACTGAAATCTGGGAGAATGGCTTGCTCCATCTGTTTGGGCAGTGCCATTGTTTAAACTATCTTGTCCTTATACAATGATTTTGCCTATGTATAGTTGTGTAATAGGGTCCAATATGTTGATGACATTTAGTTTGAGGCCTTGTAGAGCTATGACTTCAGATATCAATCCATTTATATGTGTTTATAGAACCATCTTGATAAGTCTAATCTGGTTTTATTTCCTGTAGAAAAGTGAACTGGCTGCAGTTCAGATTTATCTGAAGATCCTCAAGTCCTTCAGCATTCCTGAAATTAAGTGATGTGGTCACCACGTGAAGCTGAACAAGTGCCCGAGGACACAATCCCATGAAAATGTGTTTTCATAGGAACAAGAATATAAGCAAAGCATTGAGTATTTCTGCTGCCTAACTGAGCAAATGCCTGTTACGCTATGCTTCCCTGTCAAAGAGTAGTACTTGTTGGTAGTGTTATGGTCAATTACCTTATAGCTGTACTTCAGTAAGGATTTTCCCCTTGATTGGCATTCCTTACTGAATGTATGTGTGCACCAGCTTCTGTCTAGCTGTTGGTGGGTGGTTCTTGAGCTCGGGTTTGTTGTGGGTTGCTGTATAGGCTACTGTGTTTCACAATACTGCTTTCTGAAAAGTTGCCTTGCTAAGTGGTTTGTCTTTTTTTTTTCTTTTGACTGAGCAAAGTTCAGGATAACTTGGTGGGTGGAGGAGTGTTTTCCCTGTAAGGGAACATAATTGGTTTTGGTTTAAGTCTTGTATTTTTTGTTGTTGTAAAGCAAGGGAAGAATCTGGAATAAAACTTTGTTAGCAAATATTCATTAGTGTTTTGTTAAAAGACTTGTGTTCTTTCCCTATGTATAATCCCAGATGCTGTGTGTGTACTGAATATCTTTCTTCAGTTCTACTACTGCAGTTAGACATAGCTGTGCATGTTCTGCAACTACTGTTCTGTTTCGACCCTAAAAAGCTCTCTAGAGCACTGTGAGCAATGGTGAGGGCTTTTAAAGTCATGTACAAAACGGAACTTAGATTTATGATGTGGCCTTAATTGCACTATTTTCCTGTAAATACGAAGCAGACCCAGTAGAAAGATTTTGCTGCAGCAAAAAGTACACTGGGGTAAGGATGTCTCTCAAACTGCTGCAGCTTATCTCGCCTTTTATTCTCTGCTTTGTGTTGGAAAGGGTTTCTATTTTCCAGTCCTGTTCCATGCTCGTGTATAGCACAGGTTCTTGCTCCTCTTCAGAGGCTATGGAGTTTTTATTTTTTTTTTTTTTTTGCTACCCTAGTGATTTAGAACCCAAGTCTGATTTCTGACAATGTAATAGGTGAGGTGAGTATGACAGTAGATCTCAGCAAGAGAAACACTTGCATGTTTATTTGTTTAACAGAAACAATACATGGTGGTAGGCTGGAGAGAATCAAATCTGAAAACAGGCTTTAGATGTTGTTGCAAGGGCATGTTAATATCACTGATGAAATAATTACTCCGCTTTCCTTGTTCCACTTCCTTCAGTTGTTTTGTTTGGAACCTGACTTTGAAACAAATAGGCTACAGGCAGCAGTAGCCCCTCTTGTGCAAGACTTAGTCATTTAGAAGACACCCTTTCATATGGCAGCTTCAAAGAGAGGTCTAAAAACAAGAGCCTTCTTTAGCCAAGCACAGTCAACTTCTACTGACAGACACAAAGAACAATGCTAGTACCTGGAAAAAGACAAGGGGCTGGGAAGTATTACACCCATGAAATATCAAGATGATGAAGCAATGCTTACATACTCCTTGAAAGAGAGTGGTATAAGTGTAATTTCACCTACAACAGTATGGGTGAGTGATACTGGTAATACAGGGATTAACAAGAGGCATGGCTTAGAGCTTTGCCAAAAGGGAATTAAAATTGCTACAAGAGTGACCATTTCATCAGCTTTTGTAATGGCAACATCCTCTAACTATGGCAGTAAACAGATCTTAAATGTAAGTGGATCAAGTTCATATAAGAAGTCCCATGTCTGAACAAACACTTTTCTCTGCTGTTACTTCAAACTATTTCTTGAAGCTTTTAGTCTGACTCTTATTTTAATAAGACAGTTTAGGACCACCTTCCACTCTCTTGACTAGAAGGAGCAAACACCGGCTCCAGCTCTCAACTGTTGCCAGAGCAGAGCTGAAATATGCAGCAGTTTAATAATAAAGATTTTTTTTCTTATACTGCAACAAAGACTTGCTGGATGCAAACTGACTTAAAGCTTGGTAAACAGAATTTTAGTTGAATTCCTTGGAGCATTATTTCTCTGCAAACTTGATTCTAAGTCAGGACCAGAAAGATCATTTACATTATCATCAACTGATTTTTTTTTTTCCATGTCTTTTTCTTCTTCTCTGCAGCTGCCTATAAAGCAGAACTTACCCTTTGCAGTATGTCAGGGAATCCCACTAACTCATTTGAACTAATTCTCCATTTTCATGATGATATAACCTAATACTTTGTTGTTGGTGTTCCACACCCCAAAAGCTGTGGAAGTGGTCAGTGCTATCCCACGTCTGAGCAATGTCTCGCCAACATTAATGTCCTCATGGCTGTGGCATGTTCAGTACTTCTTTGTATTCCTTACTCAGGTTCAGCTGGAGATAAGTCAATATTGGTACCAGGAATAACATTGGGTCCTATACCATCCACAAGAGCATCCCACTTATCAAAATCTTTCTTAAGACCTATGAAATGGGGGGAAAAAACCCAAGTAGTAATGAGTTAAGACATCAGCTTTTTTTAACGCTACACTGAAAAATTAAATCAACTTAGCAAAGTACCGGCAGCATCATGTTTTAAGGAGGGAAAAATTATGCTTCAGGTTTTATGTATCAGAAGAAAACTCCACTGAATGTTCCTGTGAGCTGCTTAGATTACAAAGGTAACTACAAACACCTAGAAAAAGTTTGATTTATTTTTTCCACTCAAACTTTTGATACACTTTTTAAAAAACTTTGTTCAAAATAGAATGTAAATATAAAAAGCTTCATAGGAATAAAGAATTAACTTTGTACTTTGATGTAAACAGGTACTTACTCAAATGTTTCTGCAGGAAGGCTAGTGAAGCATGATTGCTTATATCAATAGCTTCATTTGGATCTATTTCTCCTTTTAATTTGAAGAATCTTCCAATGATTTCTCCACTCACAAAGGTAAAGTCGGGAAAGCTCTGATGTACTGATCCTCTGCAAATAGAAAAATGATCAAAAGGCTTTTAAGAAAGCAGTTGTCTGATTAAAAGATGCCATGCGTTGCACAGACTCACATCCTGTTGTCTTTAGCACAAGATAAAACAGGTTCATCTCTTGAGCATTCTAGATTAGCAATATATTCTGTCATAAGAACAGAAGGGATGAAGTTTTATAGGGGCTTGCTGTAAGTCACTATAAATGCAATGGCAATAAAGAGTAGGAAGATAAAAGTTGTTGCTGCTCTGAGTATAAAGTGGATTACAGAGCCACTCACTTCCGTGTATGCTGTGCTTTCACTCGGTGAATGCATCCCTGCACTCAGAAGCCTATTTTAAAGCATTCAGCCACAGATGATGCAAAACTTGTGCCCCAGGGCAGGACTGCTGGCTGCTTTCAAAGAGCTCTCTGTTTCCACAGTGAGGAACATGCTGCTATCTCATTTAAACATGCTGTGGAAAAATGTGGGCCATGAGGAATTAGTGACTGTCTTTCTGCAGTTAACAACTCCGAAAAGAGAGTGAAGATTTATTCTACCACAGAAATGATGGATCCTGGCCACTTACTTGATAGTGATCATTTTCTTGTTTGTGTCACTGGAGATGAGCTTCTTCATCTTTATGATATTAGCAGCCCACTGGAATTTTTCAGAGTTGATAAAAAGCAGAGGCTGCTGGACACTGTTTTGGTAAATGTCATCACCCACAGGAAGCATCCATGCATCAAGGGCAATGCCACACCTGCCAAAAACAACTGGCTATGGTCACAGAAGCAGAAAGCTTTGTATGCCAGTTTTCAGCACACTTTGATTTACAGGAGCCACGGGAAAGAGAAACTCTGTGACACTGAGCAGGTTACTGAATTGTTTTGTTTCAAAATTCTACTCTGGGGAAAGAGGATCCATTTTTGCATTTGTTGATGTCCAGTGCCAGCTGCATCTGGGCACAGGGGCTTCTGCAGGGTCCCACAGTATGATGATACCACATAATGCAGCTATTATGTTCTACCACATCCCCACAGTTGAAAAAAGCATGACTCGAGAAAGCAAGACATGCGAAACCAAACTTTTCTTCTAGAGCTAATTAGTAGTTGGAGTATCTAAGGTAAGGTCCCCTGCTCCAGACCTCTTCAGTGCCAAATGTCTCTTGCCTAGTTTTGCACACTTACCTGAATCTTATTTCTTTGCTGAGACTCTCAATAACTGTAGCACCACCAAAAGAATGTCCCATCACAGCTATTCTGCTAGTATCAACAGAATCCTGTCAAAGAAATCCAGGTGCTGTAAGAGACTTTCCCAAACTTGTTTTTTGTTTTTAATTTAAAGGGAATAATTTTTTAGGCAACAGATCCTATTGAAATTGGACAAGCAGCATTTCTGCTCCATTAGTATCAATACAGCTTGGGATGAACTGAGAATATGTTCATATATCTACAGCGTGATCTTCAGAATAGTTTACAGGAACCAGTTTAGAAATGGAAAAAAGAAACCAGAAGAATGATTAGGCATTTAACAAAACGCAGTCTCTGTCTTTCACTTACCTTTAGGCTATTCCAGTCAAAGTTTGAATTTAGTACATTTATTACTTCCTCTCCTGAATTGACTTTAAGAAGGAGATTGAGAGCTTTGATACACTCCTGGGCTCTTTGTTGCACCTGGGGAGAAAAAGAAGTTGGGGCAGAGCAGTGGAAGGAGTTATCAGAAACTGTTAGGACCTTTGGACACAAGGCTTAGTCTGTTTTAGTTTTTTTCTTCCCTGAGTGTCTGATACAGCAATGAATATCCCAAACTGCAGAATGGAACTATAAAACAGAACTCTTGACAAGGCCTGACCAATGGCAAAACTGATTTTTGGAAAGCCAAAGGTCTTGTGTAGATCCTCAGCACACGGAGGAATTTATGCCAACATCATCAGCCAAAGACCTTCAATTCCTCCATCCTGTCACTACTCAGAGAAGGGGTTGTTGGGACGTGGAAAAGCTTAAATTACACAACTACAAGGAAGACTGACTCACTGCTACTCCTCAAGGTCATCTGGATGAACAAATGTTGTTACATCATTTACCCCACCTGCACAGTAGCTTTGAAACTGTCTTTAGAGTGGAGAAACCAAAAATAAGAAACAGCCAAGAGGCCTGTCTCATTTTGTATGTGAAAACATTCTTGAAAACTGTAGTCAAGGTGTTGCAAATAAAAGTTTTTAAGTATAAGAAGTGTTTTTCACTTTGGTATGTCAATAAAAAGCTTCAAAAAGAACCAAAGAACAGTACTGTTTTCGGTAACTACAGTGTGTAGGCACTCAACAGGATCTCTGTGCATTGCTGTATTTCATATAAATCTCTATCTCCTGACTTCTCTAGTAGTGAAATTTGCAGGCACTAGCTTCTAGAGGTTATTTGCAAGCTCAGACATTATGCATTTAGACTCGTAAAGAGGATGTTGTGTGCACACAGGAAATTACAATTGTACTGCTGTCTGAATGGCCCAGGGAGATAGAGACAAACAACTCCCTGGCTGAATTTGCATTAGCTGTGGGAAAACATTCCCATATTTTAAATGTCAAGTCTGTGCTTGGAGGAGCTTGTCAGTATGGCCATATCACATCTAGAATGAATGCTGCTTCTAATCAGGAAGTCTGCATTGTTTAAATTGATACAAACCATGTTAATGCACATTGAAGGGGATGAAGCAAACATTCCCCCTTAGAGCAGCCATGATTAATCTTGCTATCCAAGAGTAAACAAAAGCTGAAGCAAGTCTAAGGCTAGCCAAACACTTGAATTCAATGCTGTATCACTTAAAGACTGGGCTGGGCAGCAAAAGTGTGAAGGCACAGAGAAGAAACAGAAAGTTGAGTGGAACCACAGGAGAAACAGCTGACTAAGCTTGATGCGCAACTTCATGAGAAAGCACTGTTCTGAAGAAAGCTGTTGTTGGCTTTCCCATTTCAGGAATATAGGACTTGATGCATTATCAGTATATCCTGAGTGTGGGAATTGCACACAAAGGGTTAGATGTGCCAGTGCCCACATATCTCTTGTGCAGACCTTGAAGGTGGAGGCCTGCAAGATCAGCATGAGAAGCAGCCAAGGGAGGAAGCCTTGTGGTAGCAAGATGGTCCTGGTTTGGCCGGAAATCACAGTATCAAGCAGACAAACAGCTTCAAAACAGTTTCAGCAAGGCCATGGTGCCTGGAGTGAGACTTTTCCCTAAATATCAGTAAAATTAATATTCAAGGTAACACCCTGAATATGGCAATGTGCTGAAAGAGGTACGTGCTAAACATGCATGACTATGTTCCTCAGCTCTTCACCCAAATCATGTCAAACATCACCCTAGGGACAGGAACCTAAAGAGTTTTTAGTCTTTTAAACATATGGCTTTTAGTTTTTTGAGCTTTTTTTTCTCCTTTCTCTTCTCAGAAACATGCAGAAGGAAGAAAGAGACTGAAGACCCAGGTGAGACAGTGGACACGTTGAACTCTTCTTCCTCCATCAAGACAGGGACACCTTCTTGGTCAGAACTGAGCTTTTTCGTTCTGTAGTGAAGAATCCCCAGGATTAAGTACTGCCAGCATTTGTATTAGCTATTAGCACTACTGCAGTGAGTGTATTTATCAATGGCAATCTCCAATCTGTTCCATCTTTTGCCTTAATAAATTACCTATTTTCCAACTTTCCAAAATTATGTCTCATAAACAACAATTCTAACCCTTGACTTTGGGAAACTGTTTTCAGTGAAAGTCCCTGGGGGGAAATCTCACAATCTGACTTCGAGCTCTCATCTTTTAATGCAACAATGAGCCATGGCAGAAGACTGCCGACATGGCCAAAGGGAACAACTCTCCTAGTTAGTCCTGAACACACCACCCCTGCTTTGTTCCCTTGAGCACAGACTCAGGAGGAGTACCTGCTTGTGGCGCAAACAATGCTCTTCCTCTCCAGTTTTTAGCTTCCTGTAGTAGATCCACTCCTTCTCCATGTTTGATGTAGACTCTTCTGGTGGCTCAGAAACAGACTTTTTTTTACAATAGTATGTTGCTGAAGCAGATTCATCTCTGTTATATCAACAAAAGGTTATTTCTGGGGATGTATTATGTTTGGGTTGGGGTGAAGTCAGCAAAGTTTTAGATTTCATTTCTCTCTAGAGATCCAAGCCACTGACCAGTGCTGCTGCAGTCACAACTGAGTGCAGACAGCCTTTCTACACAATGCATTAAACCCACCAAAACTCCCACCCTCCTTTATATTCTCTAAATTCTAAAAATAAGAGAAAGAAAAATAGGAAGCCTGAAGAATGACAAATTCTGCTCTTGAGACTTTTCATTCAAGGACTTATCTAAGCAAATTCCCATTGCCTAGGAAGAGCTGAACTAGAGAAACGGGAGGTGTTTGCAGGGCTCAAGAAGATAGGTTAGTTTTCTTTATGCAAAAAGCCTAAGAAGATCTTTAGAATAAATAACATTTCATTCAATGTGAGAAAGTTTCTTTCCATCAGAACTCTGAAACGTTCAGCATACGCACCTGTGCTCCACAGCTGCCACTATAAAGCCCTGAGAAGCCATCTCTATGCAAATGGCAGAATAGATTGTCCTGCAATCAAAACCACACTCTGGTGAGACATGTGCATCATGATCTTAATTACACTGCTCTTTAAACACTGACCATGCTACATATGTGCTTGCCCCATTTAGCATTTCTTCTCTTTGAATTTTCTAGCCAGCAGAGCATGCTTTTGTATGCCAGGCATCAAAGGCTCTTCACAAAACCTTGTTACTGTTTTACTGCCTATTCAGAAGGAAAAATGCTACTGATTTTTAAAAAGTAGCACCTAGGAAACTTCAAAAATCAACTAGCTAATCTTCACAATGTACTTATGGGTTGATAAATACCTTCACCCTAAAATACAGAGGGGGAACAGAATTAAATACATCAACTCTGCTTTTATTTACTGCTGTTGACTTCAGTGGAGGCATACTGAGACACAGCAGCCTGTTCTTCAAATCTGTTCCTGCTCCACGGAGATCTCACCCCCTACTGAAAATCTCTTCAGAACCATCCATGGAGATTGCTGTCTCCATAGACAACAGAAATAGTTTGCAAACAAACTGCAGAATTACCGAAAAGCTCCAAGTCCATGGGAAAAAATGAGGAGTGGGTATTTTTCTCCTGGCTTAAAGGCAGCATTTGACTTTGCAGGACAAGTCACTGAACCTAGACAAAAATCAAAGAGACCGTCTTTGTTACTGAAATGAGAGAAAGCATTTGTTCCTGTAAGAGAGATCCCAAGAATCTGATGACTCCTGATTTCAGAGAGGTCATCTGAAGATAAAAGTATCAAATCTTATCCTTAAAATACAGAAGACAAATACTGATCCAATTCCAAAAATAGCTTCTACTTGTCAGAAGATACTTTCCTTCTCCTTGTGCCATCCACAGCCAAGCACAAGGCCCACATACTTCTTAAACTGTACGAGAACAGATTTGCAGGGAGTCAGGCATCTCTGTCTTGTTGGTATTCAGATCTTAGTATCTATCTGACTTTTCTACATTTGCACCTTTCCCTGTGGGATTTAAATCCCAACACATACACAAAGCTTACCCAAGTTCTTCCTACAGCAATTGCCCAGACTATCCTATTCAGAGGAGTCAGGGACTGCAGGTCTGCCTGAGAACTGGGTCACATTCAGCATAAGCCTCACTACACAAACCATCTGAAACAAATATATTTCTTTAGGAAAAAAATCCCAAAGTTTTAGTACTGCGGCAATAATGCACTGCCCACAGCTGCATACAGAGCTCATGCTCTTGCACTAGTCAAGGAATAAAAGCAAAACCGGTCTTACCAACGTAGTACTGGAAAAGCCTTTCTCCTACAACTCGGTACATATTAAGGAAGTCAGAGAGTCCCTGATAGTACTCTTTATCTGGAATCCATGGTGCCTCTTCGTTATCTGTGGTGTCACATGATGGATAATACAGGCGCAAGAAGCTTCCCTGGGATTTGGAGGGAAAAAAAAAACCAACTAAAGATTGATATTTATTTATATATGGAAAAGAAAAAGGAAGAAAAAAACATTTATGTCAAGAGTTTCAGATGCAAGAATGACAGCTTGAGAGAGTTATAGGACTCTCACAAGAAAATGATCCTCTTCCACAGGCTTTGATACCAATCCTACATCACTATCTTTTTGTCCCTGCAACGAATTTAAAGTAGCATGGCTGTTAGCATCCAGGTAGAGATATGACACCTTCTCTAGGTTAGCCTATGGCTAATTCAAAATGCTCCATTTAATTCAGTTACTCATTACAAACACTAGCTACTTATTTGCTCTATTTCCACATCTTGCTGGATCTTTTTTTCTGTCCTCCTCACTATGCCTCCCTTTGGGGAATGGTATGATGATGCCGTTTGATCAGTTTAATAGGAGTGACTGTGTCCCTTTCACCCTTCCAGCTGGGCAGGGGGCTCTCACGGCTTTCCTTGCACCAGTGAGGCTCATGGAGCTGTTACTGACCCAATTCAGCTTGCTAAACTGGGGGAGAAAAAGGACGCTCCAAGAAGTATATTTTCCCACTATGTAAGCAAGACAAATTTTACCCTGAGACTAGTTTCTGGAGGTGTGGAACAGCAGAGGAGATTCAGGTAGTCAGGGGCATGGTCTCACTGTGGCTACATTGTTCCTGGATGACTTGCACAAAAGGCTGTCAGTAAAGCTCCCAGGCAGCTGGACAGCAAAGGACTGACATATATTGTTCACCCTCATCAAGATGTTTACGAGTTTTTCATGGTCCATCTTTCTAACCGCTGTTTTGTTAACTTGTGCTTTATCTGCCTTTCATTTTTACCACCAGTCTGAATCTTCCCTTACTGTCTGTACTACAGGTCTTCCAGGAAACCTTCCAAGCTTTACACATTTATATAGACCCTCCATTCTCCCCTTGCCAGTATTTTTCCTATGCAGACAGCAGCAGTGTGGCAACAGCACACCTCAAAGCAGCCCTCCCAGCAGATGAACTGTGTGTAATTTGCTTGCTGACTTCCTGGTTTGCAAGGGAATTTGCGACACACTGTTCACACTGTCTTACTCCAGCTGTACTTTTGTTTTCGTAAGTTAAGTCTAGGGCCAAAAAGAACGTGAGGTTGGGAATAAAATCTGTTTTCTTGAATAGTAATTTCTGAGTTTCATACACAACGTGTACAAAAGCTTGCTTAATTAAGCTTGTTTTTATTTACTCATCAAACTTGAATCAACCTTTGACATAAAGGCCATTAAGGAAGTTTCATCATCAAGCCTCCATCCATACTGATGATATTAATTGATCCCAGAATAGTCCTAGTGAACTTTAGCAGGTGACTAACTGCTTACCAGGAAGAGAAAGAGGTTCATTATTGTGCCTGAGAGAACTCTAATTATACAGATTGATTATTTAAGAAAAACACAAGGGCTGATTGCAAAGAGAAACTAATATTTTCTTTGGGCTAACACAGAGTTAGCCAGTATAGTAAAGGAAAACATAAAAATAACCACTACAAACCGATCACAAGTTCCACTATATCTGGCTCATGGAGCTCAGGAGTAAAACCGCACTGTAAATATAAGCATGTTCTCATAGGAAAACTTAAAAGCAAGAGGATTTGAAATGGAAACCTGTAAGCAAGCTCATTAGCTGTCTACCATCCTCATCTTTTTATTGGGCCTCTCTCTGTACTAACCACTTGCAAAATTGACATCCTGTTCTTTTTCAGAGAGATAAAAATTTGAGATGTCTGAGGATTTACTCTGCAGCTGAAACGCTACCTACCCTCATCATGTCAGCCATGCACACAGACAAGACCTTCTGTTTGATTCATCTGTGCAACTACAGCGAGTTCTTTCACTAATGTTATGGCTTAAATCCAAAGGAGGAAGAACCGAGAGCTTTACCTCAACTGCATTTTCTGTCATCAGGTCTGTACATCCAACTGAGTGTGGTCCCTTTCCTTTGGGGATCCTGTAAAACTTAGTGCTGCTGCTCTCCATTTCCATTGGTGCCTTCACAGAAAAACCTGGGGGAAAAAGACAAAGCAAATCAAGAGGCTGCCTTGGGCTGTGTCACCTCCCCTGAAAAAAATTAAGTGTGCTGAAGATGCAGGAGTCAGAAACTCAAAACTTGAGCTGACAGAAGAGTCTCAGAATGACAGATCTAACATCCCAAGCCACCGACCTGACCTGCTCTATGGGGGAATTTCCTCATCCTGAATGCTAAGGATCAGACAACACTTGAGTACTAAAGGGAAATGAAACATATTTCAGGGGAGACCACGGTGGCATTCGGGAAGCCACGGGGCAGGGGCAAAAACCGAGAAACACAAGCCCGGGAGCGGTGAGTTTCAGAGGTGACGGCAGTTCTCTCCCTCAAGGCCATGACCCAGAGCTGCTCTTCCTCGGATGAGCCACAGAGAAGGAAGTTTTTGCAGCTCCTGTGCAAACAAATCCAGCCTATGTATCTGCAGAAGGAGGATGTCACGGAGAAAACCAACGCCGTAGCCATTTGTTTTCCATGAAGCCTGGCTTTGATCCCTGGAGAGAAAAGGAAGGGCTGCGCGTTGTTAGGAAGGTCTGACCGTCGCCGGCCCGTACCTGGGATGGCACCTCCGGCCCCGGCTGGCCCTGGGGCTGAGCTGCGCGCCGGAGAAAGCAGCCGCATCCCAGCCTCAGGCCGCGGGCAGCACCCGCCGGCCGTCGCTCCAGCCCCTGCGCCGGCGATCTCCGGCCCCCACCGCCCCTGCCCGCGGAGCGCGGAGCAGAGCCGCGGCCATTCCCAGCCTGCGGGAGCAGCTCGCCTCCGGGAGTGTCCGGGCGGGCGGGGCCGGGCTCCCTCGGCCGGGAAGCGGCGGGGCCAAGCGCGGCGGCTCCTCCCCGGAAAGGGCCGCGGGTCGGTGCGTGTCGCCAAGATGGTGCGGAAGCTCAAGTACCACGAGCAGAAGCTGCTGCGGCGGCTGGAGCTGGTGAGCTGGGAGGCGGCGGCGGGCAGCCTAGCCGAGGTGAAGGCGCTGCGGCGGTACCGGCTGGGCCGGCGGGAAGACTACGTGCAGTACAAGGCCCTGGCCCGCACCGTCCGCACCTTGGCCCGCCGCCTCCGCGACCTGGGCCCGGCCAGCGCAGCCTTCCGCGCACGCTGCACGGCCGCGCTGCTGGAGAAGCTGTACGGGCTGGGGCTAGTGAACTGCCGGCGCTCGCTGGCCGCCTGCGAGAGCCTTTCGGCAGCCGCCTTCTGCCGCCGGCGCCTGCCCTGCCTGCTGGTGAAGCTGCGCATGGCGCAGCACCTGCGCCACGCCGTCACCTTTGTGGAGCAGGGACACGTCCGCGTCGGGCCCGAGGTGGTGACCGACCCCGCGCTCCTCATCCCCCGCGCCGTCGAGGATTTCATCACGTGGGTGGATACCTCCCGCCTTCGGCAGAAGGTGCTCGACTACAACCAGGAGCGCGACGACTTCGACTTGGCCGCCTAGAGATGTGCTGCCTGCCCCGCTGCTGCCCCCTGGACATGCATCGGTGCAGCTGACTGGTATTTACCTCCCAAAAACACACCAGAAAGGGGAGCAAGGAGGAAATGTACTCATTTCCAGGAAAGTATTGCTCTTCTCTTTGCTCCCCCTTGCAGCTAACAGCTTTATTCATCCATGCAGAGAACCTTCCCTTCTACTTCCATCACTCTGAGAAAACATCTGTCAGCCCAGCTCTGTCACACTTCAATCCTGCAAAGCCAAAGTGCCTGGGAAGATCCTCACCTGATGGCAAGAGAGGATGCAGTCAGGCTGAAATGCACACCTGCTAATAATAGTATTGCTGGAAGGGGTTTTCAGCCTGGCCGAGTGGCTATCTCAGGACAGTTTGGCAGCTTCGCAGCTGCTTTTCTAAGAGGTTGCCCTGTTCCTCCTTCAGCTGACGGGCACACAATAACTGGAGGAGCTGCTTCTGGAAGGATTTTCTTGGGACGTATATGCAGGGAAATGTGGGGTTTGCTTGGGGTCCCTAGTAAACAAAGAGGCCAAGTACTGCATTTCTGGAACTGTGAGACTTTTAGCCAAAAATGGGATTTAAAAGAAGGCCGACTTTGCTTTCATGTGAAGTTGTAAAGGGAAGTTTGATACTCTCTGTATGTTCGGCATCTTTGCTGTTTGGGGTTCCAGCTAACAATTAGGCACTGTTTATGGAGCAAGATCTAACTGGGGAAGAGGCATTGGAGCAAAAGCTCTCCTAACTATAACGATAAACCTTGGGAGGGGGGCAGAAAGCTTCTGCATTTAGCACATAAGCCAAACAGAAATTAGTACCTGAGGGGAGCCTCAGACCTTCTGGTGCTGTTTGGAACTTTCTTCCTCTTTGAAATAAAGAGCAGAAAAGCAAAATTAAACCAGTTGTTTTAAGTTGCTGTGGATGTTACAGGATAACAGCATCCATCATCCCCACTCTCCTATGGTACTAGAACTCAAATCCTTGTTTTTTAAGAAATGCTTCAGCTTGTGTCTTCAGTTGGAAGTTTGTGGCCTTGCTGGTTTTACAGCAGCTGAGACCTAAGATGCATAGCCAGGGTCCACACATGCCTCGGAGGAAGGCTGGGTCTCCTTCAAGTGCCATCAACAGCACCAGTTCTATCTGAAAACAGAGGTTCCACCTGCCAGAAGCATGCCCACGTTCTTGCTTGTGATTGTAGGCAGGCAGATAGTGGCTTCCTTGTGTTTACTGGTGTTTTTCCTTCTGCTAGCAAGTTTGAGTTTGTTGGCCAGAGCCAAAGTGCTGCGAGTGGGTGGTTCCTGCAGCGGCGTCGGAGCCTGGGATTGTAAGGGGGCAGGAAGCAGCTCCCACAGCCTCTCCTGGCACTGGGATAAACACAGAGGCTTTTTTTGTTTTTCAGATCCCAAGGCTAGATCCAACATCGGTGCTGGCTGCCAGGGGCCTGTGTGAGCCACTGCAGGGAGATCATATTGGCATTGTGCTTTTTTTTTGGGCCAGATCCTGCAAACTCTCCCCTCTTCTGGAACTCCAGGGGCTTGCTACAGAAGAGCTTATGCTCTTGGTAGAAGGACAGGGCTGTGACTGTGTGCTTCTTCCCAGCACCTTCTGAAGTGGGATTACTGTTTTTCAGGTAGCTCAGCATCTCCATCAAGCTGGAAGGAAGTTACCAGTGCAGAAGTACAGAGGGTGGTGATGCTGGTGTCAGGGCAAGCTTTCCCCATGCCTGACAAAACCTGATCTCTGCTGTTTCCATGAGTGTCCCATCCCAGCAGCTGAGGGCTGGAGAGGTGCCAGCAAGGGAGGAAGTGGCTGCAAGAGGAGTCTGGTCAGTGCAAGAGCCGTCAGAGCAAACAGTGAGCGGTTCCCATGCAGGAGCTCTCACTTGGATGGTGGCCAGTTGTAAGGGACCTTTTACCAGTGCCTACAGTTGTACTTTTTTCCCCTCCCTTTGTTTTTTGGATATTTTCTCTTTTTTTTTCTTCATTCCTCCCTGACCTTGGCTTGTCCTTTATTTCAAGGCTGCTACAGTAGGGGGAGCTTAGCCTGGGGAATGTGGGGGAGACAAGGAAAGAGTCCTTCACACTGAGGCCTTTTGTGCTGCACAGGGTGTAAATGGCTGAGGCTGTCACCAAAATGCAAATGTGTATTTTTCCACTGATCTGAGCCACTTTCTGCCCCCCCCCCCCCCCCTTCCCCCAGTAAACTGCACATTTTAAAGGCTGCTTTCACCCAATGTCTTAGTGTGGCTTAGTGCAGAGGTGATGCTGACCTCAGTAATTCAACAGATAGCACATGGGTCTGGGGAAGGATGATACATACCCCTTGCCAAGGTGGGAAACGGTGACAGGGAAGCAAAGGTGGAGCTGGGTGATTCCCAGCCTTTGAGGTAATGCTTCTGCATCCTAGGTTAGGCCAGGGCCTCCCAGCTACATCTTGGGGCACTTCTACTTGCACATCTCAGCAGTAGCTGAGTGGCGCTCCTCAGTGAGATGAAGGTGTCATTGTCCCCTTCTTGAGCTCCATATAATCTAAGTACATGTCCCACCTCCTTTAACACTGGAGAATGAACCAAAAAGCCATTTATCATCATCAGAGCATGGAATCACCTTAGTCCCTTCCCCAGATACCAAAACATTTCAGCATTCACCTAGTCTGGGGCAAAAAAGCACCCCTAAATGTTAAGCATTTACCTGAGGCCCCCAGTTCTGGTCCCTGCCCTGTTTTAGGCATTGAAGCAACTCTTTTCACCCTTTCCTTGCTGGTTTGGGCCTGAAACAGGACCTGGGTGAGGGAAAACCTGCCTGCTGTGGAAGGAGCAGGCAGCAGCTTTGGAATCAGACTGAGGTTCAGTCTTCCCCTAAACCATGGAGCTTCTGGATCCAGGGGCTAAATCCAAGTGTACCTCCTCCAGTGGGGATGTCCCCTCTCACTTCTCTGCAAGCACAACTCCACTGCAGAAAGGTCTCTTTCCCTTAATACCATCTGATTTTGAAGAGAAGAAGCGTGTCACTTGCAACAGGCAGAGAAAAAGGGGAGGCTACGCACTACCAACAGCTAGAGATGGAGATTTTAGAGAGGGTCCTGCGTGTTCTCGGCAGTAAGTGAGAGCAGCTTCTCAGCTGCTGTAAATCACGTCAGCAGGGTTAGTAAGCATGACTCCAGACAGCATTGCTGCCCTCAGTCCCTACCCTGAAGAGGCCCAGAAAGCTGTGTCACGGGGTAAAGTACAAGCTGGCTCTCCCAGTGGGTTCATCTGGCTAACATTGCAGTCCACCACCTTGTCCCATACGTATGAGCTCACCAGGCTCAAAATATGCTGGGGAGAAGCCCATCCTAAACCTGCTGTCCCCACTGGCTCCCAACAGCAGCCAGGGCTCGGGGGCAAACATCCTGCTGACGCTGGGTTTGGGGGAGATGACCCAAAACCTCCTGCTCTGCGTTCCTCTCAGCCCCCCTGAATAATTAAAGTTGGGAATATCTACCAGAGGCGTGCTCAGTCCAAACTCCTGCTCAAAGCAGGGCACTGGATGCCTGAAGCAGAGTTTAATCATCCTTTTTTTTTCCCTCTCTTTCATCTAGTCTGTTTCCCCTGCTGCAGCTTGGGACTGCTGTTTCCCATCCCGAAAACTAGAATGACTTTTTCCCTGAACACTGGCCGTACACACAGCAGGGAAGGGGCTGTGTTCCCTGCTGCATCTTTCAGGACAAATCCCACTCCTCCGCAGGGACACGCAGGGATCTTGGGCCAGAGAAGGGGCTGGAAGGGAGGAAATGGAAGAGCTGAAGGCCTCGAGGCCAGGAGCCAGGCTGCGGGAGCACTGTCCCGCTGCACAAGGGGCTACGCAGAAACCACCGGGCTGCTGACAATCCCTCTAAGGCTGCGTCGCTCCCCGCCGCGCTCCGCGTTCCCCCCGCCGGGGCCCCGCGTACCTGTCCTGCGGCGTCCCGGAGCCTCTCCGCTGCCGTCCCGCGGCCCGTCGCCGCTGTCCCGACCCCGCGGTGCCCGGCCACAGGCGGCTGCGCCCGCAGAACGACGCGTCTCTCGCCAACACGCTGGCTGCTGCCGGGCTCTCCCCGAAGGGGAGGGACCAAACTTGGCCTTAGTTTTTAGATGAGACAGTCTTTCTGGGAGAGATCTTCCACGGGCCTGGAAAACAAGCTTCTGGCACGGAGCCATGCCCTCCCCTCCTCCGCCTTCCCCCCCGCCACCCAAAACCCAACCCACTGCACGCCCCAGAGATCCATGCGGCTGCTTAGAAGCCGGGCTGTGCCTATGCAGGGACGGGGGAGGTTTATATACGGCGCTTGTCTGGCCACGGCTGAATTTTGTCTCTCCTCGCGGCGAGGCCGCGTAGGGCTGGATCCGCTCCGGGATCTCCGCGAGAAAACCCGCCCGGACAGGCTGCGGCACCCGGAGGTGCTGCAAGGCTTGGGACTGCGAGAGGAGGCGAGTCCTGGGCGGGGAAGCACTCCATTAAGCTCAAGATCCCTCCATATAAAAATCCAAATCCTTTCCTCTGGCGTTATGAGAAGTGGGTAGCAACAGGCTGAGGAAGCCGATCCCACTGCTGGGTGCAACTTCTGGAACGATTTACGGTGGATCAATCACCCTACTGATGGGTGGATCAGCACCCATCCACACTTTGTATAGCCCAGGCATTTACCCCCTCATAAGACTCGGGGAAATAAGCCTAAAAGCGGCACCAGTAACAGATGAGAGGTCAACAGGATGATTCAGCTGATGAAACAGCTGTAAGAGTTTCAAGGCCAGCAGAGGGAAGCAGCAGGGGAAGGAGGGTAACATTTGTCTTGGCCTAAATTCCTTATGGAGCTGCACCCCTGAACTGTCTCCTTAGAGAGCTGGTGACTCCTGGGGTGGGATCATTGGCTTCTCTTCCTCTCCCATTGCATGTATGTGTGTGGGTATGATCTGAGGCTAGCAGAGCACTAAGGAGCCTGACATTTAAGTTATATTTTTAAACTTTGAATTTTGTTGGCATTTCCTTGGAAAAAAGTAATGACATTGTGTGATGGTGTGTCCTTCCAGCCTGTATTTTGGGTGTGTTTGGGATGTTTATGGGAGTTTGGGAAGAAGCAAATGGCCACATCCACCTCTGGCTCCAGGCATGTACACCCTAGGATTGCAAAACTTCCCTCATGTCAGCCTCCGCAAGCTCCAATATTAGTCCTTTCCAATGTGCTAAACATGGAAATCATATTCTTTTAATCTGTAAAAATTACTCCATGAAGTAAATACAATGCAAAAGCTGTAATGAGTCCTAAAACTTATGAGTGGGACTGGGCTAATTAGCTCAAGACCAACTGTTGGTCATAGAATCACAAAATCATTTCAGTTGGTAAAGACCTTTAAGATCATTAAGTCCAACCATTAATTTCACACTGCCAAGCCCATCACTGACCCATGTCCCTCAGCACCTCATCTACACAGCTTTGCAATAGCTGCAGGGATGGGGATTCCACCACCTCCGTGAATAGCCTTTTCCAGTTTTCTCCCCTTTGATTTGTCCAGACTGAAGAAAATAATGCAGTATTTCCATCCTCAGGATGATGGGGTAATGCAGTGACCCTTGCAATTCTCTGCCAGCAGAGCAACTAGGAAATATTCCCTAGCCCAGGTATAGTTATTGAAATCCCTGCAGGGACTGAAGGTCTGCTGTGTTCCTTGATAGGAGTCTGTTGTATGGAACTGGAAAATGCAAAGCATGGCTGTGGAGATGAGAATTTTAAGCAACATGCCATAGTTCCATTATTTGCACCAAAGAACGTCAGAAGATAACTTGCACAGATATTTACTTCATAAACCACTACCAATAACGGATCTGCAGCACTGGCAGGGGAGGAGCCAGTTTCCATGGCACGGGAGGACCAACAGACCCGTGGCAAATGTTTGGCCTGAGCTGCCTGTTTGTTAGCAACATCCTTCAGAAATGCAATGTGGTTTTATCTCTGAGTCCTTTACATAAGGGGCTCTACTTGGCTCCAGGTTTCCATGACTGCAAATCAGATGTCACCATCAGTCTGGGATCACTGTTTTGAAGGTATTTTTTTCCCCTCTCATTCCTTTTTCCTTGTTCTTTAATAAATCCTGTTTTCTCAGAGTGCATGTCTCATTTTTAAGCCAACTGCTGCTTGGTCTGTTAAAACTGCTCTTGAGAGGAGCTAATTCATCCACTAAACAACCATCCCTGTTTTACCAGGCACCTTTTTCAAGTGTGGAGCATGACAGAGCTCCATGAAGCTGTGGCTGTGGGGGACTACGACCTGGTAGATGAGATTTTGAGGTCAGGGCGCTGCGACCCAAATCACAAGGATGTTGACTGGCACGATAGGACCCCGCTGCACTGGGCTGCTGCAAAAGGTAAGGACACCTTGTTCTGTTACCTCTGCAAACCAGCCTTAGGAAAGGAAATGCTGGTTGTAGTTACACCTTGCTGGCAACTAATGCTGGTGGTAGTCACAGCTTGAGTCTGCTCATTTTGTGAGCAAGAAAAAGAGGAAAATTGCAATTGAAATGGGAACTTTGCCTCCAAAATGATTTGTGAGATCATCATTGAAGTGATTGTTTTAGCTTTTTTTTACCCTTGGTATGTGAAGATTTACAATTGACATGATATGTACAAATAGTATGGCCACTTGTCCCCCACATAACTTTTCTAAGAGGTGACTTCACATAGTGCAGAGGAGTTATTTTCCATGGACACCTGCATAAATGAACAGAAAGTCAAACCCACTGTATTTATACCAGATATTTATAAAACTCAATAGAACAAAATAATTACAGTATGCTTTATATTGCCCTTCCTCTGTCCCACATGGTCGAATGAACAGATGACTAGAGTTGTATGTAGCTCCCACCCAGTCCTTTACCATCAGAAGTGTCTGTTAAAATCAAATATCCTTTTGCAGATATTCAGAGGAGAGATGAATATATGACGTGTACTTGCACATAGTGTAAAATGGGAAACTGAACCTGTACTCCTCCATGCGTATGACACCAAGGTAGTCAATAGCCAATTGGTCAATGACTAATTGAGATGTGCTGTTCAGAAATTAGAATTTCTTATTTATTGCTTTTGTTGTAAAATGCTTCTGAAAGCAGTCTGGTTTGGATGGAAAAAAAAAGAAACCCACAACATTTTCTAAGGCGTATCACAGAATCACAGAATGGTGGGCATTGGAAGGGACCTCTAGAGATCATCCACTCCAACCTCCCGCTAAAGCAGGTTCCCCTCAGTCAGGAGGCACAGGAACGTGTCCAGGAAGGTTTGGAAACCTCCCAAGGAGACTCCACATCCTCCCTGTGCTCAACACCAAACAAATTTCTCATTTCATTTAAGTGGAACTTTTGGTGTTCCAGCTTTTGACCATTACCCCTAGTCCTATTGCTGGACACTACAGAAAAAGTGTACTCCCAACCTCTTGACACCTAGCCTTTAGGTACTTAAAAGTGTTAATGAGATCCCCCTTCAGTCTCCTCTTCTCCATGCTGAACAGCCCCAGTTCCTGCAGCCTCTCCTCATGAGAGATGCTTCAGTCCCTTGATCATCTTGGTGGCCCTGTGCTAGGGTCTCTCCAGCACTTCCCTGTCCCTCTTCATCTGGGGAGCCCAGAACTGGATACATTATTTAATAAATCAAATAGCCAGATTGTGGGTAAAATCCATTATGACATGACTGAGGAAATGATGATGAATTGTGCATGACTGACATATGCATCTTGAAGGTCTCAAGTCTAACACAAGTGCCTCTTCTCTCCCTGTGCTGCCACCCACGGAAGGCCAATCGGAGCTGGTCAGGCTGCTGGTGGATCACGGCGCCCGGCACTGCCTGCGGAGCGACGTGGGCTGGACTCCGGCTCACTTTGCTGCCGAAGCGGGCAGGCTCGGTGTGCTCCGTACCCTTCACACGCTGCACGCTGCCATGGATGCGGCCGACCTCTTTGGAGACACTCCCAAGAGGCTTGCGGACATCTACGGACACCGAGACTGCTCCAGGTTCTTGGAAACGTGAGTAAAAGTGGCCTGTCCCTCTGTGGCAGCTGATGGGGCCCCAGCAATGGAAATTAAGTTGACTGCTATGTAATGGACCAGAACAAATAGAAATGTGTTAGTTGTCTTTCCATCTAAAGCCTATTTACATGAGCCATCAGTGAAGGCCAACCGCATCCCTCTTGAGTCCATGTCTGGAATATTGTGTCCAGTTTTGGGCCTCTCAGTTGAAGAAGGACAGGGAGCTGCTGGAGAGAGTTCAGCACAGGGCCACAAAGATGGTGAAGGGAGTGAAGCATCTCCCTTATGATGAAAGGCTGAGGGAGCTGGGGCTCTTCAGCTTGAGAAGACTGAAGGGTGACCTCAGTAGTGTTTATAAAGAGTGGATGTCTGGAGGATGGAGCCAGGCTCTTCTCAGTGATGTCCAATGAAAGGACAAAGGGGCAATGGGTACAAGCTGGGACATAAGAGGTTCCACAGAAACATAAGAAAAACATTCTTCACTGTGAGGGTGATGGAGCACTGGAACAGGCTGCCCTGATGAGTTGTAGAGTCTTGTTCTCTGGGGACATTCAAAACCCACCTGGATGAGTTCCTGTGTGACCTACTCTAGGTGGCCTTGCTCTGACAAGGGGGTTGGACTAGATGATCTTTTGAGGTCCCTTCCAACCATTAACATTCTGTGATTCTGTGATTCTGTTGCTTACTAATAGCTCTGTAGTATCTTGATTAAAACAATAATGTCATGAAGCGGTAAAGATTTTGAAAACATACCAAGGCAAACTATAAAGGGCAGTGGAACAAATGAATGTCTTCCCAATGTTTTCCTCATGACAAAGACCCACATTTGCTCATCTACTACTCCAGCACCTCAGTGTCTCTCTTGTGAAGGGCTCAAAACTGAACACAGTAAAGAGTGTTGTGAAAACCTGCACACACTGAACTCTGAGGTGCTGGAGCACCCAAAGGCTTTTCCTCCCCTGGGTTTTGCTGTGAATTTACAGTTGCACCACAGTCCTTAACCAGACTCTTTTTTACCATTGACATATTCGCAAGACTGCTTTGACACCATATCAATTACGAATTTTCTTGTGGACACACTTTTAATGCAAAGTCTCCAGCTTGCCAGTTCAGCACAAGAGCTGCCAAGTTCAAGATCAGGCACAGTGGCTGGGCAAATGTCTGAGAACTGCCAGATGCCACCTTTCATTAACCTACTTAAACCTTTCTCTGGGTCCTGCTGTCCTTTTGCTGTGCTTCCACAGCTTGTTGGTTCCTGCTGAAGTGCTCCATGCTCACCTTTTATCTTTACACAGTGTCCTTCCATAGAAAGAGATAACCAAGCTGTGCAAAATCTCCCTGTAAAAAGCCCAAAATACTTGATAGGAGAGCCACAGATTCCTCTTTCTAAGCTCTGGCTGTTGTGTAAGCTGATGGGGCCTTTCACATACAGAACACCTGAGAGCTAATGCCTTGCTGTGCATGGAAGCTGTCATGCTGCAGACCATCATTATTGCCCATCTTCCTTCAACACAGAAGATTCAGCTCTTATTGTCCTCAGACAACTAATTGATGCCTAAGTTTGCTAATTAGTTTGTTTTTCTTTTTTTACTACTGAGAGCCTAGCTGGGATAAGCCCTGGTTTACCAGTTCTTTGAGAATGGGGCACTTTCTTCCAGAGGAGAGTTTCTCCTTATACTCTTCTCAGATCTTGGCTTGCTTAGTTTCTGTATCAGAACAGGTAAATATTGTCTGTCCTAGAGAGCAAAAGGTCTGCAGGCTTGTTCCCCTCAATGAATCGTTTCTAGTAATTGCTTATCTATTGAGCGCTGCTGTTTTTGCACTAATAAGTCCTGCCAAGTCTATAGCATTTGCTGAGCACTTGCCTGTGCACCAGGACCAAGGGGAGGTGACAACAAGGCGAGAGAATTGCCTGGATAATGCCAACAGGCAACGCCTGAGGCAGGCAGAGGATGAGGGAATGATTGGCAGGAGGTTTGACATCCTGGTGTGAGCCACCTAGGGTGACCTGTGTCACTGCCAGGGGGCTTTCTGAGGTGAATGACTAATGTAGTGTGGAAAAGTTGTCTTTCAGAGCCAGATTCTGGTCTGACTTGTCCCATGGCTGCCTGGCTCAGCCAGAAGCATGGCTGGGAGAACTTAGAAACCAGGGATATGCTTTGAATTGCCATGCCTTGGACATTTTAAAAGACACATGAAGACTGTATGATCACCTCAGAGCCTGTGGGCAGCCTAGGCTTTATCACCAGGGCTCAGGAAGCCGCTTTTTAAGGCCAGCCACTATAATTTACTGTCACAATGGATGCCTTCACTTTCATGATACACTTTCACTCCCTCACATCAGCAAACTTGGAGCTAACTAGGAGCAATTACTGACGTTTGTGCCATAGTCACAACTACCTTCCATGGAAGGTCCTGGGGTGATGCCCATGGCCAGGCAGTGCTCCAAAGATCTGGGGGCAGTTGGGCAGTACTGGTGTGTGCCACAGACAGAAAATGGAGTATGTATCTGCACACCAGTGCTGTGCAGCACGGAGCAGGTCTGCCCTCTCCTCACCATGTCTCTGGTAGTGGCATGTAAATATGAGTGATATTTTGTTACAGAGCATCACCATCAGTTTTGAATATTTGTCTACCATGCAAATGAGAGAAAAGGCATTTTTTAAAATAACATCCTATGACAAATACAGAGCTGACATGTATATCTAAACAGAGCTATGAGCATCCAAATCTTTCCCAAATCCCAATTCAACCCTCTCTAGCATCACCATGACCCTTGTGTGTCTGACCCCATGTGCTGCTGACTGCATGAACATACCTCTACCTACCTGGGTTGAGCCACTGCTCTGTACTGGGGATTGTTTGCATCAACATGGAAATTCTACATGTAGCCATATGTAAATATTATTAACATGTAAATATTATTAACATGTAAATATTATTAATATTCTGCTACAGAGTATCTGTACCACTCAATGAAGTTTGCATGGACATGCAAAAGATAGGAAGCAGCCTTCAGAACACAGCTGCTTCTGAATAACAAACATATTATTTGCATCAGATTGTGGGTTTTTTTGGCAGCAGAAGGGCTTTACCCTGGATGCTGCCAGAGCTGTCCAAGTGGCACAGAGGCCCATGGCCCCTGCCTGTTGCCAGCCTGCCTGTGAAGTGCTGGGTGTTGAAACTGCCAAGTCAGCCAATGGCATCCTGGTTTGTATTAGAAATAGTGTGGCCAGCAGGACATTAACGTTCTGTGATTCTGGGAAAGAGAACTGAACAAAACTTTCAGTAACTTGCAAGTTGGGCTTAGACTGAGTGATCTTCAAAGGTCCGTTCCAATCCAAACCATTTCATGATTCTATGCTGTGTGACTTGGATGTAAAGTGTAGATGTACTCATTCTTTTAAAATTCCTCAGTGCCTACAAAATACAGAAAGTACCTATCTGATTTTTGGTTTGAAGTCACTTTTTTTCCAGTGTTGTGATCTGATTAACATTTACAAATATCTAAAGGGTGGGTGTCAGGAGGTTGGGACATCCCTTTTTTCTGTAGTAGCTAGTAACAGGACAAGGGGTAATGGGATGAAGCTGGAACACAAAAAGTTCCACTTAAACATAAGAAAAAACTATTTCACTGTTCAGGTGAGGGAGCCCTGGCACAGGCTGCCCAGAGGGGTTGTGGAGTCTCCTTCCTTGGAGGTCTTCAAGAGCTGCCTGGACATGTTCCTATGCGACCTGATCTAGGTGAAACTGCTTCTGCAGGTCTAGATGACCTCTAAAGGTCCCTTCCAACCCCTACCATTCTATGATTCTATGTCAGTGCAAGGCCTGTATAAAGATTATAAAGAGAAAGTTAACAACACTTAATAGAAAGAATATTTAGGAGCTGTGGTTACCAAACCGTAACTGAGATGATAAAAACCCATTAAATTCTACTTCTCGAAAGAGTACTTTGATCTTGATGAAGATTATATTTTGTTGTGATTGATTACCATGGGAAATGTAATGAGAAAACATTTATATTCCCAGGGTATATGGAAAGCTACAGTGGAATATGTTTATTTTCAGATTAGCTTCTACAGAGTCCTTCAATCAAGATCTGGGTCTGTGTTTAATAGAAAATATATGAATATCACAAAAAAAATAGAGCTTTGGTAAACCATATGTGCCAAGCGCGAACCCACTGCTGACTTGGAAATCCTAGGGTCTGGATGGGTGATGATTCACAGTCTGACATGCACAGATTTCATACCCTTGAAATCATGGAGATAATTTGAAAAATGCAACTGAAAGCCCAAAAAACCAGAGAGCAGTTGTGAATGATTTGCGTGTGGAGGCATTGGGCTGAGAAAAATTATATCCTCTACATTATTTAAAGTTTTCCCAGGTCAAATTTGAACCTCCACAGCACAGTCTTATTTCTATGACATTGCTTAATTAAAACCATTATTTTAAAAAAACAGAAATGGGGATGAATTGTCAAGTTTAATTCTGGATTTGAATGTAAAATTTCAGGTATGAATTGGATTAGGATTAGATCATTTCTGAGGCCAAACA
The DNA here is from genome assembly GCF_028858725.1 of Colius striatus. NCBI lineage: Eukaryota > Metazoa > Chordata > Aves > Coliiformes > Coliidae > Colius > Colius striatus. The sequence goes on along the minus strand of NC_084760.1, from coordinate 41,356,581 downwards.
GTCATCCACAAAGAATAACTATGTACAAACCCTCCCTAATCCCAGTCGTCTTCAGATCAGATGTTTTGACATAAAGAATTTCAAATTTTTGACATGTTCCTATGTGACCTGATCTAGGTGACCCTGCTTCTGCAGGGGGGTTGGACTAGATAATCTCTAAAGGTCCCTTCCAACCCCTACCATTCTATGATTATATGATTCTATGATTCTAATACTTGTGAATGAACAGCACAAAAAAGCAAGGAAAATGCAAATGTGGTTACAGTGAGTTAATATGCCAAGCCCAATTGCATTCAGTGTGCTTAAGTCTATTTTATAGTACACAAATTCATTAGATCAGGCTTAGAGAGCTTCGTATGGTTAAAATTATAATGGTAAAAGTCCAATCTCCCTGTGGAACGTGGCTGAGTATTTCTCACTCTAGCCCAACTCACAGTGAGTACCTGATCACTTGGGGTGATGAATGCTAGTAGATTTGAGTTGAACCTCTGTTTTACCCTGTTGCTGGCAATATTGACCATAGACATACATGATCCCTGATCCTGCAGATGCTCACGAACTGTGATATGACTGTGCTGTGCTCAGAATCTGAAGATGCACTCTTGCCTTCTTCCCCAGAGCAGAGGAGGAGAGCAGAAACTATCGCAGGACAGCTGCACTGAAAGGAATTGCGTTAGATCAGATAGATGAAGACTGGGAACTCAAGAAAGACAGCCTTCAGAGAAACCCACCGTGTTCTCGTGAGAAATACACATCCTGTACTCAAAAGAAAAATCAAGGAAAAAGGAAAAAGCATTAGTGTGTTGGGCCTGTTTGGTGCCACTGAGAACTTGCAATGCAGAGCAAAGACTGGTAGACCTCAGGTGCAACTACGGCATGAAATATGGATGAAGAGGAGAAGCAAGGGTACATCCTTGTGATGGACTGTAAATGCTGACATTAACAGGGAGAGAGTAGAAGTGCTTCTGGCTCTGTGTGTGTTTATACATGCCGTATCTCTATCAGAAAGCTGCAGAAGATATTTCAATGAACTAATACTGTAACTCACTGAAATGCGTAAATATACAGGAATGACATCAGAAACAACTCATCTTGACTGAGAGGGAAATAATTTTGCTTCTGACTGATTAATGAAAGTATCTGGGACTGTGGTTCTGCTCACTCTGATGAAGTCCATGGCCCCTGCTTGTTTCCTTCTAGCCCTGAGTCAACCAGGAGGCTCAACTGGGACTTGTAGCCTCTGGTGTTGGCTCTCTTCTCTTTGAAGAGTAGAGTGTAGTTGCTTCTTCTGGCTGCAGAAGATAAGTTGATGTTGACATTTTAATGGCCACACGGGTCTAACAGCTTGTAACTACAATTCCTGGCTCAGCAGAAGGGAGTCCATTCTTCCTTGTTACTGATTAGAGAGATCTGTGGCTGACAAGATGGAGCACTGCCTTATTTTTAACAGTGCTTCCAGCCATTTTTATGTCTTTGCTCATAGGAATGCGGTGGAACCAGTCCTGAGCTATCCCTCTGCTCTACTACATTTTCCATGGAAAAAGTATTCTTAGCTGTTTCACTTCTGTCCTGGTTTAGGCTCATCCAGGAACAAAGCAGCATGATCAGCAATAAGTACCTAGAGCCCTTGGAGTGCCCTAAGGAAAGGGAGGGCTCAATTGCCACTTATGGTCCCAGACAAAACAGATAAAACTACTCAACTTGGGGAAGAAAAATGAAATTAATTTAATCCACCACCAACCAAAAGCACATAATGCAAACTATAACAAACAGAAAACACCATAATGATGAAGAGTACAACCAGCCCTTTAAGACCACCTTCCTCCCACCTGTCCCCTCTTCCTGGACTCAGAGTTCTGATTCCAGTGTCTTTATCTCCTCCCAGCCTTCAACAGCTTAGAGAAGCAGAGAATGGGGGATTCAGTCAGTCCTTTCCTCATGGTTCTTGCTGCTTTCATCATCTCAAGGCAGATGGGACTCCTCACCAGTCATCCCTGCTCCAGCATGGGGTCTTTCACAGGCTTGGCAGCCCTGCACGAGCCACTCCAATGTGCATTCATCCCAAAGGCTGTAGCTCCTTTCTGCCTCTTGTGTGGATCTACTCTGCGGTGTCCAGACTCTCCGTACTGGCCTGTGCCATGACTACCTCCTCACACAGTCTCTCGCCCGTCCAGGTGCACTCACACGGAGCTGCTGGTAGCTCTCAGGCCTGCCATGGCCCTACATGGGTTGCAGGGGCACAGCCTGCCTTCTCACCATGGGTTGCAGAGAAATCTCTGGTCTGGTGCTTCTCCTTCCTTCCTCCTTCTCTGACTGAGGGGGTCCAAAAGGTCGCCTCCATCATGTAACACTGCTCCACTTCCTCTTCTGACTCAGATTTTATTTTTTCAATAATGATGTCAGAGGCACCAGATTGGCCTGGCTAGGCTGGAGGTTGGCCCACCTCAGAGCCAGGGTATGTTTCAAGAACTATTTAAGGAGGCAGTAGCGCAACCTCCTTTCCCACTTACGAAGCAAAAAGCAGTTCCACACAAAACCCATGACAACCTCTCAATTATAAAAGCTCTGGTTTTGCCCCAAAGAAGTGCTTTGCTCAATGCCAGCACAAACACCTGGCACATCTATCCATGGGTCATTGTGAGATGAAAACAGGATATTATTCCACACTGCCTTTTCCAAAAATGCCACCTTCCTGGGTGTTTTACTGAGCCGGAGTCTGCTGACAATAGCAGATCTTGTAAGAAGATATTAGCAGAGGAGGAGAACAGCTGCACAGAGCAGGGGAAATGATGTTTTTGGAGGACACAAGGCAGAGAGAGCACACAAAAGGAAATCAAGGCAATAATAGCGTCATCGTGTTCACACGGGTTATAAACCAATGCAATGGAGAGACACAGCTCATAAAGTTACAAAGTGCACAGCGTCAGAAGAAAGAAATGTGAATCAAAACAGATAAAAACTTGTTGCTTAGTTAAGTAGCTTCAATTAGCAAAGACTAAAACATTTTTAGAAGGTTTACAGAACCGTTATTCCCCTTTTGAAGTCAGCCCATGTACCAGCTCTGAATTACTTTGATATTGACAACATTTAAACTCAAAGAATTATATACAGGAATTTAAAATAATAATTGATTTAACTCCTAATAATTGAGTTCAAGCAATGATAATGGAGTTTTCTTCACTGAGCTGGTGGTGATAGAACATCTGTATCATCTGCAGTGGCATTAGAGATTAATCTACTTGGTTTCTATAATTAAGGAGCAACATCTTTATTGGGTTCCAGCTTTCATGACAGTTCCTACCTCATGCAAGCCTTGCACTTCCCACAGAGCAGAGTCCTTAGCAGTGTCTTCTCCATTTTGGGATTGCTGAAAATCAGAATAAGGGAATGAATGGTTGGAAAAACATATGGATATACTAACACCAGAAATGTCACAGGACTTTCCTTCTTCATGAAATAAATGAATGCCAAGACCAAACATACAAAGTTAATGGTGTAAATAAAGAAGAAGGACAGAATAGATTTCATGGCTTTGATATGGGCATCCATGCTGAGGTCCTTCACTGAGTTTGTCTGCATCTTGCGATTATGGGTCCAGAGAGAATGAAGGAGGAGAGGGGCAGAAAAGATGACCGCCATAAAAGCAGTGGCAAAAATGAAGCCACTGACAAACAAAAGAGGGAAAAAATTATCATCTAGTCTGACTATCAATTTAAACGTATTTCCTGCAGTTGTGGAGTTGAGGTTCCTACAGTGCATTTTAACAGTGATTTTGTAGAGAAGGATGGAGATAAGAAAAGATAAAAGCGCTGAACCAAGCAACAGCCATGGCACGATCCTGTCAATTTTTACTTTCAAGTAGATGAAGAAGACGTGCCTGAAATTTGCAATTTTTATACAATAAAAAAGACAAAGACAGGCAGAAACCCACAAGTTGCAGGTATTGAAAAAGCTTTGAACACCTGTTAATATCTGGAATGTGGGGTGAATACAAATGGAGCAGGGATGAATTATTGCAATAAAGTAATATAGCCATGTAATGCATATATGCATAAACCTGGAGCATCCCAGAAACAGGAGGATCTTCTCATTAGAGTTAAAAGTTCTCTTTTTGACCCAAGCAATACAAAGCACAGAAACAATGAAAGCGTTTATCCACATGCCAGAAAATGCCTGAAGTGTGATGATGGTCATAGTCATGACACGGACTGAAGTGGTATTAAATTTATCTGGAGAGTAGCAGATTTCCATCCTCGGAGGTGGGCAGCTGTACTGTGCCAGAAATGTTGGTTCTTGCACCAATGCTTGCGGCAGGTTGGCAGCTGGTGTTTTGTGAGTTTCACCTATGGAAACAGGAGCTTTATAGAGCTGCTGCTGGTGGTGATTTTGCTGCTGCTCATATTCAGAGCAAAGCAGGTGCAGGAATGTAAATGTGGTGGATATTGCCTTACCTGGTATCAGTGTCAGCCTTCAGTATTTGAATTTAAGCTCAGAAGAGCTGATCTGGGTGACACAAACAAAGTAGATGTTTTTCTGTGGCGGACAATGTAATGATTTAGTGCTTGTCCTGTGTTTGATGGCTGTCAGGATTGGTGATCTGTGTTCTCCTGTCCCATCATCACTTAGAGTGCTCATGCACAGGTTCTAGTGTTTGGACTTAAGGGTCTTTTCCAATTAAAACCATTCTAAAGTTCAACCAAGATGCTGGAAACTGGAGTTCACTTTGACCCTTCATGGGCGTGGAAACCCATGTCAGTTTTCCCCATGGTATTACCTTAATCATAAGTGAAGAGCAATATAGTAGGGGGAGAATGTTGAATCATAGAGTCATAGAATGGTAGGGGTTAGAAGGTACCTTTGGAGATCATCTAGTCCAACCCCCTTGCAGAAGCAGGTCCACCTAGATCAATTCACACAGGAACGTGTCCAGGAGGGTCTTGAAATCTTCCTATGAAGGAGACTCCACACCCTCCCTGGGCAGCCTGTGCCAGGGCTCCCTCACCCTCACAGGAAAATCGTTTTTTCTTATGTATAAATGGAACTTTCTGTGTTCCAGCTTCATCCCATTACCCCTTGTTGAACAAGACTGGCCCCAGAACCGATCCCTGTGGAACTCCACTGGCCACAGGCCTCCAACTTGATTCTGTGCTATTGATCACCCACCTCAGGGCTGTGTCATTCAGCCAACTCTTGATCCAGCTCACTGTCCACTCATCCAAGCCACACTGCTTGAGCTTTCTGATGAGGATGTTATGGGAAACAGTGTCAAAAGCTTGGCTGAAGTCAAGGTAGGTGACATGTACTGCTCTCCTCTCCTCTAGCCAGCCAGTTATGCACTCATAGAAGGCTATCAGGTTGGTCCAACAGGATTTCCCCTTGGTGAATCCATGTTGAGTCCCCCTGATAGCCATCTTTTCTCTCAAATGTTCAGTGATGACATTCAGGATGAGTTCTTCCATCATCTTTCCAGGGATGGAGGTGAGGCTGACCGGCCTGTAGTTTCCTGGGTCATCCTTCCTGGCCTTTTTGAAAACTGTCGTGACATTGGCCTTTCTCCAGTCCTCAGGCACCTCACCTGTCCTTCATGAATGTTAAAAAGTGATGCAGAGAGGCTTAGCAACCACATTAGCCATCTCCCTCAGTACTCTTGTATGCATCCCATCAGGACCCATTGAGTTATGAGCATTTAGCTTGGCCAACAAGTCTTTAACCTCTTCCTCTTCCACCCAGGGCAGGTCCTCTGCTGTGCAGACCATCCTACTGTCCTTGCTGTACTGGGCTTGCCGAGGGCCAGCCATGGCTGTAAAGTCCGAAGGAAAGAAGGCATTCAGTAGTTCGGCCTTCTCTGCACCGTCTGTCATCAGGGCACCCTCAGCGTTTAGCAGTGGGCCCATATTTCCCCTAATTTTCCTTTCCCCTGTTTTAGCCCCTGCAGAGCAACTTCTTCTCCTTTTCCAATATGTTAAACACAGAGGTGTTACCTCTTTTGCTAATAAGCTTGGCCTTGATCTGCAGTGGGTCCATTGTAACACTGACTGACACTGGCCCTGTCAGATACATGGGGAGCTTCTGGTATCTCGTTGTTTATAGAATCTGCCTTTCAAGCCTCACTGCTACCATAACCTGGCCACACAAAACCACTACATTATTACATCCTGTTTTTTACTTTTTTTTTATAGCTAAAAATCTTTCTACAGCCTGAACACTTTGACAAGTGTTTCTTCAGGCCAATGGCATGTTGGGGTGCATCAAGAATAGTGTGGCCAGCAGGTTGAGGGAGATTCTGCTCCCCCTCTACTCTGCCCTGATGAGGCCTCATCTGGAGTCCTGTGTCCAGTTCTGTGCTCCCAACCTCAAGAGGGACAGAGAACTTCTGGAGAGAGTCCAGCGCAAGGCCACCAAGATGATCAGGGGACTGAAACATCTTTCATACGAGGAAAGGCTGCAGGAACTGAGGCTGTTTAGTCTGGAGAAGAGGAGACTGAGGGCAGATCTTGTTAACGTTTACAAATATCTAAATTGTGGGTGTCAGGATGTTGGGACATCCCAGGTTTTTTTCTATTGTAGCTATCAACAGGACAATGGGTAATGGGATGAAGCTGGAACACAAGTAGTTTTACTTAAATATAAGAAAAAACTATTTCACTGTTCAGGTGACAGAGCAGTGGCACAGGCTGCCCAGGGGGTTGCGGGGTCTCCTTCCTTGGAGGTCTTCAAGACTCACCTGGACACGTTCCTATGTGACCTGATCTAGGTGAACCTGCTTCTGCAGGGGAGTTGGACTAGATGATCTCTAAAGGTCCCTTCCAACCCCTACCATTCTATGATTCTATAACCATTCTGTGATTCAGAAGGCCTAGAATTCATTTTAACAAGAAAATCCAGCACCTACCACGTGTTCTTCTAAAATTAAAGCCCTACTTGTATGTATATAGATTTTGGGTTTGTACAAGGCCTTGGACATTGCACCTTGCACATAGTGACCAGAGTTACCAACTAGATCTCGACTTATGCTTGGATGTAATTAGGAAAAATTTAAATCTCTACAGATATCTGTGTAGCTACAAGAAATAAACAAGCAGCATTTTTCCTCTTCAGACAGATGCATTTCTTTTTGGGGGGATAAAAATTCGACAACTACTTTTTTAATTTTGTTATGACATGTTCCTATTTGCTTTTTTAAATCTAAGGACCTTCCTACATCATGAACACATTGAAATGTTTCTTTAGAAGGCCTAGAGTTCATTTAAACAAGAAGGCATAGTACCTACCACATGTTCCCCTAAAATCTATTCAGATTTTCCAGTAGCTTTTCATAAAAATTCTGCTGTGATCTTCTACACCCTTTGTTTTTCACATACTTAAAGTCATGTAGAAAACTTGAAAAATACAGCCGAAAACCACATCAACCAGAGGAGAGTTTTGAATTATTTATACAGGCTGAGTGATTTGCACAGGCAGAATGATTTGCACATGGTGAAATATGGAAAGGAGAAGCAGATGGCTTCAAAGGTGTATCCTTGTGATGGATTGTAAATGCTGACATTAAGAGGGAAAGAGTAGAAGTACTTCTGGCTGTTTGTTTATATGTGCCATATCTTTATCAGAAAGCTGCAGAAGATGTTTAAATGCCAGCAAAAACACCATGCACATCTGCCCATGGGTCATTGTGAGATGAAAGCATGACTTCATTCCACAGAGTCTTTTCCAACATCCTGGGTATTTTACCGAGCCAGAGGCTGCTGGTAAAAGCAAATCCTGTAAGAAAGTAGTAGCAGAGCAAGACAGCAGGTTCACAGAGCAAGGGAAATTGTATTTTTGGAAGACATGAGGTAGAAAGACGACACGAAAGGGAATTAAGTGAATAATAGTGTCAACACGGTCACACACGAGTTATAAACTAATGCAAAGGAGAGACACAGCTCTTAGAGTTACAAAGTGCACAGCGTCAGAAGAAAGAAATGTGAATCAAAACAGATATAAACTTGTTGCTTAGTTAAGTAGCTTCAATTAGGAAAGAGTAAAGCATTTTTACAAGGTTTATAGAACTGTTATTCCCCTTTTGCAGTCAGCCCACGTAGCAGCTCTGAATTACTTTGATATTGACAACATTTAAACTCAAAGAATTATATACATGAATTTAAAATAATAATTGATTTAACTCCTAATAATCGAGTTCAAATAATGATAATGGAGTTTTCTTCACTGAGCTGGTGGTGATAGAACATCTGTATCATCTGCAGTGGTTGGAGAGTTGCATTAGAGATTGAACTACTTGGTTCTGTAATAAAGGAGCAACATCTTTATTGGGTTTCAGCTTTCATGACAGTTCCTACCTCATGCAAGCCTTGTACTTCCCACAGAGCAGAGTCTTTAGCAGTGTCTTCTCCATTTTGGGATTGCTGAAAATCAGAATAAGGGAATGAACAGTCGAAAAAAAATATGGATATACTAACGCAAGAAATGCTACAGGATTTTCCTTCTTTGTGGAATAAATCAATGTCAAGACCAAACATACAAAGTTAATGGTGTAAATAAAGAAGAAGGACAGAATAGATTTCATGGCTTTGATATGGGCATCCGTGCTGAGGTCCTTCACTGAGTTTGTCTGCATCTTGCGATTATGTGTCCAGAGAGAATAAAGGAGGAGAGAGGCAGAAAAGATGACCACCATGAAAGCAGTGGCAAAAAGGAAGCCACTGAAAAACAAAACAGGAAACAAATGTTCATCCATTTTGACTCTCAGTGTCAAGATATTTCCTGCAGTTGTGGAGTTGAGGTTCTTACACTGCACTTTATCAATGATGTCGTAGATAAGAGTCGAGAAGACAAGGGATAAAAGCACTGAACTCAGCAACAGCCATGGCATGATCCTGTCAATTTTGACTTTCAAGTAGATGAAGAAGACGTGCCTGAAATTTGCAATTTTTATACAATAAAAAAGACAAAGACAGGCAGAAACCCATAAGTTCGAGGAATTGAAAAAACTTTGAAAAGATGAAAATAGTTGGGCTGTGGGGTGAATACACATGGAGCAGGGATGAATTATTGCAATAAAGTAATATAGCCATGTAATGCATATATGCATAAACCTGGAGCATCCCAGAAACAGGAGGATCTTCTCATTAGAGTTAAAAGTTCTCTTTTTGACCCAAGCAATACAAAGCACAGAAACAATGAAAGCATTTATCCACATGCCAGAAAATGCCTGAAGTGTGATGATGGTCATAGTCATGACATGGAATGAAGTGGCATTAAATTTATCTGGAGAGTAGCAGATTTCCATCCTCGGAGGTGGGCAGCTGTACTGTGCCAGAAATGTTGGTTCTTGCACCAATACTCGGGGCAGGTTGGCAGCTGATGTTTTATGAGTTTCACCTATGGAAACAGGAGCTTTATAGAGCTGCTGCTGGTGGTGATTTTGCTGCTGCTCATATTCAGAGCAAAGCAGGTGCAGGAATGTAAATGTGGTGGATATTGCCTTACCTGGTATCAGTGTCAGCCTTCAGTATTTGAATTTAAGCTCAGAAGAGCTGATCTGGGTGACACAAACAAAGTAGATGTTTTTCTGTGGCGGACAGTGTAATGATTTAGTGCTTGTCCTGTGTTTGATGGCTGTCAGGATTGGTGATCTGTGTTCTCCTGTCCCATCATCACTTAGAGTGCTCATGCACAGGTTCCAGTGTTTGGACTTAAGGGTCTTTTCCAATTAAAACCATTCTAAAGTTCAACCAAGATGCTGGAAACTGGAGTTCACTTTGACCCCTCATGGGCACGGAAACCCATGTTAGTTTTCCCCATGATATTACCTTAATCATAAGTGCAGAGCAATATAGTAGGGGGAGAATGTTGAATCATAGAGTCATAGAACGGTAGGGGTTAGAAAGTACCTTTAGAGATCATCTAGTCCAACCCCCTTGCAGAAGCAGGTCCACCTAGATCAATTCACACAGGAACGTGTCCAGGAGGGTCTTGAAATCTTCCTATGAAGGAGACTCCACACCCTCCCTGGGCAGCCTGTGCCAGGGCTCCCTCACCCTCACAGGAAAATCGTTTTTTCTTATGTATAAATGGAACTTTTTGTGTTCCAGCTCCATCCCATTACCCCTTGTCCTGTAGCTAGATACAAAAGAGATAAGGGATGCCCCAACTTCCTGACATCCACCATTGATATACTTATAAATATTAATGGAATCTGTCCTCAGTCTCCTCTTCTGTAGACTAAACAGCCTCCGTTCCCTCAGCCTTTCCTCATAAGAAAGATGCTCCAGTCCCCTGCATCTTGGTGGCCCTGCTCTGGACTCTCTCCAGAAGTTCCCTGTCCGTCTTGAGCTCGGGAGCCCAGAAGTGGGCACAGAACTCCAGATGAAGCCTCACCAGGGCAGAGTAGAGGAAAAGCAGAACCTCTCTCGAACTACTGGCCGCACTCTTCTTGATGCATCCCAGGATGCCATTGGCCTTCTTGGCCACGAAGGCACATTGCTGGCTCACGGCTACTTTATTACCAACCAGGATTCCCAGGTCTCTCTCTGCAGAGCTGCTCTCCAGCAGGTCATCCCCAGCCTGTTCTGGTGCATGAGTTTATTCCTCCCCAGATGCAGGACTCTGCTCTTGTTGAACCTCATGAGGTTCCTCTGTGCCCAGCACTCAAGCTGATTGAGACACTGCTAAATGGCAGCACAGGCTTCTGGGGAATCAGCCAGTCCTTCCAGGTTGGTACCATCAGGGAACTTGCTGAGGGTACATTCTGCCCTCTCATCCAGGTCACTGATGAAGATGTTGAACCAGACTGGTCCCAGGACCGATCCCTGTGGAACTCCACTGGCCACAGGCCTCCTACTTGATTCTGTGCCATTGATCACCACCCTCTGGGCTCTGTCATTCACCCAGCTCTTGATCCACCTCACTGTCCACTCATCCAAGCCACACTGCTTGAGCTTTCTGATGAGGATGTTATGGGAGACAGTGTCAAAAGCCTGGCTGAAGTCAAGGTAGATGACATGTACTGCTCTCCTCCTGTCCACTAGCCAGCCAGTTATGCACTCATAGAAGGCTATCTGGTCCAACAGGATTTCCCCTTGGTGAGTCCATGTTGAGTCCCCCTGATAGCCATCTTTTCCCTCAAATGTTTAGTGATGACATTCAGGATGAGTTCTTCCATCATCTTTCCAGGGATGGAAGTGAGGCCGACCGGCCTGTAGTTTCCTGGGTCATCCTTCCTGGCCTTTTTGAAGACTGGCGTGACATTGGCCTTTCTCTAGTCCTCAGGCACCTCGCCTGTCCCCCATGAATGTTAAAAAATGATGCAGAGAGGCTTAGCAACCACATTAGCCATCTCCCTCATCACTCTTGTATGCATCCCGTCAGGACCCATTGAGTTATGAGCATTTAGCTTGGCCAACAAGTCTTTAACCTCTTCCTCTTCAACCCAGGGCAGGTCCTCTGCTGTGCAGACCATCCTACTGTCCTTGCTGTACTGGGCTTGCCGAGGGCCGGCCTTGGCTGTAAAGACCAAAGCAAAGAAGGCATTCAGTAGTTCGGCCTTCTCTGCACCCTCTGTCACTAGGGCACCCTCAGCGTTTAGCAGTGGGCCCATATTTCCCCTAATCTTCCTTTTGCTGTCAATGTACCTGAAAAATGTATTATTACTTTCCTGAACTTTCCTGGCTAGGAGATGTTGAAGTGTATAGAGGAAAAAGGCAAACATAAGCATGACTCCCTGTGGCAGAGTTCAAACGCCATCTGCTAGCAATGTGCAGAGTTTTAGAAATGAGACCATGCTGGATTCCCAACACACTGAAATACTGTCAAACTTCCCAATGACTTTTAAGTCCTGAAAACCTTTAACAGGCAAGGTATGTTGAGCTCTGTAGGGCATGGACTGCCTATCGATTTTGGGTTTGTACAGGGCCTTGCACATGGAGACCCCACTTACCATCTAGATCTTGGCTCATTCTGTGGCTTAATTTGTAAAACATTACATCTCGATATGTATCTATGTAGCTACAAGAAATAAACCACCAGCATTTTCCCTCTTCAGATTGAAGTGCTTGCTTTCTGGGAGAGAAAAATATGAGCATAGCTCTTTGTATATTACTATCTGTGGTGATTTAGCCCTGGGTGTGTGCCAGGTGCCCACCAAGTCATTCTATCATTCCCCCTCCTAAACTGGGCACGGGAGAGAGAAATATAATGAAAGGCTATGGGTTGAGATAAGGACAGGGAGACTGCTCAGCAATTACTACCATGGGCAAAACAGACTCACCTTGGGGAGAAATGGTTTCATTTATTAACAATCAATCAAAATAGAGTAGTGAAATGAGAAGCGAAAAACATTTTAAAACGCCTCCTTCTTCCTGAGACTCTTCTTCCTCTCCCAGACACAGTGCAGGGGATGAGGGATGGGAGTTGTGGTCAGTTCATTACAGGTGGACTTTGCTACTGCTGCTTCTCAGGGAGAGGCCTCCTCACACTTCCCACTGCTACAGTGTGGCGTTCCTCCCAGGGGACATAGTCTTCCACGGACTTCTCCAACCTGGTTCCTTCCCACAGGGTGCAGCCCTTCACAAACTGCCCAGTGTTGGTCATCCCAAGAGATACAGTCCCTCAGGAGCAAACTGCTCTAGCATGGGTCCCCCACAGGGTCCCAAGTCCTGACAGCAAACCTTGTCTGGTGTGTGCTGCTTTCTCCATGAGTTCCCAAATCTTGCCGGGAACTTTCTCCAGTGTGGGTTTCCAATGGGATCACAGTTTTCCTTCAGGCACCCACCCGCTCTGTTGTGGGGTCCTCCACACTCTGTGAGTGGGTCTCTGCTCACCAGTGGCCTCCATGGGCTGCAGGGGCACAGCTGCCTCACCATGGTCTGCACCACAGGTCACAGGGGAGTCTGCGTTCCAGTGCCTGGGCACTTTTCTCCCCCTCCGTCTCCACTGACCTGGATGTCTGCAGGGATGTTGCTCTCACATTCTCACTCCCTTGTGCTTCTGAAGTGGTTTTAGCCCCTGCACACCAACTTCTTCCCCTTCCCTAATATGTTAAACACAGAGGCCTTGCCTCCATCGCTAATGGTCTCTGCTCCTCCACATTTTCCATGGAAGAAGCATTTTTAGTTCTTTTACTGCTCAATCAGAAAAGATCTGATTTTTGCCCTAAAGCAGTTCTTCATGCCGGCACAAACACCCCACTCATCTGCCCATGGGTCACTGTGAGAAGAAAGCATGTCTTTATTCCACACCGCCTTTTCCAAAAATGCCACCATCCTGGGTGTTTTACTGAGCCAGAGTCTGCTGAAAATAGCAGATCTTGTAGGAAGATATTAGCAGAGCCGGAGAACAGCTGCACAGAGCAGGGGAAATGATGTTTTTGGAGGACACAAGGCAGAGAGAGCACACAAAAGGGAATCAAGGCAATAATAGTGTCATTGTGTTCACACGGGTTATAAACCAATGCACTGGAGTGACACAGCTCATAAAGTTACAAAGTGCACAGCGTCAGAAGAAAGAAATGTGAATCAAAACAGATAAAAACTTGTTGCTTAGTTAAGTAGCTTCAATTAGCAAAGACTAAAGCATTTTTAGAAGGTTTACAGAACCGTTATTCCCCTTTTGCAGTCAGCCCATGTACCAGCTCTGAATTACTTTGATATTGACAACATTTAAACTCAAAGAATTATATACATGAATTTAAAATAATAATTGATTTAACTCCTAATAATTGAGTTCAAATAATGATAATGGAGTTTTCTTCACTGCGGTGGTGGTCATAGAACATCTGTATCATCTGCAGTGGTTGGAGAGTTGCATTAGAGATTGAACTACTTGGTTTTTGTAATAAGGGAGCAACATCTTTATTGGGTTTCAGCTTTCATGACAGTTCCTACCTCATGCAAGCCTTGCACTTCCCACAGAGCAGAGTCTTTAGCAGTGTCTTCTCCATTTTGGGATTGCTGAAAATCAGAATAAGGGAATGAATAGTCGGAAAAACATATGGATATATGAACTCCAGAAATGCTACAGGACTTTCCTTCTTCATGGAATAAATGAATGTCAAGACCAAACATACAAAGTTAATGGTGTAAATAAAGAAGAAGGACAGAATAGATTTCATGGCTTTGATATGGGCATCCATGCTGAGGTCCTTCACCGAGTTAGTGTGCATCTTGCGATTATGGGTCCAGAGAGAATAAAGGAGGAGAGAGGCAGAAAAGATGACCGCCATGAAAGCAGTGGCAAAAAGGAAGCCACTGAAAAACAAAACAGGAAAAAAATGTTCATCCATTCTGACTGTCAGTGTCAAGATATTTCCTGCAGTTGTGGAGTTGAGGTTCTTACATTGTATTTTATTCATTCTGTCGTAGATAATGAAGAAGATGAGAAGGGATAAAAGCACTGAACTCAGCAACAGCCATGGCACGATCCTGTCAATTTTGACTTTCAGGTAGATGAAGAAGACATGCCTGAAATTTGCAATTTTTATACAATAAAAAAGACAAAGACAGGCAGAAACCCATAAGTTCAAGGAATTGAAAAAACTTTGAACACTGGTTAATATCTGGAATGTGGGGTGAATACAAATGGAGCAGGGATGAATTATTGCAATGAAGGAAAATACCCATGCAATGCATATATGCATAAACCTGGAGCATCCCAGAAACAGGAGGATCTTCTCATTAGAGTTAAAAGTTCTCTTTTTGATCCAAGCAATACAAAGCACAGAAACAATGAAAGCGTTTATCCACATGCCAGAAAATGCCTGAAGTGTGATGATGGTCATAGTCATGACATGGAATGAAGTGGCATTAAATTTATCTGGAGAGTAGCAGATTTCCATCCTCGGAGGTGGGCAGCTGTACTGTGCCAGAAATGTTGGTTCTTGCACCAATACTCGGGGCAGGTTGGCAGCTGATGTTTTATGAGTTTCACCTATGGAAACAGGAGCTTTATAGAGCTGCTGCTGGTGGTGATTTTGCTGCTGCTCATATTCAGAGCAAAGCAGGTGCAGGAATGTAAATGTGGTGGATATTGCCTTACCTGGTATCAGTGTCAGCCTTCAGTATTTGAATTTAAGCTCAGAAGAGCTGATCTGGGTGACACAAACAAAGTAGATGTTTTTCTGTGGCGGACAGTGTAATGATTTAGTGCTTGTCCTGTGTTTGATGGCTGTCAGGATTGGTGATCTGTGTTCTCCTGTCCCATCATCACTTAGAGTGCTCATGCACAGGTTCCAGTGTTTGGACTTAAGGGTCTTTTCCAATTAAAACCATTCTAAAGTTCAACCAAGATGCTGGAAACTGGAGTTCACTTTGATCCTTCATGGGCATGGAAACCCATGTCAGTTTTCCCCATGGTATTACCTTAATCATAAGTGCAGAGCAATATAGTAGGGGGAGAATGTTGAATCATAGAGTCATAGAACGGTAGGGGTTAGAAGGTACCTTTGGAGATCATCTAGTCCAACCCCCTTGCAGAAGCAGGTCCACCTAGATCAGTTCACACAGGAACGTGTCCAGGAGGGTCTTGAAATCTTCCTATGAAGGAGACTCCACACCCTCCCTGGGCAGCCTGTGCCAGGGCTCCCTCACCCTCACAGGAAAATAGTTTTTTCTTATGTATAAATGGAACTTTTTGTGTTCCAGCTCCATCCCATTACCCCTTGTCCTGTTGCTAGATACAAAAGAGATAAGGGATGCCCCAACTTCCTGACATCCACCATTAATATACTTATAAATATTATTGGAATCTGCCCTCAGTTTGTGTTCCAGCTTCATCCCATTACCCCTTGTCCTGTTGGTAGCTACAAAAGAAAAAAGGGATGTCCCAACCTCCTGACACCCACCATTTAGATATTTGTAAATGTTAATAAGATCTCCCCTCAGTCTCCTCTTCTCCAGACTAAACAGCCCCAGTTCCTGCAGCCTTTCCTCACAAGGAAGATGCTCCAGTCCCCTGATCATCTTGGTGGCCCTGCATTGGACTCTCTCCAGAAGTTCTCTGTCCCTCTTGAGGTTGGGAGCCCAGAAGTGGACGCAGTACTCCAGCTGAGGCCTCACCAGGGCAGAGTAGAGGAAAAGCAGAACCTCTCTCGACCTGCTGGCCACCCTCTTCTTGATGCATCCCAGGATGCCATTGGCCTTCTTGGACACGAGGGCACATTGCCGGTTCATGGTTAGTTTATTACCAACCAATACTCCCGGGTCCCTCTCTGCAGAGCTGCTCTCCAGCATCCTCCTTATGGATGGATATGGACCAGAAGCTCAGAAGAGCAGTGCTGAGAGAAAACAACCCATTTCTCTGAGGCTAAAATTGCAAGAAACAACGTGAAGCCAGGTGGTCTTCAGGTCCTTTTGTCCTGCAAAAAGTCAGGAATGAAGTTGTCACACTGTGATGATGACATTCTTCGTCGATGCATTTGAAAAACTACCTTGTGTGTGAAGAGCGGCCTTATGGGCACTGGATATAGTGCTGCTACTCTGCATTGGAATATCAGTAGGAAGCAGCATTTAGTGAATCGCCCACTTCTCTGTATTCATTTACCCTCACCTTCATGCCTATAGAGGGTGGAAATTTTACAGACTGGATATCAAAGAGGAAAATGAATTCCCTTTTTTTTTTCTTATAGTCTATGTCCTTGAGTCCAGGACTCCGCGTTGGCTTGTTCCACCTGGCCGTTAGTGGATTTTCTTCCCCTGGAAGTTCTGGACAGAAAGGTCCATAAAGGTTGGTGTTGGAAAGAGAAGATGGAAAGGCCTGGAAATTTCCACAAGGATCATGTTGTAGGAAGCCCAATATCTTAGATTTGGAAACATACTGAAAGATTCAGCAAGCCCTGGAAGGAACCTGCATCCCTTCCCACTGCACTCTGCTGCAACACAACTCCTAGAGAAACCTTACTGGTTACCCTAATTCAACTCCTACTTCATTGGTGTGCATCTATCTTTAGTGAGTTGGTTGGTTTCACGTGACCGATGACCAAGATATGAAGCCTCAGTGCTGCCCACGTTCTGAGATCGTTGTCTGAGAGAGTTTTCATTTCCTGACATTGCCTGCTATCTGCTTTATGCTCTGGTGTAAGTATTCTCTGGTTTTGCTGACAGAACAGAAGATATGGTGCAGGGTAGCTGTTTTGGTTTTTTTGGTTGTTTTTGTTTTATTTCTCTTGTCTCCATATGTATGTGAGAAAAATATCAGTTGTTTCTGTAACAAAATGTCTAAAGATGAACTATCTATACTCGGACTATGCTTATACAGGGACACTAAATGAAAATATTACACTAGCAGTATCATACAGTGGCTAGGGTTTGGGCTCAGCTCTGTGTGGGGAATCTAACACCTTAAAAAAGTAAGGGTATAAAATTAGAGTATCAAATGCTATGTTTTTAGTGCATGGAAGATGCACATCAGCCTCTTAAAACACAGGTGTCTTGCCAGTTCAAATCCATCCTCTCCAGCACCACTCTAGAAGGGGCAGGAGTCTCTCAAACTTTGTATCTACCAGCCCACATGAATATTTTGGATACCCTTATCTATCTAAAATGGCACCAGACACCTATGTTTAGGCAACTGTATAGACATACAGCTGTAAGGGGATTAGTTGTTTCAATCTGACCTTAGTGCAGACTGAACCTCTTCCTACTCCAGAGTCCTTGTCTTTCTCCTTTGATCACATGAGGAATCCCAGATGATATAGCCCAAGTTAACTAATGGGTTAGGCTGTCAGATACCTACCTTCTAGAGAAATCCATTCCACCAACATATCAACTTCAATATTCAGAATTCTGTAGTTACTTTAGGATACAAGCCTGGGTAATAGGGGAGATTAAATTGTTATGGAAATTAAATTGTTATGGAAACCTTAATTCAACCCCCTGTCCTCCTTAGATGAAGGTAGATGACTAGCATGTTATAGTGTGGCAATGGTTCCTTGTGTGCTTGATTCTGTGCAGGTTCTGTTTACAGAGAGATGGGTTGGTTGATGAGGCAGCCTGATAGACTGTGCAGTTTTTGGAAAAAACATATATTGCCGTTCTTGATATGTTGCTCTGGCCTAAGTGGTTGCTTATCTCATTTCAGAAACAGGAAGGAAGCTTTTTGGAGGTGAGCACTGGTATGCACTGCTGATCTAAACCAACATCAGCAAGTGTGTAGGTTTGGCTTAAAATGTTAACACAGGCCTGTTGATCTCATCTGGAGATCTTATTAACATTTATAAATATCTAAAGGGTGGGTGTCAGGAGGTTGGGGCATCCCTTTTTTTTGTAGCTAGCAACAGGACAAGGGGTAGTGGGATGAAGCTGGAACACAAAGAGTTCCACTTAAATACGTAAGAAAAAACTATTTCACTGTTCAGGTGACAGAGCAGTGGCACAGGCTGCCCAGAGGGGTTGTGGAGTCTCCTTCCTTGGAAGTCTTCAAGAGCCACCTAGACATGTTCCTATGTGACCTGATCTAGGTGAACCTGCTTCTGCAGGGGAGTTGGACTAGATCTCTAAAGGTCCCTTCCAACCCCTACCATCCTGTGATTCTATGATTAACAACTGGAGAGGAATGCTCTGAGAAACAGCTCCTACCAATGGAAATTTCCCATCCCCTATATCCTAGCTGACAGCCTGGGTAATAAGACTTTTTATTATGGTAGCATTGTATTACTTGCATTAGATATACCCTGGTTTTGTCCAAGTTGCTGTTATTCCATTTGTGTTTATTGTGTTGCATTAATACCCTTGTTACTGTTGGCAAGACAGATCAACACAACTCTGTCCTGCCATGTTGTTTTCAAGGTAACAGCCTTAGTGACCAGCTAGATGCTGATGAGCAACCAATTTAACTAACATTAGCGAGACTGCTAGATAAAAAGAAGTCAGGAAATCCTAATCTCAAGAACAGGCATATTGATCTACTGCACCTTTCCTGCCTGATCTCATTTTAACAGCCTTAGCTCAGTACAGACAGAAAGGAAATGCAGATATTTCATAAGTAAAAAATGTTCAGAGCATTCTCCCTTCTGGTTTCCATTTAGGTTTAGGGAATATTTTAAGTTTTAAAGTTTTAGGGACTATTTTAATCTTTTTTAAGGCATAAAAACAAATAGCAAATCAGTGTTAAAATCCTATGGCTCTTGTGTTTACTAACCCTGAGCTTGAAGTTTACAGTACTTGAATTTATACAAAAACATGCAATAATATTACCTTGTGAAACTTGATCAATGCCCTGGTTGTCTAGCAATCTACTTGTTTGTTTCAGCACTATCAGTTTATCTAATAAAAGATGTTAACTCTCCCAATGGCCTCTGAAAAAATTGCTCCATTCAGGGAATTCTGTTAAAATCATCCTGCCCCATGATTCAAGTTGATGTTTTTTATACATGTTCATAGTTTTAGTGCACGCTTGTTCATACTTTCTATCTAAAATTGTAGATATTTCTAATATTCTAAAAGTGTAACAACTGATATTGTCACCCTCTGCTGTGGGTTTCAGATCTGAATGCAAAAGTTGTTATCGTGCAGGTGTTTAACATGTTCAGGCTGTTGATTTCAAGCCCTATAGAGGGAAGCAGGCTTACCTGAAATTTGAGAAGCTGGATGGATAATTTTGTATTACCAATCTGGTTTGTACCATCTTTTTTGATACTTTTCCCAACTCTAGTGACCTTTTTTTTTTTCATGCTTTTCCAAAAGATATAAATGTCTGAGCCACATTTTTCTCACAGAAGTTATCCCAGAGTTAAACTCAATGCAAAGAGACTAACCAAAGTTAGTTATTATCTGCATTTCATGTTCTCTTATATAAGAAAATGCTATTTTATTCCCTTTTGCCTTCTAGCTGTTGAGGTGAATCCCTTTCTTGGCACTCTTTTAGGAAAAAGAAGCAAGTAACTTCCTCCTATTGTGGAGTAGGGGCAGGATTTGTCACCAGTATGTTGGCACCAGCACATAGCTTCCTACTTGCTTTCAGCTGCAGCATTGGGTTTACTTGACCAATGCTGAAGCCAACACTCTCCATTGCTGTGCAGGTCACCGCAGTTTGTCTTTGCAGTCAGTGGGGAGGTGATTACTCTTCCAGGTCACAAAGCATCTCACCTAAAATATAAATCTAAAATAGATCTGGTGACATTCAAAATGCCCATTACTCTCCAGGGGCTGTAAAGATGCCAGGGAAGCTAACTCAGCAGCACATGCCAACACTGTGACTGTCTAAAGTTAGACCAGGGGATTTCAAGCTTGCTGGGAAGAGCCATCAGGAAGCTGATGACACCAGCTAGTGCCTGTGTAGATCAGCCCTTGGGTGCCAGGAGGCTGGTGCACAACATTTTTGGGCAGCTTTTACTTTGTTTCATTTTTAACCACATAGTGATGAATTATTTCTGAAAGGGCATGGAAAGTTATTTCAGTATTTCAGTACCAAACCAGGGAAGCCAATGTAACCTGTGTTCACTGGAGAATGCTCAGTACCTTTGAAAGTTGGGCCACTTATTTAGGCACTTTGGTGAATATAAAGAACAGTCAATGCAGGCATCTGCTGTACTTTGCTGCACCGCTCATCTTCTGCTAATCCCCTTCCTATAATTGAGCCAGAGCAACTTGGAGTTGAAGAGCAATAGTATTTGCCATCACCACCTCTTTTATAAGAACTGCAGCCAGACAAAGAACATGTATTCACTGTCGTCCAGGGAGGGCATGATGAAAACCGAATCAGATCTGGGGCAAGGACTCATCACCAGGCTCTGGCAAGATGCTGAAGGTACACATTGCTCTGTATTCTGATGTTGCAAATCTACTCTGGGCAAGACTGGAAAACTCAGAAGGGATATTCTTTTACCTTGGTCTTGCATTTGAATTAGTATGTAGATGCAAATCTTAGAAGGTCTTATGGAAAATGAGTGGAATATCCAAGTCTTTGACACATTGGGCAAACCAGGAGATGAAGACCATGCTTTGATGGGAAGCTGTTCAGGTAACAGCTGTAGGTTAGATGGCCATTGGCCTTTACCGTGCTTTTATGAGATACAGAGCAAAGGTATCCAGCAATAAATAAGTCATTAGAAATACCCTTCTATTAATGTTAACCGCTGTATACCTGATGCTAAACATGAATCTTGACTTTTCAGACAGAGAGGCTAATAATTTTAGTTTTAAATGTTTAATTCTTCTTTAAATTTCTCCCTTCATTATAACATCTCATGAAGAAATGACAGTTTGAGACTTAGCAGTTGTAAATTGGTGATTGCTCCATAAAAATGAAGAGAGCTCTACTAGATTGTCACAACTGACTTCAGTGCAACTCTACAGAATTTATTCAGATGAGACTCTTACTTTTATGCAAATATTATGGTAGTTTAACTAATTTCCTAGTTTTTGTTTTAAGCTGAAAGCCACTTGCCCTTTGTACAGGAGCTGACTTGACGCATCCCCACAGAAGGACATGCATAAGCAAATATCACAATACACAACTCTTGTTTGTAGAGAAATTCTGACACTGAAACCAATCCAGGATCACCAAAATAGGAAGTTGAGCTTCAGCAGTGTGTCATAGAGCAGGAGGAAACTACCTCAGAACACATCTTCAAGAGAAGAGTTGCTGTGTGTTGCAGAGCTGTATCGGGAAGGTGTAGCTGATGGGAATTCAAAGGTTATTTGACCTGCACCATGTAAGGAGGCAGAATGATTATCTGAGAAGCAAATCTGCAGTGATTTCCCCTATTCCAAGGACAGTGTTGCATAGAGTCCTTTTGATTGAGGCTTTGGCTCCAAGTGCACTGATTTAAACATATTTGAAGAAATATGATTGTATTGAGTTCTCCGGTATTTTGATTGCTGCCAGGATACAGGAAATAAGTGGGGCCTTGTTTTGAGAGGCAGTAGAGAAAATGTAACACAGCAGACAAGTATCACATAGACAGTCCAAAAATCCTTAAGCAAAAATGTTTTTTTGAAAGTCACGGGTGTGAGCCTAGCTGATCTGTGTACAAGTGGTCACAGACAGATCTGCTTTTGGAAACACGAGTGGTGATTAGTCATAAAAGTGTCTCATGGTGAAGGGAAGGAATAAACATACAGAACAGAAAAGAAAGCCATTTCTGAGGAATCTGCTCACAGGGAAGAGAGAGCAAGAGGTGGCTTTTGGCAGTAACAGATCACATTTGCTGCCTAACATTGCATTTGGTCACAGTTTGGAAATCCTGCAGTTATACCAGAACTGTGGGCAGTGAGGAGAGCAGGCACATAGCAGGCAAGGTGAGGGGATGCTCCCATTCTCATCACATGTGGTGTTCTAGAGGGAAGATGATTGCTGGAAATGTTTGGGACAGTTTGCATGAGGCTTGGAGCAACCTGGTCTAGTGGAAGGTGTCCCTGACCATGGCAGGGCAGTTGGAACTAGATGATCTTTAAGGTCCCTTCCAACCCAAACCATTGTATGTGTGCCTAGTGAAAGGCACAATCCAAAGCCCAGCACTCAGAAGACCATCCAAGAGCAAAATGAACAAGAGGGTTATTTAAGTCCCATCAATGGCAGTTTCTTGTTTCTAGAGAAGCAAGTCTGTTCGGCTCTTGTTTGACAGGCTGTTTGCTTGTGGTTTACAGAGCATGTGGTTTGCTGACACTGTGAAGTCTCTGGATGTGTGACAGAGCATGTGGCTGGGGAGATGACAGCGTCTTCCGGCCTCTCGTGGCTAGTGACAGATAATTAACTGCTCAGCTTCAAGGAGGGAGGAAGAAAAAACAAAAGCTTAACTACTCAGCCTTCAGAAGTTTCTTGAGAGCAAATGGGTCAGCAATTATTGAAAAACTAAGTAGCTTTATTAGGTATTTGTAGGGAATGTTACTGTAGAAAGACAGCAATGCTTGTGGGAGCGCATCCGAGTATAGGCATGTAGCTGGAAATAGTGGTGGAGCTCAGAGTGGCATCAGGTGGCAATTCAAGTGGCATCACATGGCAAGTCGGAATTGTCATTCTCTATGCTGTCTCTGGTATTTGCATCAGCTAGATCTCAGACAGATAATAAAGTCCAAACCTTTAGATGCAGCCACAGGGTGTTTGGAAACTGCCAGTGTGATGCATTTAAAAAATGTCCTTGCTGTCAGAAGAGACACTTCCTATAGAAAGGGAATGTATTGAGGTTATTAGGTGTAGCTGATGCTCAGTCATCTTCAAGGGAGGTCAAGGACAACAAGAAGGGCTTCTTCAAATACATTGCAGATGAAACTAACACTAGAAGTAGAGTATTGTATTATCAGAATCCCCACTGGAACAGAAGATAAGGGTGATGAGTAAACATCTGGAGAGCTGTCTATTTCAGAAACAAGGTTTTTAAATGCCTAGTGATTTCAGGTGCCTGGAGTTTTGAATGCCAAATATTAAACCCTGTGGATGACTTTATGTGGTTCTCTGGTCCCTGAAAATCAGATTTCCAGGATAGATTACATTTCCATGTCTTGAAGATTAGTCTACTTAATAGTATTCCCATTTGCTAGTACCCCTATATCACTTCTGACTTCTGGAAAGTTCTGATTGAAAATTAAGTGGTTCTTTTTGTACCTGGAAAAACTGGCAGAAGGAGTTTTTTGATCCAAAGCTTCTCTCCTGAAGTCACAATTTTTGTCAGGACCATATGCAGCTGCTCTGCTCTGCCAAAGGTGATAGGGAAGAGGAAGACAGGAAAGCTACTGTCTGGTGCAGAGTGCAACCTGGCAGGCTGGACTGCACATGCCCATTCTCTGTGTCAGATGCATGTCAGATGGCTGTGTTCATCTTACTTCATGCTAGATGACCAAAGAATGTGAACTTTCTAGACTCCCTGCAGGGTTATTTGAGATCAACAGGTACCTTCTGGGGAGCAGTTGAACGCATCCCATCATAGTTGTGATGAACCACTCTTCTGATGTGCTGATCTCCACCAGCTGCAAGGGAATCCATCACTGACGACCAATGGTGGGGGAGATAAATCCTATCATCGTTCTGAAGTGAGTTTTCTTTGGACAATGTCAGTGTCAGGAAAGTAGGAATACTTTCTATAAGTAAATAATCATTAAACCAGATTTGACCATGGTATAGGGGTCAGAGCACTTGGTCTCAGGGGAGAGTTGAAAGTACACTATGATAACACAGACTCACTCTGCACTACTTCATCATGAGACTGTGATCTCTCTTGGTCTTTATGAGAGAAAAAAACCAAAAAACCAAGCCAAAACCAACAAAAGAAATCCACAGTGTTCTTGTTTTCACTCCAGCATACAATGGAGAAGCTTTTGAAATGGCAAGAACTTTTGCAAGGTGGGAAAAGCTGCTTCCCATGAATGTGTAGCCAGGATTGTGTGCTGCCTAATAAAACACAAACAGCAGTTGGCCTTTCTGGCATACAAAATGGTCCAGCTTTTCTGCAGGTTATGTAAGGCACTTGGCAATGCTTCAAAGTCCCCTTTAGCAGTAAGAATGGCCTCTGAAATTTCCTTGACAGAACTTTGTACTGGGATTAATAGGACCTGCTGTGTCCTATGGATGCCAATGATCCTGAAAATATTTGCAGCTGCTAGGTGAAATGAGTTAAGAAATGGAAAGACTTGTTAGGGAACTGCATTTAGTCTCCAGTAATAAACAAGTTCATCTTAACTTCTAGATATTAAATCTAATATGATCTCACTTACAGGGTTTTGATCTTTGAATTTGAATATTCATTTTGATACTAGTGTGCCTAAAAACTTGGGCTCAGTGTCACATTTCTTTCCGGGGAAAGTTGGAGGTTGTCTCTGTATAACCACTGAGGGTCTGTACCTCACCCTTTTTACCCTCTTTCCCAATGTCCTACCCCTGTTTCAGGTCTCCTCTGACCTAAACTCTCTACTTTCTTGTCCCAGTCTTCCTCCAACTCAGTAGGATGTCCTGATGGGCTTGAGAAAGATGCAAACTGGAGGTCCATGCATGCCTACAGCTCCCTGCTCTTCTGGTTTCTCCTCCCACCTCCTTTGCTGGGTACTGCTGCAGCCGCTAGAATGAATTATTGCTGCTTCATTTCTTATCCTGAAATCAGCCTGAAAGACATCTCAAAATACATGATAGAACTGTGCTGTATATGTCATATACTAAATTAATTATTTTCTTTTCTTGCAGATCTCGTTATTTTGATTACATCTGAGGTCCTGGTCTGACCTTGAAGTGCCCTCAACCTCTTCACTACAAGTGCAAACAGTCATCCAGAACAGGTATAATATATTATTTCACTAAAGAAATTCGGTTCTGTGGTTTCTATACTTTAAGAATTTGAACTAAGCTTCCCAAAGATTATCTTGGCCCAAGCAGTAAAGTGCTTTTCCTATATATTGGGAATTTTTCTTTCCATGATTTATTTTTTTTATTATCTTTGATGACTACTTATTTCCCTTACTTCTTGTGTCTGAAGTCTCACTGTCCAGCCTTTCCTAGCCAGAAGCACCAATGCTTGACTTTCCAAGATCCTGTTCCAGGACTTCCCTTTTTTCCCTGTGACCATTACCACTTCTTCAAGCCCAGTTTTTGATAACTGTCACTTTCAAGAATTCAGCTCTTTAGGTCACTGTTAAAAGCATAACGTGCTTCTCTACCTTCATCTGTCTCCAGACCAAATTTAACATTACCATGAAAGCAGAATGGGAATTTGTTTGATCTTGTGGTGGGATGATGTTCGCTGGCTACCAAGTGTCTACCAAGATGGTCTTCCTCCATCAACAAAAGAAGAGAAAAATACAATTAAATCCTCGTTGATCAAGATCAGGACAAATAGATCACTTACCAATTACTGTCATGAGCAAAACAGACTTGTCTTAGGGAAATTAATTGAATTTCTTGCCATTCAAATAAGCTGGGATGATGAGAAATATGAATAAATCTACAAGCAGCTTCCTCTACCCTTCTTATCCCTTTTTCCCAGGCTCAGTTTCACTCCTCACCTCTCTACTTCCTCTCTCTAAGTGATATATGGGGAAAAGGTATTGGGGCTGTGGTCAGTTCACGACTTCCTTCAGGCATCCACCTGTTCCAGCGTGGGGACCTCCCCAGGCTCAAGTGGATCTCTGCTCCCCGGTGGCTGCAGAGGCAGGGCCTCACCATGGGCTGCATCATGGGCTGCAGGGGAACCTCTGTTCCTCCTTCTTCACTGACCTATGTGTCTGCAGAGTTGTTGCTCCCATACTCTTACTCGTCTCTCTGGCTGTTGTTCTGCAGCACATTTTCCTGTTTCTTAAACATGTTACCACAGAGGTGCTACTAATATTGCAGATGGACTTGGCTTTGTCTGGTTGGCAGTTCTATGTTAAAACCAGCTGAAACATGGGGGCACGGGGGCAACTTCTGATGTCTTCCTAGAGAAACCACTGCTGTAGCCCCCCCTGCTGCTAAAGGCTTGCCACATGAGCTGAATACAGGATGCATTTGGGAATGCATGTGTTATGTGAGGTGCTAAAAGAATATATTAAGTTGCATTAGTTTAACATGAGACGAGTCTAGAACCTTTGTCCTCTACAAATTAAAATATATGCCTCTAGATTGACTTATCTTTAGACATCCTCTTTAGTTTCTTGGGTAATGTTTAAGTTGTGGGGACTAGAACACAATTATTTTTCAGACTGTTCTGATTTTACTTCAGTTTTTTTGTTCCTTTCTCACCTCCACTGCTACACACATGCAAATCATGGCCTTCATACTGCATATTGGCTCTCTTTTCTTGCCTGTGAAAACAGCTTTTACATGATATATCTTGACACGTGCTTCTCTTTTTACCAGTAGTGTGTCCTGTTCTCCTCAAGGTATCAGTGTCCTTCAACAGAATAGTTTATAAAAGCAAGTGTTGAAGAAGATCCATGTATGCTAGGTAAAAGATCAGTCCTCTGGAGTCCCTAAACAAAGAAAATCTGTGTACTTACTCCTCTGCAATGTCACCTCAAACAAACACTTTGATCCCACTTTGATCCATTTTGAGGAAAATACATTTCTTAGGTTGAAGGACTGACTCCTTTCTACAACAGAGTAGTCACTGTACATAGGCACATTTCCTACTTAAAAACTATTTGTGTGTGAGAGTGAAGCACCTCCAGAGCAATTGTTCTTCTCTTCCTACTGAAACTCTGTGTGTTGTGCTGTGGGTGATGATGTCCATGGCACAAGTCTTTTCCTACCTAATTACTGAACATGGAGATGGATGTCCTCACCTTTATTTCTTGTAATTTCAGATGTGAACTGCCTAAGTTTAAGGCACTGAGACAGTCCAGGACACATGGGACTTTTGCAAGGCAATAGGAGGTATGACACATGAACTGTGGGAGATCTAAAGCTTTTGAGTCTTGATTCAGTTAGCTCATGTGCCTTCCCTGATCTATGTTCCTTGAGAAAGAAAATAGCACAGTGCAGGACAAGAGTTTGTCGTGTCTGAAACCCAGCAGGAGAGAAAGAAGCAGAATGTGCCACATTGTGCACTAGGGCATCAGTCCTGGGATGGGAACAGCTGTGGCAAAACACTCACAGGGCATTCATAATCATCTCTCTTTTATCTTTAATCTTTATGTGTGATGTTAATTATTAATTGAAAGCAGCACCGGGACAAATTCTAATGTCATTGGAATGCTGTAAACTCAAACTGACTCTGCTTAAGCATGTGGCTTTCATCCTGTGCAGTCAAGATCATAATGCTGATAACAAGCACAGTGGACGTTCCTCTCTGTAACATTCCTCCAGAGTGGACTTAGGTACTTGATAACAAGAATGCCATCACATGCCGTTTAGGAAGAAATCTTGATGTCATAATAATGTCATAAAGATGGAACTTCAAAGCTGGTTGGCTGATGTTCTGTGGGAAGCTCAGCAGCATGCCTTATATATTACAAGAGATGAAAGGAGCCAGCTTTTTTTTCATTGCAAAAATGGGCTCCAACATCTTCCCACTCTGCCTAGTCCTTCTGTTGCATTATGCGTATGGTACTCCAGTCTCTGTAAGTAGAAACCTGATTTCTATAGGCTCTCCTCAGTCCAGAGACATCTCATACCTTATATTGGTTTTATTTTGTTCTCTTTCAGGTCAGACAGCTCTCCAGTAAAGCTGGTAAGTGCTTTGGGAACTGTCCTGAGTTTTGAAGCGTTTTCTTCTGCTTGCTGTGTGCTGCTATATCTGAACACGTGATGTTTTGTCTGTCTTGCAGCAGCAAATGCCAATGCTGATGAGATAATCAAAGACATTCCAGACATAAACTTGGGTGAGTTCATGTCTAAATTCTTATAAGGCCTGAAAAATGTGAGCAAAACACTGAATTTTCAGTCTTGCGAAAAAGATGTGGATGACTGATGGTCTGGTAGTTCGTGGTAACCAGAGAAATATGAGTTACCTTTCTGAATTACCTTTCTCTGGCTATGACACATGAATCTGTGCTAGGACTGAAATACTATGCAAACAAGTGATGCATGTGTCTTTCCCATGGTGTTAAGGCAGTAACTCACTGTATCAATTGGAAAGGTTCTGGAGTCCCATTTTCCCTCCATCTGTATAATTTCTATAAAGTTTTACAAAGTGGAAACCAGCTTAGAGGTTTCTTGTGTTTCTACACTAGTAGTCAAGGATTCAAATGGAAAAGACAGAACACACTGTACTGCCTTCCTCTATTTTTTTCTTTTAATTTCCTTTTAATTTCCATAGATCCTTTGATGGTGCTCTTACAACATTCATTCTGATACATTACTCAATATTAGTGTATTTTCCAGAGCACAATCTCGCTGTGTGACTGTTGTCACTGCTTGATAGCAAGCAAGAAGTTATTAAACTAGGGATAGATAATGGTGGCCACCAGGTTTCTGCTACCAAAACCACAAATAATGCTGAGTAGCAAATACTGAGTAGAAACTACTGTTACTTTTAGGCTTGTCCCTATACTTCACTGTAAAGAGGCTGATCCTTCTTTATTTTCTGTAAATGCCTCAGGACATTAACCTTGCATAAGTAGGCTCAATATGCTTTATCAGGTGAAATACATTTGATATGTGATATTTCATTTACATTATCTTTCATTAAAATACTTTTCAGCTGCTGGATTGGACCTCTTTCAGGGTGATATCATGCTCCCTGTAAGTAATTAAAACTTTATATCTATTACTTGTCCTAACTGCATTTTTGGTACAAATCAGCCCATCTCCCTACAGCATCTTTATCACCAGTTGTTAATTCCCTTTTCAGAAAAATCAGCGAAATGCCCTAAGAAATGAGTTCTATAGATGGAAGTTCCCCGTTCCCTATATTCTGGGTGACGACCTAGGTAAGGCAGATATTTTATTTAGATTTTATCTTCGATCCTTAGTTGCACTGGATTCACTGTGATTAAAAAACTTGCTTTTTTCAGAACTGGTTCTCTCACATTGAAATTCATTTGTGACTAGATGGCTCCTTTGTATTTCTTTTTTTTTTTTTCCCTACAGCTATTGCAACAAAACACAATTTAATCAAATTAAAACTTTTTTCTCCTGGATCCATGTGTATATCTGTGTGCATACCTCACCTCTGAATGGTCTATAGTGTGTTAAAGATGTTTCCCTGGTGCGTGTTTTCCAGATCTGAATGCCAAAGCAGTAATTCTCCAGGCATTTGAAATGTTCCGTCTCAAGTCTTGCATTGATTTCAAGCCATATGAAGGAGAGAGTTCCTACATATTCTTTATAAAAGGAAGCGGGTAAGGGTTATCAATTTCTGTTTAGTTTTGCCATGTAGAATCAGCTGGGAATTTATCCCAGAAATCTAAAAGTTTATTCTGCATGTGTTGCTAGCAAAGAAAAAGAGGCCGCTGAGAAAGCAACCCATCTTACTGTCTTAGACACAAAGTTTGGAATCAGGTCCCTCCCTGTGTTCCCTGCAGAGGATATTTAAATCAACTTTGAATGGCCATCTGATGGTTACCCTTCGATGAGGTGAATTCCAGTTTGGAATCCCTGAGTTTTCACCAACTGCTTCTGCTTTCCTGCCTAAGGCTGTTTTCCGTGTCAGTGGTGGGGTTTTATACTCAGAGAGTCAGGTTCTGGGGAACTAGAAAGATTTATTTTATTTCCTACATCTAAATATATTTTGAAGCAACATCTAGAAAAGCACAAAAATCTTATCATCTGTGAATGTTTCTGGTTCTTTCAGAAATTCATAAAGGCCTATAGGCGCTGATATTTCTGACTTCTTGAGTGGTATGTCTTACAACATTCCTCTTACAAAACTGCAAGCACCATGATTTTTGACAAGAAGGTGCTGAAGAGCCTGGTACTGGAAACCCCCCGAGTAGCAGCTATCCAAGAGACCATAGGCTCAAGCTCTTTATCAGTATGCACATTAATCTGTTCAGAGCTCCTTCAAGCAAACTTGACCAAATGGTGCTTTGTCATGTACAAATGAAGCTATAGTCCAAGCAGATCCTATTTAGCAGTTGCCTCACATCGCTTTTGGACCACCCTGAAAATTTCCTAGTGAATTGTCCAAGGAGCTCCTTTTCTCCTCAGTCATGATTAGATTCTGCTGAGTCACAGATGAGAATCTGGCCCTTAGCAGAAAAGTGTAATTTCACACCTCTGTCCAATGCATTGCCTAGTTGCTGTTAAAGAGGACCAAATCATAGAATCATAGGATGGCAGGGGTTGGAAGGGACCTTTAGAGATCTAGTCCAACCCACCAAATGCTGCTAATCTAAATCCTCCTGGATCTTTTCTTTTGCCCAAGTGACTGAAAAAATGCTCAGTCTATCTTGGCAAGTTTACTGTTTCTTTGCTAGTGTTATGGTTCTGGTCAGCAAAATGACAGCTGATATAGGACTAAACTTCTGTCTGTCTCAAAAATCATGGGTGAGCTTGCCTAACAGAGAGGGTAAGTAAAATGTTGGCCTCATGCAGGTGATGGTGAGTATGGTTTTGGGGCTTAGTCTGCTTTCAGAGTAGTGTATCTGTAGAGTATAAAGGCATTCAGTCAGCTCTTAAATAATGATTTCTGTTACTTTTTAAATGTAAACTTTTTTTTTTTAATGGTACTTTAATTCAGTGTGCAGACTGGGAACTTAAATACAGACCTCTGTCTTTCACAGATGTTGGTCCATGGTGGGAGACCTGCAGACTGGACAGAACCTCTCTATTGGGACAGGGTGTGACTACAGAGCAATTGTGGAACATGAGGTCCTGCATGCTTTAGGATTTTACCATGAGCAGTCAAGGACAGACCGAGATGACTATGTGACAATATGGTGGGATGAAATCATTGCAGGTGGGTTTTGACCTTCAAGTCAGATTTTGTACAGTGTAGATTCATCAGTACCTTATTTTCCTTCATAGATTTTATGACCTTCATAAATATATGATTTTTGGAACACTGGGCCACACACAAAACCACTGTAGCAGGATTTTGATATAACTTCTCTGGTAAAAGACCAGAGACTGTCTAAGGGGAGGAAAGAGAGGCCCTGTCTGGAAGTCAGAGGACTTTATTCCCCCTTGGCTTCAGGACTGGCTTGCTCACTGATTTTGAACAATTCACTTCCTCTCTGAGTCTGTTTTCTCTTGATATATGATGCAAATTGTAAACTTACTTGTATGGTGAGCTTCTTAAATCAAAAGTCCTCTCAAAATCTGGAAGGTTTTTATATGCAGAGATTCAGGCTTTTCTGAAACTGGAAATATTTACTTTGTACATGAAGAAGCCTCAAAGATATTAGATCAGATAGGGCACATAAAATAGAACTCTATCCTGCTCTCTCCTGTCCAGTATGTCTCTGGAGGTTGTTGCCTTCAGGTTTAGTATCATCAAATTCGATGGCTTTACAAGGTTCCGCAAATTCTTTGTATTCCCTGTGGTCCCTAAGAATTTCTCATGTTGTCTGCTGAGAGGTCTGATTACTTTGAAAGAGAGTGAATGTGAGTCTGTAACAAGTTCTAAAAGGCATGCTGACAGAGACACTGTGGGCAAACTCTTGCTCCCAGTGGCAGTGCTCTGTCATTCCAGTGATGGTGCCAGTGCAGCAAAGTTCTGCTGCCATTGCTCAGGCTCTGTGTGGACAAACCGATCACTTCAGTCTCCAGGGTTATGCACTCACCGTCTTTGCAAATAAATGAAAAATGCATGAAAAATAGTAATCATAAAGGAACAAGATTCAGGGAATGCTGTGTTCTCTTTTGGATAGATAAGAACTGCTGGTACAAGCAATTTCTTCTGACTTCCAAGAGCATTATCTGATATTTTGAATTTCTCCAAGTTGAATGGCCTTATGCATTACCAGTTGCCTCTACTGTGTAATTTGCAGTATCTTTTGAGGTGGCTGAGCAGTAGATGGGTTGTGGATATTCATTTTGCAGACCATATTTTTTATTGTTAGGAACAGCACTAAAACCAATTAACCTTATTATTAACTTGGTCTTATCTTGAATGACGGTGATGATAATGATGATGTTAAGAATGTTTTGGGACTGTTTTTACCTATAACTGTTTGGGACTGTTTGTACTATAACTAACTACCTCCAAAGCAAGAGCTCTCACAATGTACTAAGAATGCACTATTGAGAGCTCCATGATGTACAGAGATATGGAAAAGCCTTCCAAAACAGTGGCAGATCTTTTTTTTTTTTCCCTTTCAAAAAATATGTCACTGAATCCTTTTGTCTGTGATGTGTATTCTGGAACATCAGAAAAGTGATACAGGTGATGGACTTTAGCATGACGCTGTTCTGAACGGAGTCCTGGGGTTGGCCTGATTTCATTGCAGTCAATTCCTATATTCTGTAGTTTTTTATCCATACTATAAAATCTCATTTGCCAGTTAAGCAAATTTTTTGAGTAGAAAACTTCTGCTTGAAGTAATTTGAAAAATGGCTGCACTGTACAGCAAAATAAGACCAATATGATTGTGCTCTGTGCATGTGTTTGTGTCTTCCCACAGTAGTGATCTGAAACCTCAAATTTAATATAATGGTAGTGGGTTTTCCCATAATGCATTTTCATAAACTGCAATGGAGATACCTGGCTGGTAAGAGAAGAGTTCCCCTATTCATATTGCTGTTAACAGAAAAGCTAAAAGGTCTAGTAGACTGCTGAGAAAATACACAAACAGCCTGATAAAATTGCGACCTTGCCATATGGTTTATTTCTTTTTAAAACATGTAGAAGTTACCCTTCACCTGATAACAGTCTTCAAAGAATGTGTCCTGTCCATATTTTCTTCCTAGCTATAAAAAGCAATAGCTCTTAATTAGCAAGATTGTCAACTTCTTTGATAACAGGTACAATTTGATTATCTGTAAGAAAGCAATCCCAAGCTCTTATACAATCTAAAGCCTTGTTCTGAAGACCTTTGTGCCCAGAATGATCGTGCAGAAGGGAAGGGCAGTCTTTACACAGAGAAGCTGTAATTATCCACCAGCACAGCCATGTGAGGTTTCTTCTTGGAGAAAGTGTCAAATATGCTGAAAATACTATTTGTGGTTGGAAATTCTG
Source organism: Colius striatus (assembly GCF_028858725.1). Taxonomy (NCBI): domain Eukaryota; kingdom Metazoa; phylum Chordata; class Aves; order Coliiformes; family Coliidae; genus Colius; species Colius striatus. The sequence goes on along the minus strand of NC_084760.1, from coordinate 41,323,130 downwards.
GCAATCTCTATTACCATATGAAAGCATGTGAAATGGCTCCCTCTCTCTGCTCTTGCAGAGAGACACCTTCATAATGAAAATCTTTCTCTAAGGACAAATTATTTCATCAGGAAACCATGAGAAACTTGTATCTGAAAGACATTTCAATAGACATATCATGGCAATATTGTCAATTTAGGGTAAAACCTTTTTTTTTGTTTTTAAGAGTTCTGATGTAATCTTCACTTCAAAGAAGAACATAACCTGGAGACATTCCAGGGGCTCTCATATCTGTCCTTCCAACACTGGAGGGCTCCAGGACCTCATCCACATATGATCTAATATCCTGTGAAACATTTGCATCGATATTCACAGGCTCTGGAATGCAATACATTAATCCTTAAGTTCAGTCCTTCACAGTGCTTGCTATTATATCACCTAATCTGACCTCCTATATATCCTGTTCTTTACAGCTCATTGCTATTTGACCTTGAACTTACCAAAGCCAGATATGAGTGCACAGAGAACTGCAGTCTAGAGACTCCGCTTTGTTGTCTGACTGACTTTATAAATAAATCTTTCTAAATTTCCAGCACAGGGCCACCAAGATGATCTAGGGTATAGAACATCTTTCATACGAGGAAAAACTGCGGGAACTGGGGCTGTTTAGTCTGGAGGAGAGGAGATTGAGGGGTGATCTTATTCACATTTATAGATATCTAAAGGGTGAGCATCAGGAGGTTGGAACATCCCTCTTTTCTATAGTAGATAGTAACAGGACAAGGGGTAATGGGATGAAGCTGGAACACAAAAAGTTCCACTTAAATGTAAGAAAAAACTATTTCACCGTGAGAGTGACAGAGCATTGGAACAGGCTGCCCAGAGGGGTTGTGGAGTCTCCTTCCTTGGAGGTCTTCAAGACCCTCCTGGACATGTTCCTATGCAACCTGATCTAGGTGACCCTGCTTCTGCAGGGGGGTTGGACTAGATGATCTCTAAAGGTCCCTTCCAACCCCTACAATTCTATGATTCTATGATTCAATGTAAAGTAATTGCTTTCAGGTATATCAATTCTGCCTCGAAAAATTCTATCCAGGGGGCCATGCTAAAGGCATTTCCTTTCCAATTTCTCTGAAAATGAAGAACTTTTCTTTCTTTTACCAGGTAGAGAGCATAATTTTGAGAAGTACGATGACACCTACATCACTGATCTGAACACCCCCTATGACTACGAATCAGTGATGCACTATCAGCCATTTTCATTTAACAAAAATGAAAGCATCCCCACAATCACAACGAAGATACCAGAATTTGATGACATAATTGGACAACGTCTAGATCTCAGCGCCATTGACCTGGAAAGACTGAATCGCATGTATAACTGCAGTAAGTCATAATTCAGCCACAGGAAACTGTTTCCTTGTTTATACTTGGGCCTAGATGGTTCACCTCCCTTACGGCTCTAAAACCACAAAAACTCTTCTTTATTGTTCTTGAGATGTGGAAGTGGACCTGTGATGCAAAGGCCCAAACTGTTAATTCCTTCCTGATCCCTCTCTTTGGCTTGACTAACTATAATTACCTTTGTAAAAGTTCAATTAGTCAATGAAAGTCAATCCATTCACAGCTTTTCTTGAATATTGCTGCTCAGGGTTTAGACAGGGAGTTGTGTTCTGCTGATGTGTGCGCAGCTTTGCTGTGCATTTGTGAGGTGAATACAGCTGTACTTTGTCCTCTTTTACTGTTGTTTGGTCTTAATTATGTTATTTTGCCCCTGAGATTGGCTAAGTCTGACATTTTCTAGTTCATTGCTAAGCTAGTTGAAGATATCACCACATGTGATGGTTATCAACAAGTTATAATCCCCATGGATCTGTCAGCAGAAGCATCAACTTGCAGGCAAACTCAGATGAACCAGCCCAAGGTAACTGGTTGGACTTTGCTTGAAGTCGACGAATAGTGCCCATGCTGATCAAGCAGGCATGTGAGCCATGAAGAACAACAATCTCCAGCCAAGGAATGATTAAATACACCACCACCACAAAGTGACTTGTCTCTCCAAGGCTTACAAGCAGGCACAAAGACAGCCACCATCAGTCACTGTGCTTCATCTGCTGCATGGGAGTTTGTTGAACTTCCGGAAAGCAATTAAATGTTACTTTTATGCAGGGAATCCTTCCTGAAACCAAATATTTCTTCTTTTGGGACATCAGTCTCACATCTACTCTGAGTTGTCTTTTCTACATGATATTTAGACTAGTGCAAATACCGTCCCACTCCCCATGCCCCCCTTCAAATTAGAGCAGGAATGTTAATGGGGTATTACTTTAGAAGTAATCATGTGTGCATTTTTTTCAGCTTCATCTCACACTCTTTTGGACCAGTGTTCTTTTGAGCTTGACAATATCTGTGGCATGATTCAGGGTGCTACAGATGATCTAGACTGGGTCCATCAACAGAGCAGTGCTGCAGGAGAGGAAGACCACACGCTTTCTGGGCGCTGTAGAGGTAAAACGAAGTAGCAGAACACTGTTCTGTAGAAAAGAGTAATGGTCCCTTGTGCATGTCTGTGTGCTTTAGCAGCTTCTCTGAACCTGTCATTGTAGTCAATCCTTGAGAAAACCCAGTATTGGCTACTCCAAAAACATAGAATTAAATGACTGTATTTGAGACGCTACCCAGCAAACAACTGAGTTGTAGTGTTTCTAGTTAAGCAAAAAGCTCTTTTTCTTTTCACATGTCTTGGTCCTGTGAATGTCAGATTAAGGTTGCACTTGTGCTCTCATTAAGCTTTTTCAACAGAGTGGAAAGTTCTCCACACCACTAAGATAAAAGGGGACAAAGAGCAATCTTAACTAGAGGCCTTTTAAGTATAATCTGGAAATAGATTTACTGCAAATTCCACAGTAAGAGTTGTGTTACCTCGACTGAAACAGCAATCATAGCCACTCATAAATGTTCTGTTTGCAAAGTGAATGATAAGTGAAACTTTCAAGAGTGTTGGTTCTGGAGGTAGAAGAAAGTTTCAAAGTATTTCACATTATACTTAGGCATAATGCTTTTTTTTTTTCCCCACATGGTAATTTGGCCATTTTTCAAAGGAAGAAATCTAAAACAGGGCAAAGTCACCCCCAGTCATAGTTTCAGGGTGACAGCTTGCAAGCAAGAATAAAGATTAAATCCCAATAGATATGTATGGAAATAATGAATCTCTTGTAAATATAAAGGTAAAAGTAGACACTTCAGATCTAAATTAAAGAGCACTTAAGGAAATGTTGGTGGGAAAATAAACTAGAGTGGCAGGAATTCTGAAACAGTTTCCCCAAAATGAGAAGCAGAGTTTTTAAATGCCTTTGGGCAAGCTTGTAAAAAAAAGAGCTGCTTCATGTTCAAGGTCAGGACAGTGCTAGTTTTCTGTCCAACCCTTTTTTATTATCTTTATCACTGATAATAAATTATTGTTAAGGAATTTATAAGAAATGACAAGGTAATACAGCACATGATCTCTAAGATCTCATCTTTAGGTTATGTTCACTATAAATCAAGTTTACAAGTATGCCTACATACTTGCAGTCAGCACTGAATCCTCTGTCTCATATCTCTGATGTTCCTGAGGCATCCAACTTCCAACTAGACCAAGTGGTGCAAAATTGACAGCAATGAGTTGCATGTACATGCTAAACTAATAGTCCTGTTCTTATCCTGATCTGTCTTGGATGGTTCCTCTAGTATTAATGTTAAGTATGAATTATGCCTACAGTTATGCCCACTGAAACTGTGTAGTTGAAATAATAAATTTACACCATGCAGCTGGCAGAAAATCTGTAAAGAGACAAAGACACTCTACACTTTCTTCACAGATGCTGGATATTTCATGTACTTCAGCACCAGTTCTGGTGAGGCAGATGAGGTGGCAGTCCTAGAGTCTCGCATCCTTTATCCAAAGAGAACTCAGCAGTGCCTCCAGTTCTTCTATAAGATCACAGGAAGTCCTTCAGACAAGCTGATCATCTGGCTTAAAGAGGATGATGGCACGGGAAACGTTCGCAAGATGAGGAAAATTCAAACTTTTGAAGGTAACTCTGGAAATAACAGGAATATATAGAACATTAGGGAAGGAAATATTTTCTTACTGAGTCTATGACTGCAGTGGATTGGCTGAGAAATCAAAACATTTTCCTGAAGCTACGAGAATATATTGCAATTTGGCTAATATCATGTGAGGGCATTTAGCAGTAAAACTGTGTGTTGTAATAATGTAATTTAGATGCTCCACAGCGGAAGTCATAATGTTCCTAATAATGCTATTGATGGTTTAGTCCAGTCATTGAGAGGGATCCCAAACTCTGCTGGAGATTGACTTCAGCAAGGCTATTGATACTGTCTCCCATAACATCCTCATCAGAAAGCTCAGGCAGTGTGGCTTGGATGAGTGGACAGTGAGGTGGATCGAGAGCTGGCTGAATGACAGAGCCCAGAGGGTGGTGATCAATGGCACAGAGTCGAGTTGGAGGCCTGTGGCCAGTGGAGTTCCTCAGGGATCGGTTCTGGGGCCAGTCTTGTTCAACATCTTCATCGGTGACCTGGATGAGGGGACAGAGTGTACCCTCAGCAAGTTCCCTGATGACACCAAACTGGGAGGACTGGCTGATTCCCCAGAAGGCTGTGCTGCCATTCAGTGGGATCTCGATCGGCTTGAGAGTTGGGCAGAGAGGAACCTCATGAGATTCAACAAGTGCAGAGTCCTGCATCTGGGAAGGAATAACTCCATGTACCAGAATAGGCTGGGGGTCGAACTGCTGGAGAGCAGCTCTGCCGAGAGAGACCTGGGAGTTCTTATTGATAATAAGCTAACCATGAGCCAGCAATGTGCCCTCGTGGCCAAGAAGGCCAGTGGCATCCTGAGATGCATCAAGAATAGTGTGGCCAGCAGGTCAAAGGAGGTTCTGCTTCTCCTCTACTCTGCCCTGGTGAGGCCTCATCTGGAGTCCTGTGTCCAGTTCTGAGCTCCTCAGCTCAAGAGGGACAGAGAACTTCTTGAGAGAGGCCAGTGCAGGGCCACCAAGATGATCAGGGGACTGAAACATCTTTCATATGAGAAAATGCTGCGGGAACTGGGGCTGTTTAGTCTAGAGAGGAGGAGACTGAGGGGAGATCTTATTAACATTTATAAATATCTAAAGGGTGGGTGTCAGGAGGTTGGGACATCGCTTTTTTCTGTAGTAGATAGTAACAGGACAAGGGGTAATGGGATGAAGCTGGAACACAAAAAGTTCCACTTAAATCTAAGAAAAAACTATTTCACTGTTCAGGTGAGGGAGCCCTGGCACAGGCTGCCCAGAGGGGTTGTGGAGTCTCCTTCCTTGGAGGACTTCAAGACCCGCCTGGACATGTTCCTATACAACCTGATCTAGGTGAACCTGCTTCTGCAGGGGAGTTAGACTAGATGATCTCTAAAGGTGCCTTCCAACCCCTACCATTCTATGATTCTATGATCACGTTGACAGCAATGTTTTCCTTCCCTTTTACTAAAGCGGATAATGACCATGACTGGAAAATTGCCCACGTAACCCTCAACGCTCAGAAGAAGTTCCGTTACTTCTTCCAAGGATTAAAGGGTGACCCCAGCTCTTCGTCTGGTGGGATTGCTATTGATGACATCGCACTGACAGAGACCCCCTGTCCCACAGCTGTGTGGGTTGTTCGGAATTTCAGTAAAATCCTGGAAAACTCATCGAGTAACGTTATTCAAAGTCCCCGATTTTATAGCCCTGAGGGTTATGGTTTTGGTATAAGTTTGTACCCCCATGCCAGCATCAGTGGCTACTCTCGCATTGCATTTCACTTGTGCAGTGGAGAGAATGATGGTGTTCTGGAGTGGCCAGCTTTGAATCGTCAAGCTACAATCACCGTGCTGGACCAGGACCCTGATGTCTTGCAAAGGATGTCCTCAAGCAAAAGCTTCACCACAAGTGAAGACCATATTTCCTCAGGTAAGTGGTGTCCGCTCAGAGAAAAAGGAAAGCGAAGGAATCTGAGTCAGAGAACTGAGTGTAGGACTCAGAGTTGGGCAACTTCGGCTGCATTTCACAATTTTGGACACTTTCGTGTATATGACTCAGTATCCCTGTCTGCAAAAGATCACTAGAGTGACAAGTGACACATAGAATGTTGGTGTCATTGTGCACAATCTCTGGGCTGAGTTACACTCTAAATGCAGAGCTCTCCTGAGAGTTGGCACTTCCAGTTCTTCCTGTGGTTTGCCCATTATGATAGGTAATATGTCACTACAGGATGTGGAATGCCATCAGGGTGCTGTATTCCATTAGTAAATCAGGAATTATTTAAAACTGAGTTTTGGAGGCTCGGTTAACTTGAATGTACATGGTTTGAATGGACAGGGTTCACATCGTAGCTGTATTAAGGAAAAAATACCTGAAAACGCCTACGAGATTAGTCTGCAGCATTTGAAGCCTATATTGCTTGGCTGGGTCTAGACTGCAGATCATGAACTCTTTGACACAGGGAGTACTTTTAACTCCAGATTTATATAGCATGTAGCATCATAGTTCCACATCCAGCCCTAGGATTTTCCATGGATGTGTTCATTAAAAGAAGTAAGAACAGGACAACATTGAGTTTGGTACAAAATAAAACACTAAAGATGAATCTCCATCCCTCTTCACTTTTTCCAGTGGAAGTTTAGTACACACTTTTTCAGTAGGAGGTTTTAAACCTTAGATATGAATATGTTTAACAGAACCATAGCAGTGAACAAAATCTGCTGGACTCTAAACCATGTGTACTTGAAAACTGATGAGGGAGCATCCTTTTATGCAGCACAGAGATTTTAGCTGGTGACAATGAGGAAGTAACTTGTGTTTGGCTAGTACACAAGAGTTGTGGAATTTCAATGCCCACACATGGACTACGAGTCTTCATGCAAACCATGTCTAAGGATCTGCTGGGACCTATAATTTGACAGTCCTGTATGGTTTGGGCACTTGAGCTCTGAGCTTGATTTACAGCATAAATGCTGTTTAACACCATAATACAGAAAGAAGTCATGTCATACTTCCCACTGTAGAATCTTGGGGTTCTTACTTGCCACTCATATTCTCTTTGCAGCTGCTAATGGAAGCTTAATATGGAATAAACCATCAATTGTTGGAGAATTTGATGCCTCATGCAATTGCTATAGAACTGTAGCACTTGGATGGACTAACTTCATATCCCACAGCCAAATGAGACGGAGAAGTTTCCTGAAAAATGATGACCTGATTATTTTTGCAGAATTTAATGGTAAAGACCATCTTCCTGATTCTTATTACAAAAACAAATGGGTTATCCTTTCTACCTCTTTTCATACATTCAAGTACCTATTGCCACCTGTCTCAGAGTCATCTTCTCTAATGAGGATCAGCTTTATAAAGCATTTCTGTGTCTTAGTTTCAGGTGGGTGATGTTGACCAAAGTGTTTGTGACTTCAGAGGAATCTAAATGGCAAAGATTTACTGAAAGTTAACTTCTTTGACACCTTTAAGCACCCTAACCAATAGCTATATCTATTTCTAAGCATTGAAGGATTTCCTCATAGTGTTTATTTTCAAACAGAACTGCCACACTTGGCATAATTTTTCACAGTACAGAATATTACTGATTTGCTTAATCAGTTACCATCATTTCACTATTATTCTGTATCTTGTGCTTTAAATATGCAGAACTTGCTGTGGTGCAGTAAGAGTTCTGTAAAGGGCAAATGGATAAAGAGTACTCTCTGGTCTCCAAAACACCCTGTGAGCCGCTGGTATGAAGAATGCTACATATAACATCACTCAGTGTTACCTGATGTCTTTCTTCTCTCTTTCATTTTTAAAAGATATAACTTACCTCACTAACACTGAAGTCCCTATTGAACCTGTGCAGTCTGCCTTCACGGAAAGCCTCATTCTTGAAAGGCAGAAGAGAGCAGCCCAGGATATGGAGCCCTTTCAAGATGATCTGCCATATCTGCAAGACCCGTGTGACCCAAACCCTTGCAAGAATGATGGAATCTGCATAAATGTGAAAGGAAGAGCAAGCTGCAGGTACCATGGACCTCTTCCCCGCTTGCCTTGACTTTCTCCTCAATCAAATGATGCAGCTAAGAATTATTCAGGGCTACAGACCTCAGAGGTCTAAGGCCCTAGCTTTTTAAGGGACAGTAGGAAAAAGCCACTTCACACAGTGACTGGTTTCTACTGGCAGCCATAAGGGAAGGTAAAGAAGCCCCCTTTTTTGATGCTTACTGTGAATATAAATAGCCTCCAAAGAAGGTGAAGGTGCTGTGACGTAAACCCCTCTAATAGGAGATGCTTATCCAGGATAATGAGTGTGAAGACCTTGAAGTGGGTCTATAGGGCAGGACGAACCTCTTTGTCTATATGAATCTGTACTTTGTTTTCCTAGGTGCCCGTCAGGACAAGCCTTCATCTTTACAGGTGAGAGGTGTCAGACAATGCAGATCCACGGGAACATTCTGGGAATGACAGTTGGTGGAATTGCCGGAACCATTGTCTTGACCATTGTCATAATTTCCATGATGGCTAGAAGATAAAGAGCTGCAGCGGGATAAATATCAGTTCAATGTTTTTCTATAGTTCATAAGACATGAGTTTTCAGTGAAAAATAATGAATACAACTTGCAGATGGGTCAGCATATGGATGAAATGCTCTATCAACAGCTTGGCAGCAATCTGTTTACTCTGTAGGACTCGGCAGTTCAAGAAAATTGTGTAGAACTGCTGTCTAATTAAAGTTTAAACAAAACACTGCCTTTCTTGTGTATTCTTCAAATGTTTCATTTCTTGATCCAGTAGCAAGTGGGAGTGCTGAGAGTCCATACATTTAGAATCATAGAATCATTTTGTTTGGAAAAAACCTTTAAGATCATCAAGTCCAACCACTCACACTGCCAAGCCCACCACTAACCCATGTCCCTCAGCACCTCAGCTACACAGCTTTTAATATCTCTAGGGACGGTGACTGTGTCACCTCCCTGGGAAGCCTGTGCCAGTGTCTCTCAGTGAAGAAGATCTTCTCAATGTCCAATCTAAACCTCCCATTGATGCCATTTCCCCTTGTCCTATCACTTGGGAAAAGAGACTGATTCTCACCTCACTATGACCTCTTGTCTATAGCTGTAGAGTGATCATATCTCCCCTCAGTCTCCTGCAGGCTGAATAACCCCAGTTCACTCAGCTGCTCCTCATCAAACTTGTGCTCCAGACCCTTCACCAGCTTTGTTGCCTGTCTCTGGATACAGTCCAGCACCTCAATGTCCTTCTTGCAGTGAGGGACTCAGATCTCAACACAGCACTCAAAGTGCAGCCTCACCAGTGCCGAGTGCCCGGGAAAATCTCTTCCATGGTTTTGGTGACCATACTATTTCTGATCCAGGCCAGGATGCCATTGGCCTTCTTGGCCACCTGGACACACTGCTGGCTCATGTTCAGATGCTGTTGATTAACACAGCCACTCTGCCCCAAGCCTTTAAATTTTGCATGGGGTTGTTGTGGCCCAAGTGCAGGGCCAGCACTTGGCCTTGTTAAGCCTCATATAATTGTCCTCATCCCATTGCTCCAGCCTCTCCAGGTCCCTCTGAAGAGCCTTCCTGCCCTCAAGCAGGTCTACACTCCCACCCAGCTTGGCGTCATCTGCAAATTTACTGGGGGTGCACTCAATCCCATTGTCAAGATCATTGATAAAGATGTTAAACAAAACAGGCCCCAGCACTGAGCCCTGGAGAACACCACCGATGACCAGCCACCAACTGGATTTAACCCCATTGACAGCATTCTCTGGGCCCCCTCTCAACCAGTTTTCCACCTATCAGAGAGTTGGTCCATCCAAGCCACGTGCAGCGAGTTTCTCCTGGAGGATTCTTTGGGAACTGGTGTTGAAGGATTTACTAAAGTCCAGGTAGATCACACTCGCAGTCTTCCTCTTATCCACAAAGCAGTCACCTTGTTGTAGAAGGAGATCAGATTGGTCAAGCAGGACCAGGCTTTCATGAAGCCATGCTGACTGGATCTGAACCCTTGGTTGCCCTGTATGTGCCTTAGGATGGTGCTCAGGATGATCTGCTCCACAATCTTCCCCAGCACTGAGATCAATCTAGTTCCCTGGATCCTCATTCAGGCCCTTCTTGTAGAAGGGTGTCACATTTGCCATTCTCCAGTCCATTGGGACCTCCCTGGTGAGCCAGGACTGCTGGTAGACGATGGAGAGTGACTCTGTGAGCACTTCCACCACTTCCCTCAGCACCCTCAGGTGGATCCAATCCAGCTCTATGGACTTGTGTGTGTCAGCAGTTTGCACGTCATTTCCCCTTGGAGATTTAATTCTGCTCTCTGTCCCTGTCTTCCAGATCAAGGGGCTGGGTACCCAGAGAACAACTGGTTTTAACATCGAAGACTAAAGTGAAGAAGCCACTACGTACCTCAGCCTTTTCCTCATCTTTAGTCACTATGCTTCTCCCTGCATCCGTTAAAGGGTGAAGATTCCCTTTAGCCCTCTTTTGATGCTAATAGTTTTACTTTTTAAAAAATATTTTTGCTGCAGTTTTGTTTCTTTTGTTTACTTTCAACTACAGGTCAAGCTAAGTAACAGTTAAATAACTGGTACAACCTGTTAAAACACTGGAAGAAGTCACACAGAACCCATATATTAGATTTTAGGAACATTTCTATAGAAGTTACTCAAGAAATCTAATGGGTATAAAACCATAGTTCTGTAAATCAGTATATTAATACTCATTTTCCATGGAGCTGTGCTGTTTTGCAAAAGTTGATCAGCTAGAATATAGAATATGTAGTAAACTACTAATACAGATTTTTGGCCAATTGTCTATCAAGGAGATAATTTCACATTAAAGCTAGTTATCTTTCTAGAAGGCCTCATCACATAACGTTTTTAAAGATTCAAGTGTAAATCTGATCTCTGGGTGTAATCCAAATGTTTTTAAACATCTATAAAACCCTCATGACTTCATCAGGCTCTGGATGAAATTGGAGCAGAGAATCAGTCATTATAAGATAGGGTTTGTAGTGGTTACCATTAAATTAATAAATCTTTGGAAATAATTGTTTCACAAGTCAAGGACAGGGATGGGAGTGTATGAAAACTGAGCTTGTGGCACTAGAGTGTGCTGGATAAGATGTTAACAACACAAAACTTGTTGTAGATGGCAGTAATCAACCTATCTAGTATGTCCCAAGATCTCTGTTTTCAATTGCTAGAACAGTTTCTGCACTTGAAACTTTGATACCCAAGTTTCCTCCAAGAGCAGTTGCTTCTTGTCTGCATATCAGAGCAGAGAATGCATTTTGCATTTCAGAATGCAAATCATAAATAATTGCAGAGGGTGAAGCTACCCTTGTATTTATCAGATACCTGTCACAAAGGATGACAGCCAAGGGAAAAAGCACTCCCATAGCTATGGGTTGTACACAGGGAGCTAATTTCCATGTTTTTAGACTTGGATTCCCCCTGGTGCTCACCCCAGTCCTGTAAGGAGGGACAAACCAACCGTTTAATTAAGGAATTATCAACACGCTAATAATTGTATTTGAAATAAAATCAGAACAAACACATCACCTTTTCCTGCAACATGCCTGACTATCTGCGTCCCTCAGTTCAAGAAGGTCAGGGAGCTGCTGGATAGAGTTCAGCACAGGGCCACAAAGATGATGAAAGGAGTGGAGCATCTCCCTTATGAAGAAAGGCTGAGGGAACTGAGGCTCTTCAGCTTGGAGGAGACTGAGGGGTGACCTCATTAATGTTTACAAATATGTAAAGGGTGAGTGTCAGGATTCTGGAGCCAGGCACTTCTCAGTGATGTCCAATTGATAGGACAAGGGGCAATGGGCACAAGCTAGAACATAAGAGATTCCAAAGAAACACAAGGGAAAACTTCTTCAGTGTGAGGTTGACAGAGTACTGGAACAGGCTGCCTAGATGGGCTGTGGAGTCTCCTTCTCTGGAGACATTAAAAACTGGATGAGTTCCTACTCTAGTACCTACTCTAGGAGGTTCTGCTCTGGCAGGGATGTTGGACTAGATGATCTTTCAAGGTCCTTTCTAACCCTGAAGATTCTGTGATCTGGCTGGATCTCACCACAGGCAAGAGACAGTTACAGATCCAATTACCTTCTGCCAGCTGGCTTAGAGTGCTTTCCCTTGGGTCAAGGGAGTCCTCCACCCAAGCTGAGAAGCTCATAAATCACACAGGGTTATGCAATGAAAGACAAGAGAGCCGTAAAGATGAATAAAATTACAGGATTTATCTTGTGAGTTGGTGTGTGAGAGACAGAATCCAGAGACAGAGAGGATACAGGCAAGTTCTAGCTAAGTCCTATCCTCCATATAATTTTGATGTCCCTAGAGTGAAGGGACACCAAGAATAGGACTGAAAATTGTCACCACTCACTCAAGAAACATGTTGGCTCTGACACTTTGGTTTACTCTTGTATGCAGAGGCCATGTCTTCACTTCCTGCCAAACCACACGTTGACTCCTCTCTACTAGGGGAACTCGTAATGGTGTGCAGTCACTGAAGATGTCAGCAGGTGATACTGGGTGCACTTAGGCCTTGCTTGATGCTCTGTCTCCCTACTGAAAGCTGGGAATAAAAGTCTGACCCAAGAGAAGGGGAAAGGAAAGAGGAACCCCCTGTCTAGTCCATGACCAGGACACATCCCACATTCTTGCAGGGCCTTCTTAGGCTCTGCTGGTTGCTGTTGCATGTCCTACTAGGCCTGGGGCCTTCTGGAATGAGGCTGTAGGTCTTGCCAGACGTGCTGCTGTTTCCCTAACTGTGACTGTCCAGGGGAAGGACTACAGTAAGTCTGACCTGCCATCTGGCCTTCCTCTAGAGAAATCTTTTTTTTAATCTTTAGATCATTTTTTTTTGTACTTCTGCTGTATGAAGGAAAAATTTGCTTTGTGTGTGAATATAAACAGTAGTTCAAGTGTTGGTGATTTTTGCTAGTGGCCAAAGCATGTGCAGGTCTTTGTTTCCTCTTCAAGCCAGAACTCCGTCCTCTTTCTTGTGAGTTTTCTAATCAGATGGAATGTCTGCAGAGATAAGGTATGGTAAGGTGTGGTGGGACTCTGCTGTCTGCACGAACTCCAACCTTACAGTTTACATAAGACCTGTTCTAACTAGTGGGAGTGGATGGTTCTGCAGCAGGTCAATATTGCACAAGCTACTTCCAGAGTGAGTTAGACCAAATGGCTGTCCAAAGGCAAATTTTAGTTGGAATGATGCATGAAGTCCTGGCTTTCAAGTTTGCACTGGCTGTGCAGTCAAAAGAGGTTATGGATTTTCAAATATTTCTTAATATGTGTGTTCTAGTATTATATCCACATCTTCAAGCCAGAAGAAATTGCTTTCAATACAAATAGTACAGTTGATTGATGCTTTTTTACGGTCTTCAGTCATTACTACCTGCCCATACCAAACTGTCACACATGCCTGTAACTATAGGCAACAGTTTCCCACTCTGGTTCCTCCCAAAGTCCTGGGAACAGGTTCACCACTGGCAAACATCGACCTGATTCCCCAGCAACCAAACAGGCCGGTACCACCTGACAGCACTACTTGATATTGGCTTGAAATCTAAATCTTCATGATTCCATCTATCATATCTTATGTTAAGTTACATAACATTTGTGTGTGCTATAAATACTGGGCAGGCTTTCTCATAGCCCTCTGCTTAGCACAGGAGTCTGGTCTTTAAAGGTATATAGGATTGGAAATAACTGGTTCCACAAATGTAGCATTAGAGCAATAGTTTATATAAAGCCCTTCATCCTGCCTGGCACATGGTGGTTTATATTCACTGCAGAGATGACTCTCTGAGCACTCCAAGTGTGATTCTCCTCTGAGAGGAGACCAAAACACATGGATTCAACACAAGACTCTCCTTGCATACTTAACACTGCTACGAATTAAATAAATGCAGTCCCTTCTGTGGTAGAGGGCAGCAACCATTTCTGTCTTACCACATTACATATCAAGGAAAGGACAACTCTAGTTAAGGATATAAAGCTTCCTTTTCTTCAAAAAAAGTGCCACTTGGAACTTTCAGTACATTCCATCTGAAAGAAGACTATGCAGGAATCATCATGGTCTTCATTTTATCTAAGTTGAAAGAGAAGATCTTAAATGGACCTTCTCAGTTGTGAATATTTTGTTCCAGAAAGTCTTAAATAAAAATTGGAGAGCATTATACTCTATGGTCTTTCCAGATTCTAATACAAGGGCAGGAGAGAAGCTATGAGGTACTTGTGTATCTACACAGGCCTTTGGAATCATTCAGAGAGTTGATAAGGGAAATACTAAAAACCACTGGACAACAGCTGTGTATAGTACTGCAATTCATGGCTCAGTACTGCATAGTGCTAAGCACCCTCTTAAAGGCTGAGAATTCTTCATCCCCAATGTCTTTCCAGCACTCGAAGGCCTTCAAATCCCTCCAAGAAACATCTTGTCATCTCTTCTGGGATTAGCAGCCTCTGTAAAATTCCACCTCTCAAAGCTTCCTTGCCTTACATGTTAACCAGAGATGATTATTCCAGAAGAATGCACCAAGGTACAGCATAGTCAAAATGAAGCAATCCACTTCTTGATGACTCACAGGTACTTCTTGTGTGTGTCTTGGAAAGGGCAGAGGTCCTTCCAGAGTTCTGTGGTTTAATATTTGCAGTGCCTCAGTTAAGTAAAGAATATGACTTGGAGGTGTTTTCAGAAGAAGTGGATGGCTCTGAAGTAGATACTCTGTATTTTCCTGCAAAACAAAGCATAGTGGTTAGACATAAGGACATGCAGTGTCTGGGACATGTTGGCACTGCAAAGTAAGGACAGTTAGACCTGCCCTGATGACCCAGGTGGTTTTGATGCAGCCTTGATCCTGGCTGGATTACAGCAATACCAGCAAACACAAAACCTGTCAGTGTGATGACACAGCCAGGATATGTCAGCTTGCATTGGTAGTCATGCCACAGGTTAGTAATTTACTCATACAAATGGAGAGACTCATGGTCCTTCCTGAGCATGAGAATGCATCTAGAACACATGCTTTTGAGACAAATCCCAGCTCCTTTCTCTTGTGATTGCTAGGCTCCAAACTAAGACACAGGCAGACAGATCACGAGAGGAGAGTGTGGAGGAGAGTGTTAATAACATGGGAGTTTCAGGTGTCAGCAGCATGGCAGGCAGTTATGGGCAAGTCTTCTTCTGTTGGGAGGCTTCTGTATCTGGCTAGTGTACTCATATACCTTACTGTAGCAGTCTTGGGCATCAACTTCTTATTCCATTATTTGACTAATAAACAGATTTGCACAAAGCAGTTGCTTGCCTACGTTGAACTCCTTCGTATCTTACTTTGACCAGATGTTACCATACTCTCCGAGTGACGATTGGATGTAAAGATGACATATTTAGGAATGAAATTATGCCTTTTTTTCAACAATGCTTCTTGCAAAATAAAGACTGGAATGGTGATATCCATAAAATGTCAGCCAGAGACCCTTTGAAGAGACACAGCTCCCAGGTGGTGAAAACTAGTAAACAAATAGTAAATTAATTGAGGAGCACTGTGTCCTGATATCATTAAGCTCCAGACGAGTTAGTGGGTTTTAGAAAGGCAAAACATGGCACCATCCAATACTTATTTTAGTGTTAGACAATTATGCTGTCAGCATTATGCTACAATCACAGCCATCATGCTAGTGGTACCAATGACTTACTACAGTTCTCGTGTATCAGAATTTTAAATACCATCGATGGATAGACAAATCGATTGATAGATATCAAGGTAGGTGTACCCAAAGAGTGAGAAAGCAGGCAAAACCTTGTTTGTTCTTCAGTAGGACATATCTATTGGCACATACCTGTTTTCCCACATAAGTTGTTAAAGGTTCTTGAAAATGGGTAGCTCATGGCAAGCATTGGTGTCACCAAGATCAGGGAGGTTGACTGTAAGAGAGAAAATTGCTTTTTGTCAAAGATCTTCTTGGTAACCACATTGAAGGGATAAAAAGTTACAGCAAAATGTTGTTGAGTAATACCAGCAGGCAATCCACAGAGGAGCAAGTCACATGTTTGCGAACCAAGTTCATCCATTTGCTTTTTTATGATGGTGATGAAGAAGATCAACTTTAAAAGAAACTGCAGGACACAAACAGCAAGTCTCTAACTCTTGGCAGGGGAAGATGGCTTAGGCTCCAGAGTCTGTCATATCAGAAGGTATAGAGTTGTGGTCCCTTATCTGAGGGGGTATATCCATTAAGGTAACCAGAAAAGCTACGATTTACATGCTTGGGGGTGGCCGCGAAAGGCCAGTAGTGATTGGAGATAATCAGAGGCAAATCTAACTTGGCACACTAGAGGGCAATAGAACACAACTCTCTACAGTCCAGATGGGAAGGAAGGCACACTTTGCTGCTAAAATAAGGTTTCTTTTCCGGTTCTGGACTGGTTTGAAAGTTTAACAGTATTAGTACAAAATATATGTTAAAAATAAGTACAGAAAACACATCTTTTTCTCTTCAGTCCCTCTCTGTTCATTAGCTTGTACCATGGTGAGGGAAATTATGCAGTTTGGAGCATTGACACCTTATATTATAAGGTAGTAGAGGAAGAAGGTAAATAAATCACATCTAAAAAGTTTGATCAAAGATTTTGTTCTCACTTATTCATTATCAGCAGAACTGCCAAGGAAATATGTCAATTCTCTTTGCCTGCAGCAGCTTCCAGCTTCCACTGTTGGAAGTGTCTGGTGCAGGAGATTTTGTTGGAAAAGGACATCGGAACTAGACTCCAAGACTGAACAACTTGCCTTCTCAGCTTTATTCTGATGGATGTTAGTGACTGTTATGAATGTTCAGAACTTAAGTATAGTGGTGATGTGGTTGAGAGTGTTTGGATTAGTTTAAAGGGCAAGGCCAATAAAGCCGATATTGCTGTGGGAGTCTGGTATAGACCTCCCAATCAGAGTAGTGAAGTAGATTAAACATTCTGTAAGCATTTGGAAGAAATCTCACAATCACTTACCATTGTTCTTATTGGATATTTCAACTCAGTACTGGGGCCACTCCTATTTAACATCTTTATTAATGATCTGGATGAGGAGATAGAGTGCTCCCTTAGTAAATTTGCAGATGATACCAAGCTGGGTGGAAGCGCCAATCTGCTCGAGGGTACAGAAACTTTACAGAGAGATCTAGATAGGCTGGATGACTGGACCAAGGTCAGTTCCATGAGTTTCAATAAGGTCAAGTGCCGGGTCCTGCCACAACAACTCCCAGCAGTAGTATAGGTTTGGGGAGGAGTGGCTGGAAAGCTGCCAGGCAGAGGGACCTGGGAGTGTTGGTTGACAGCAGCTGAACATGAGCCAGCAGTGTGCCCAGATGGCCAAGGCGGCCAACGGCATCCTGGCCTGTATCAGGAGCAGTGTTGTCAGCAGGAACAGGCAGGTGATCATTCCCTGTACTCGGCTTTGGTGAGGCTGCACCTTGAATCCTGTGTCCAGTTTTGGGCCTCTCTCTACAAGAAGGACAAAGAGGTGCTGGAGAGGATACAGCGGCAAGCTACCACACTAGTAAAGGGTTTGGAGCACGTCTCCTGTGAGGAATGCCTGAGGGATCTGGGGCTGTTTAGCCTGGAGAAAAGAAGGCTCAGGGGAGACCTCATCACTCTCTATAACTACCTGAAAGGAAGTTGTAGCGAAGTGGGGGTCAGTCTGTTCACCCTAGTAACAAGAAATAGAACAAGAGGAAACAGCCTCAAGTTGTGCCAGGGGAGGTTCAGGCTGGATGGGAGGAGGAATTTCTTTACTGAAAGGGTTGTCAGGCATTGGAACAGGCTGCCCAGGGAGGTGGTGGTATGAACATCCCTGGAGGTGTTTGAGACAGGTGGATGTTGCACTTAGGGAAATGGTCTACTGGTTGATAAGGCTGGGACAAAGGCTGGACTCGATGATCTTAAAGGTTTCTTCCAGCTGAAATGATTCTATGAGTCTAGATGTCTATACAGGAAGGAATGAAGACACTGACATGCTTAACGATGGTTGTTTCAGTTATTGCTGCCTTCTTTCCAGTTTCCTGGGAAAAAGGAATTTTTCCCACAGTCAGATTAACACCACATCCAGTAAACATCTTTTTCAAGCCAGAAACAGGGAACAGTGCATTAGGAGATGTTCTCAGACTTGAGTTCCCAAGAGTAATCCTCCTGTAAAAAACACTGGAATTCTTGGAGTACCAGTTAAAAAAACAAAATCCAGGTGGAAGATTCTGAGGATCCTAAATGAAGAAATGTGAGACAGAAACTGCATCTTTTCTATCTGATCCCGAGATCCCAGATGGGTTGTTGAGTGTCCATTTCTGGGGACATTCAAAACCCACCTGGATGAGTTCCTGTGTAACCTACTTTAGGGGTCCTGCTCGTGCAGGGGTGTTGGACTAAATGGTCTTTTGAGGTCCCTTCCAGCCCTTAAGATTCTGTGATTCTGTGAGATCTGAATGTGGCAGATCATTGGAGCGTTCAAAACTTACAGTGCTGCTCTGCCTGGATAATCACAGGCTGGCTCCTCCTGGGCTTTCAGCACACTCCTGAAGAGATCTATACTGGGCCCAATACTGTTTTAACATCTTCATTAATTGTATAGATGATGGGAAAAGTGCACCCTGATTAAGTCTGCAGATGACACAAAACTGGAAGAAGTATATGACAGATGAAACTTGTCATTGCTGTCATTCAGAGGGACCTTGAGAGGCTGGAGAAATGGAACAACAGGAATCTATGAAGCTCGGCAAAGAGGAAGGCAAAGTCCTGCTTTCCCTGTAGAGGAATAACCTCAGGCACCGGGACATGTTTGATGCTGTCAGGATGACTGGAAAGGAGTAAAGACAGACCCAGACTTTTCTCCTTAGTATCTAGTGAAAGGAAAGAGGCATTGAGAAATACAAGAAATCCAACTTAAGAACCTTTTTTACTGTGAGAGTGGTCAACACAGGAAAAGGCTGCATAGAGAGATTGTGAAGTCATTCCTGGAGCTACTCAAAATCCAACTGGACGTGGCTCTGAGAGATATCTGATCATGCTCTGAGTGGGAGAGTGATACTGGATGAGCTCTGGAGATACTTCCCAACTTCAGAAATTCTGTGATTCTTGTGAAAGCTGGAGTGATTCAAGCCAATGCTGTTCCTCTGAGCTGACAGTTTAGCCCTAATGGACTCCTTAATTCCTTTGAGGCTATGTACAGATGTATAGTATCTCTCTTAACTATACTGTTTTCTAAATTTGCTTCCTAGTTCTTTAGAAATACATCTACAGGCTCATCTGAATAAACCCTTTCAAATATCAATATGAACTTAAGCTATATTGTCATATAAGGGTGAAGCTACCTTTTATCACCATTTTATTTTTTCCACCCCAAGTGACAGTGCTTAGATTCTGATACTTTCAATCCCTTACCCATCCTGGAGTGGCCTCTTTCATAAGGGGTTATAAATGCAAAAATGTAAGTTGAAATAAGCATTTCTGTGTTAGAATACACAAAGTTATCCATCCTCATGCAGCCATGCCACACAGAAGTTGTTTTTTTTCCTATTTCCTATATTCAGTGTCTGGGAATGTGACTCCTCTTGGGCAGAAGTAAACACACCTTTGGCATCAGTGGGAAGAGAATAACAAACAACTTTGTAGCAATGGCATGTTTTCAGCCACCAGAGTTCTTTGTGAGGTGAATATTAGTCCATGGCCTCATCTCTTGGCCCTCTCCTAGGTCTCTAAGACACTCCTGGATCACTGAATCAATGACCCCCTGTGTGGTTATGTATTATGTTGCAAAGATTTGTCAAGACTGTTGTAAAAGTAGTTAATCCTGTGATTTTCCTCCTTTGTTCACACTGAGAGACCATCTCCCCAGTGTCTCTAACGTGTACTGGTTGCTTAATGATGTAAGCAGATTTGCACTTGGATGGATCCAAGGATGTTGTTTCTTACCCAGAGAGAATCATAGCACAGAATCATAGAATCAAAGAATGATAGAACTATAGGGGCTGGAAAGGATCTCTAAAGATCATTCAGTCCAACCTCCCTGCTCAAACAGGTCCATCTAGATCAGGTCACACAGCAATGTGTCCATGTGGGTTTTGAAAACCTCCAGAGAAGGATACTCCACAACCCTCCATGGGCAGCCTGTGCCAGGGCTCCCTCACCTGAACAGTAAAGGTTTTGCTTATGTTTAAATGGAACTTTTTTGCGTTCCAGCTTTTGTCCATTACCCCTTGTCCTGTCACTGGACACTACAGAAAAAAGTGCTGCCTCATCCTTAATATATACCTTTCAATAACTTGTAAGTATTAATGAGGCACCCCCCATTCAGTCTCTACAGGCTGAACAGTCCCAGATCCCACAGCCTTTCTTCATAAGAAAGGTGCTCCAGTCCCCATGTCATCTTGGTAAAGGTGAGGCCTCAGGGAAGAGTTTTACAAAAGCCAAGTAAGCCTTCAGCATGTTCTTTCCACTTCTGGCTATCAGAGGTACAGGGACTTGTGGAGGCAAAGGCAAGACCTTGGTGTGTAACAGCCTTTAATAGTCTATCAAGCTTTATACAAAATGAACTAGAAAAAAAGCTGAGGAGAGTGTCAAGCATCCACATTATCCAGGAGAAAGGAGGTTTAAATCTCCTTTGTTTGTTTTGAACTTTCGTTAGGGTCAAGTCAGGCCCTTAATTATCAGAGTGGCAGCATAAATTGCTTTTCCATTCCCTACCAGTTGTCTAGGCTCAAGAGTCCCGTGTCATTTTAGCCCACCTCTTCAGTGTTTGTCCTGCTCTGCATCCTTTCAGTTGGGCTATATCTCTTTTGAATTTGGCTATGTTCATTTGTCCCCATGCCAGAATTACAGTTATTTATAATATTTTTGTTCATTGAAATCTGAGTCTTTCCAACACATAGACATGATTTGACAAAAGATTAATACTTTCTTCCATTTTCTATTCCTAGCATAAAGTGGAGGCTAACTTGTCTCCCTGTCTCAGAAGTTAAAGTTACAATGTCTTTGTCCTTTCCTGCTCATAGCTGAAGGGCATCTTCCCCAAGAAATTCCCTTTGAATTTCTTCTTCTTCAAGACATATCCTTTGAATTTCTGAAATTTTATCTTTCTTAGAGTTTCAGTTGTATTTTGTAGTTCATTACTTGTGGAATTTAGAGCAAATATCCACCAACTTCCTTCTCATTTTTTACAAATTGTAGGTAAAATAATGAACTTTGAAAAAGTGGGTATAGTCATAGAATCATAGAATGGCTTATGTTGGAAAGGACCTCAAAGATTCCAAGCTCCTTGTTGTGACCAGAGACACCTTCCACTAGACTAGGTTGCTCAAAGCCCCATCCAACCTGTCCATGAACACTTCCAAGGATGGGACATCCGTAATTTCCCTGGGCAACCTGTTCCAATGTCTCACCACCCTCACAGGGAAGAACTGTTTACTAATAGCTAATCTAAATCTACCCTCTTTCAGTTTATATCCTTTACCACTTGTACTCTCACTACATGTCCTTGGGAAAAGTCCCTCTTCAGCTTTCTTGTAGGCCTCTTTAGGTACTGGAAGGTTACTCTAAGGTCTCCCTGGAGCCTTCTCCAGGCTGAACAACCCCAACTCTCTCAGACTGTCTTCATAGGACGGGTGCTCTAGTCCCTTGATCATCTTTGTGGCCTCCTCTGGACCTGCACCAACAGGGCCATCTTCTTATGTTGAACACAGTACTGCAGATTAGAGGGGCAGAATCTCCTCCCTCAACCTGCTGCCTACTCTGCTTTTGATGCAGCCCAGAATACGATTTGCTTTCTGGGCTACAAGTGTACATTGCTGACCCATATTCAGTTTTTCATCCACCAATACCAAGTCCTTTTCCTCAGGGCTGTTCTCAGTCACCTAGTCTGTATTTGTGTGGGGGATTGGCCCAACCAAAGTGTAGGACTTTGCACTTGGCCTTGTTGGACTTCACAAAATTCACACAGGCCCTCCTCTCAAGCCTGTCAAGGTCCTTTTGGATTGCATCTCTTCCCTCTACTGTGTTGAGTACACTGCTCAGCTTGGAGTTGTTGGCACAGTTGCTGGGGGTGCACTCAATCCCATTGTCCACGTTGCTGACAAAGATGTTAAGTTGCTCTGCTCCCAATACCAACCCCTGAGTAATGCCACTCATCATCGGTCAGTTATATTTATGTTGTGAGTGTCTTCTCTTTCTCTGAGTGGTTCTAACAAATAATTCAGAATACAGAATGCATTTGACTTAAAAGACACTTGCAGAATGCTAACCTATTCAGCAGTAACTGAAATACAAACCTTTGTTTGCTGTGAACTCCATTTGGACACTGAATTCCTCTTCAGCAAGGCTTCTTGTATCTATTAAAAAAAATAGTCAGTCGGTATTACGTTCAAATTCCAACAGTATTTTCCCACAATATAAGAAGTAGTTTTAATTCTTACCTTCTTGTCCCAGAGAGTCCCAAAAACCAAAATGAATAATCCCTAGAAGACAATTAAATGCAGTTTGATGACACCAACCTCTTAATTGCAGTAGCTAGAATTATCTCAAACATTGTCTATATTGACTATTTAAACTCTGAACTCTTTGACAGAGGGCACTTTTCTAAATGCATCTCACATTATGGACTGTTGATGTGGTAGGAGATTTCTAGGCCTTACCTACTTAAACTGTGGGTATACCTGACCTACAAAAGTGACACAGATCATATGCTACCACTAAACATATCTGGAAGAAGAGAACTTTGTGCCCTGCTTATGCTCCCCAGATAAGCTAACAAGCTCACGTAAATGACAAGTGAATTTGGTCTGAAGCATAAAATGTTGAAGCCA
The DNA here is from genome assembly GCF_028858725.1 of Colius striatus. NCBI lineage: Eukaryota > Metazoa > Chordata > Aves > Coliiformes > Coliidae > Colius > Colius striatus. Next base: position 41,300,216 of record NC_084760.1, on the reverse strand, counting down.
TTCATAAAAGACAGAGTGTACATAACTACTGTGTCCTTAAGAAATCCCATTGTATTGGGATCCTACTGGTCCCATGTTTTAAAAATCATACTAACTGAAAACTCTCAATCACATGTATTTTGGTCAATCCCTCTCTTTATTATTAGTAATTTATTATTACTAATCAGTATTATCCCAAACATGCTGAAGCTTGCCCACTCAAATATAGTGTTTTTATTATGAATGTTTTTATTCCCCTCCAAGCACAGCACTGCAAGAGTATCACTACATGTTAGATGGTCATAGAGGGAACAAAACCAGGGAGGGTGTGGAGTGTCCTTCTCTGCAGGTTTTCAAAACCTTCCTGGACACGTTCCTGTGCGACCTGGTCTAGATGGACTGGGTTCTGCAATGGGGTTGGACTAGATGATCTCTAAAGGTCCCTTCCAACCTCTACCATTCTACGATTCTATGATACATAAGTGTAACTCACCTGCAAAGCATTGAGCAGAACAAAGAGGATGTGGAAAGCCCGGTGGCTGTTTTTAATGACTGTGGCAAAGCCAAATCCCCAGGTCAGGCCTAACAGTGGTGTCAAGATGGCCACGCTTTTGCCAATTTGAAACAAAGACTTCCTCTCCTGCCTATTTGACCTATCCCCAATAGTTGGCCTCAGAATTTTTATTATAACAACTGCGGTGATGAACAAATTCATGGCCACGATGATCAGAGCAGGTACAATGAAGGCCAAGAGAGCTTTGCTGTCCTTCCAGTTGAGCCAGCAGACATCTTTTCTGGTGTAACTGTTCTTTGGCAGTGTCACAGCGATGGTAGTGACTGCAATGACAAAGGGGCACCCATATCCCAGACAGAATGCCACTGCTTTCTGAGCAGTCTTGCTTGTGTTATGCAAGATGAAGACCAGTCTGTAGAAAAGAATGAGTCCAAGGCTGAGCATCCAGAAAAAGACGCACAGGTAGAATAAATGGATGAAGAAGGTGGCCACAAAACAGATATTTCTGCTCATTTGTTGGTTTCGGTCATTGATGGAGGCGGTGACAATGAACCAAACATCAGCAATCAGGAGTGACATAGCTATGTTGAGTATACAGACATGGCGCATATAGGAGGTCGTGTTGTTTGTCACATATTTCCAGACCAAGGATTCAATTATAATGCAGGTCACCAAACTCAGGATTGAAATGGTCAGGCTGACATAGGTAATATAATCTTCAAAGATGAGCTGGGAGGATCTATCAGGTGACATCAGAATGGAAAACGATGTCAAGTGATTGCAGGAGCAAATGACATGATCTTCTACTTCTGTGGGTGTGCAACCATGAGTATCCCATCCCCCTCCATGTTGGTTGAGGGTGAAGTTCCAAAAGACGCACTGGGGCATCTTTAGAGAGGAGTTTTCCTTTGCAAAAGTCATATTAATGTCAAACTTCTGGCTTCTGTTGCTGCTCACAGTTGTTGTTATCAGTAAGCCATTCACATACTCAGACTCGTTCTGGGGCAAAATATGTCCAAGTGTTGAGTACATTACACTGATAATGGTTGAGTTTTGAGTTAGAGACTGAATTTCAGTTTCACCAATGAGCACGTTAACTGTGAGATTTTCTGTACTGTGAAAGTTCTTGTTATAATTTGTGCTTCTATTCTCTGTGACAACGATACCTTGTAGCTGAAGGGTGTTTGCAGACACAGGAGGAATGGTATTATTAACTGGTTGGAGGCGCAGGGAGAAATTTTCTACTGAATGCAGTAACAAAGAACTTTTGAGTATTTCCTCTTTATTCAGATCTTCCCAGGCTTCAGTTGTGGAATCAGCAACAATAAAGTCTACTGTGGAGAGGAAATTCTGGAACAACAACAGAATACTGCTGTTACTGAAATCCCATACAAATCATTGCTGTTTCTGATGGTAACTTCTGCATGATCCAAAAATTCCCATTTGAAAAGAGCCAAGATTTTTTTGTTTTGTTTTGCTCAATCCATGTGAAAGCTTTAGTTGTTAACCCTCTGCATGCTGTTTCCTCTATCTTAGATTGCTAGAGACATTTATAGGTCCCTAGAACATTTCTAGCTGCTAAGCACACAGTAGTCTCTCTTTCATGCATAGGCTCCTTGTCTTCATCATTTTGACTTTTCATAAACTCTATATCTTTGCTGTAATTTCATTTTCACTGCCATTTCATCTTTTTCCCTTAATACTTTCCTGTTCCTGACCCTAACTAACTGGGAAACTTCTTCAGAGAGAATATCATCCCTTGTGACAAAGGGGCGAAAGAGCTTGATAAGTATAAGTAAACCTTAAAATTAAAACTTACTTGAATAGTGAGCTCCTCTGCATCTGCTGGGATAGAGGAGATCATATCCAGGATGGTAACAATTGCACCTAAGTTTGCAGGAGAACTGTTTATTGTGTTTTGCTCCTTTCCTGTCTTTTCCTTAAGCTCTGCAAGGTAGTTAGGTAGGTTTGCTTTTGCCTCAGGACTGTTGACCAAGGACTGGAACAGAAGATAACAGTACGTCACAAGCGTGCAGTTTGCCTGGAGCTTGATCCTCCTTCATGCTTTGAGCTTATGTCAACTGCCACTAGCCAAGGCAACACCTGACCATGGCTGAGGGAACACTCCAGATCACCTGGATGCTATGAATATAGTCACCTTGTCTGGGGGAGTGTTCATGTGTATGGATGTTAGCCATGCAGTTCCACATGCCGTCAGGGACAGAGACGGAGACCTGGTCTCTTTCACTGACTTGTGTAGATGTAACCAATTATTCTTTATGTCTTTTAAAACATAGTTTTAATTAAATATTTTCTCTTTTTTTAGTGTTCCATATACATTATAGATTATGCTAAGCACAAAAAAGCCTAACAAACTTTTTTGCTGTCTCCTACATGACCCACATCCACTGTCCACCCCCTCAACCTCTAGAACATTACCTCGGCACTAGTCAGTAGGTTGTTTATTGGTACAGACAGGCAGTCATTCCTTTTAACCTTCCATGATTTGTTGTAGCACTTGTAAATTGTATTGCCTCGGGTAAAATCATCTGTATTATTTAACTGACGGCATGGCTTTATTAACGTGCCCCCTTCTCTTCCAACGCCAAAGCTGTCTGAGCAGGAAACTTCTGTAGCTACAGGTTGAGAAAAAGACATAGAGGTTGAAAAATAAGAAGCAAAGAGATTAATAATTTACCCCCACCAAATCTGTGACCTCCTGAAGTGCAGAGGTCTTTAAATTAGTTAGGATTTCTTTTTTTTTTTTCTTTTAATCACAATATTGAAAAGGAAATGGAACAAACCAACTTGGTTTTGAGTAGTGAATCAAATCAACAAACTACTAACCAAAGTTTTAGTATTTAGTTTGTTAGACAGAGTTAGATGGGAGTGGAGTGAGCTTATATTGACCAATATGTGAACAGTAATCCACATAAAGTTTACTCTGCTAAGGGACTCAGTGTTGCTGTAGCACTTATAGTAAATGCATTGTGACCTTGATAGTGAGGCCTCAAGGTCTTTTTGATGAATAGTGAGTCTTGCTAACTAGCTTTGATTGGGTTAGTCATATCAGTATGTATCTACCGATTAAAGTAAATAAACAGTCTGCACATTTATCGCCTAAGAGAGTGAAATCTGGCCAGATATTGTGATTCAACAGTAGTCATCACTTCCATGGAAAAAACAAAATTTCTGCATTATGGGGATAGCCAACATTTCTTTGTTTTCAATTTAGAGTAAGAAGCTGAAATATCCCAACTGATCAGAACTAAATGTCAGAACTGGGTCTAGCAATGTTGAATTTGAATTACTCATGATTCCCTGCAGAGCTGACTGACACCTGGATCTGCCCGGGTCTCTGCAGCACCTCATAGCAGTTGCCGTTCTTATGTTTCAAGTGGATTTTCTCTCCCATAGGCTGACCTCCTGAGCTAGGTGACAATCTTTTATGCTAAATTGTTGGTACAATGCTAAACTGTTGGTGCAAACTGGGAGCTGCACGACCTTATTTCAACACAGGAGACAAAGCTTGGTGATGCAGGCTGCACCAGAGGGAGGCAGGAACAAAAGATGACTGAACCATAACTGCTTGGGAACATACTGGGGCCACTGTCAAATACAGTAAAGATAAAACATCCCATCTGTTTATTTTTTATATTACAGCAACATATATATTTTCCTCCGTGTTTCAAGTTTTGCCATCAAAAAAGGAGAAAAAATTCTTGGCTAAAAAAACCCCAGTTCCCATTAGGTGTCACCAGTGATAAATTTGTGTCTTCTGATCTAACAAAGATAATGAGATTTACAATTTAACAGCTTTAACTAGTAACTTCTTTCTTACCAGGTATTAGGTGCAGTCTTATACTGTCACTGTTGACTTTCTGTCCAATGTGGTTAATAAACTTGCAATATGCAGTCAGCTTTTTCTCTTTGCTACATTCTGTTTCTGTGTAATTGTACATGTAGCAAAACAAGTTTCCTTTTTTCCTTTTCCCTGTAAGGAAGGATTAAGACAGGTAAAGATGGATTTGTGGTTAATCAGGTAGCAGACATCACAGAGCTTCTGCAAAACTTTCTTTTCTCTGGGTTCTAGAGAAAAAAAACTTCCATTGTGGAAAAAATTCCTCTCTGTATGCTGATCTCTGCCTCTTGCCACTTAATAAATCTTCTGGCAGGTGTTGCATGGTCATTACTTTTTCAATTACTGGTGTATGAGCAAATTCTACTCAAACCCTCTTCTACTGTACAGGAATCAAAATTTGCTTTAGAAACCATTTTGGAAAATATTCTTCCTGCTTCTGCTTCTAGTACAGGCATTCATTTCAGCTAGGACACTTTTTTACTGTCCTTACATGGTTCTTTTTTTTAAACCCAGGATCTGTACCACACTCCCATTGCTTTTTACTGTGCCTGTGCCTGTGAGTGCCTGACTGCAATCCCTTCCAACAAGATCTTGGCATTTTTTTTAGCAGCTGAAGGTTTCCTCAGTCTCTGCCTGCTTTATACTTCAGCCAGTTGTTTTTGCTCTCCTGCATGTTTTCTGAGTTAGTTTAAATGGCTCTTCTTTACTTTCTTTGCAATTAATTGGTTTGTAAAACTTGAAAACCTTTAGTGTATAAAAACACACCAGGGAAGCCACTAAATTACACTAAACTTGAAGACATAGAAGCTTATGCTTCTGTGCTGTTAAAGATATGTTATCTGTGTACTTGAACAAAATAATAGTTACTTGAATTGCATTCTTAATGTGTTATTATACATCTGTCATTAGCTAGCAGATCATCTTCTTAAGTAACTTTTCCTTGATACTTAATGCAAAAAACTGGCAGAGTGGAAGATAAAAACAAATAAATGGAATTATGCAATTTCTAATCTGAAAAATGTTGAGGATGATCACCTCTAACTGCCTGGCAGGGTAAATCAAACATTGAGTTTAGCTCTTACATATTTACCACTAGAGCAGGGACTTCGATTGCTCTTCTGTTAGTCTCAGCCATGCTCCCCAAGCACAGCAGTCACCAAAAAAAAGTCCATTACCCTTTTTTTTCCCACTCTCAGGAGTACTTGTGGGTTGTACAAATTGGCTACAGAGACCTAATTAAAAATTAAACAAAAAGGAGGGACTGGGTTGTGAAACACAGTGCAATGAGTGATTCCGACAGTTTATTGTTTCTTACCAACTTGAAATTCATTCTGTTTAACCACAAATGTAACAGTGTAATCTTCAATGGCGTTAGCTCTTATGCAGCACTCAAGGGGTTGTTGCACTTTGCACTGTATAGATGTCTCAATGGGGTCTAACAGGATGTTCTGCTTCAGAGGCAAGGGAATAACCTTGATTGTCATGTTGGCAGAACTCTCTGAGTACTTCTGGGAGAATGTGCAGATGTAGGTGCCTGAAAGGAATGACACAAAAACCATGTCTCAGTCAACAGAAGTGCTTCTCAACTTCTGCTGGACACAAGCTCTATTTCTGATCAAGTACAGTGTTGTTGGCAGCATCATGTCTTGCTGCTCTCCAGCAGTCATGCTTTTAACTATTTTTAAAAAATTATTTATTTACTGTGGCAAGGCTTCACAGTGATTGGCACAGCTACGGATACTGTAAATGATCTGGCATGGAGATTTCATTATCTTTGTAACTAACAGAGACCTTCTGGAGAGAGTCCAAGGCAGGGCCACCAAAATGATCAGGGGATTGGAACATCTTTGATATGAGGAAAGACTGCGGGAACTGGGGCTGTTTAGTCTGGAGAAGAGGAGACTGAGGGGGGATCTCATTAATATTTACAAATATCTAAAGGGTGTGTGTCAGGAGGTTTGGGCATCCCTTTTTTGTATGGTATCTAGCAACAGGACAAGGGGTAATGGGATGAAGCTGGAACACAAAAAGTTCCATTGAAACATAAGAAAAAACTAATTCCTGTTCAGGTGAGTGAGCCCTGGCACAGGCTGCCCAGGGAGGGTATGGAGTCTCCTTCCTTGGAGATCTTCAAGACCCACTTGGACACATTCCTATGCAACCTGATCTAGGTGGACCTGCTTCTGCAAGGGGGTTGGACTAGATGACTTCTAAAGATCCCTTCAAACCTTATCATTCTATGATTCTAACACAAACCAGATTCACTCACCACTCCAATCCTCTGTGGCAGCCTTCACTGTGAGCACGGATTTGGCTGGAAATTTGCTGTTCCTGATGCACATATCACAGTTTACAGTTTTTGCATTATTTCCAGATTGGATTTTCCAAGTTATACTCTCGTAATTGTTCACATCACTTTCACATGTTAGATTGAATGCATATCCCATGGAAATTGATGAGTTTATGCTTGAAGATATTGTTACATGAGCTAAGGCAACACAAGATAAATGTCATATTATTGAGAGTTGCTTGTAATTATTTGCTTGCAAATGACATGTGCCACAAAGGCTACCTACACGTTAAAGAGCTGATGATCTGTTACATCTGATTCTTACCTGCCCGGAAGTAAGTCACTCTGATGTTTTGGCTCTGCCTAGCACCATGTCCAGTCTGCAGCTCACATGTGTACGTCGTCACTGTACCTGACTTCTCAGGTGGGCACAATGACTCATTGATGTTGAGCTTGTATTCAGTGCAGTTTTCACTGAAACTGGAGACTCCTAGAAAGAAATAAGCATACCTTGAAGGGCTATGGATGTCTAAAGATACCTGAGTTCTGGCAATCGCAAACCATCACTCTAGCTGAGGACAACTTTCTGTGTATGTATGTAACATTTGACAGCAAGACACTTTTAACTTGTTGCTGAATCTCAGTCACATCTGTTCTTATGGCAACACTCACAGTAGCTTTCCGAAAGCCTGATGACCAATCTCAACACAGTGCCAGGCACCTAAAAACTAGTCTGAGAGCAGCAACTTGGATAACTCAGGGTAAGACAAGTATTCTGGTTTGACCCAATTTCACCTGTGATTAAATAAAACAGGAATAAATGCTGCATATTTTAATGTAATCTCATTTTGAAATAAGCATCTGGAGGTAACTGTCAGCCATTCAACTCTAAATCTGAAAAGCGTTGCTTTATCTATAAGGGAAAAACCTCACTAAAGCTGTCCCATCTATGGGTGAGAGTGCAAGAGAGCAGAGCTCTGGTGGAAAGCCTGGCCACAATGAAACAATGGCAAATCATCTCAATACAGGATCACTTCTCTCCCTACAAGCACTGCTGCACACCAGCACCTGTTCTTTGCAGAAATGACTGTGCACATGAGCTTTGAAGGTTTTCACTCATTTTGCTGTCTTACTTCCTGATAAATTTATAACAAATGGTTAACAATAAACAGTTAATCCACACCCATAAAATACTAACAGGGCCACAGTCTGCTTATGACTATGGCGCATAGACATTTATGAGCTAGAGTGTAACTTTTTTGTAACACATTTGGTGCTTTATTAACTTTTTATATTCATAAGTAAAGCCTTATGGGATGCCACTGGCTCCACTGGCACATGATGTATTATAGTTACAGGTGGAGAGGGAAACTGTGCACTCAGTATTTAGCTATGCCGCTGCTCTTTCAAAATGCAGCACCTGCCTCTCCCGATGGCCAAATCTCACTATGTGAAACACAGAAGCTTTTCGTCCCCCAGGGGTCACTCTGGAGACAGCAGTTGGAGACCGATTCTTGCTCTCAAAACTAGACAATGCAGAAATAAGCTTTTTGGTAAAAGACAGTCAGTATGATGCTGGTCCAGGAAGTTTTTTCCATCAAGGATGACACAGTTTTAAACATCAGTGTCTGCACACTGCATGGAGATACCCAGAATCCCACTGGGACCTGAACAATACATACGTATCGGAGTTTGCATCATGCAGTCCATCCATCATTCTTCTCCATGCCACACATAGGCCTTTGGAGCATGCCCTGTATTTATTCTAGAACTTGGCCTTTTGGATAGTCAATAAGGAGGAGATCTTTGAAGAATGAACAAAACTAGCAGGTGAAAGACAATCTTTTCTTCAACTTACCTGTAATACTGATTGCTCCATTTACTTTCCAGTCACCAGTAAGTGATGGTAGATGTCTGTCAATACAACAGGACAGCAGAGGACCATTTGTCTGCATTTCAGGACTGTTGCATGCAACATCAATGTAATTTAAGTTTGGAGTGACATGTAGCAGAGAGACTGTTATTGTTTTTGAGGCCTTGTATATCAGTGTGTGAAACTGATTGCTGCTTTTGAAAGTGCACCCATAGGAACCTGTAAAGCACAGGAAACAGCATTACAAACACGTTTTGCTGGTTTTCCTCTACATTTGGAGTTGGGAGTTTGTTCCCCACCTACTTTTTACAACTCCTTGCTCTGCAGTGGCTTTGCTATTTGATAATCAAAACATACCCTCAGGTCACCTGCAGTACACTCTCTGCAGACTCCTGGTGCCCATGTGTCCAGGTTAGGCAGCTTCAATGATGATGGGTATTTAAAAAGAGACTAGCTCTCTGGGACTGAAATACTTAAAATCTGTCTGGGTTGGTGGGTTTGGGATCTGTATGTTGTCCATAGTCCATGTTGTAGCAGTATGTCATGGCAAGGATGTAGATAGACTGTGCAGAAGGTTCCTGCACAGAACGGGTGAGAGGTGAGTGCCAAGCGTGGATTCCACAAGAGCTGACACCCTGAGTATAGGCACATACACTGCTCAGAAGGTATTGCCAAAGAAAGTAGAGTATTTACCAGCCACTTTCTTGGGCACTTGTCCCCTGTATGCAGCCAGACTTCCTTTTGAAACTGGCAATCAGAGCTCCAAACTTTAGGTATGTAGGTTAACCTTCCCCACTGGGATAGCCAAGTATAGGCCACTTCCACAGCTGTGGAGACACTAAGGCTTAGTTTGAACTCATGACTCCTACCTCTCATATGTGTGCCCAAACTCCTTGTCACAGCTACTCTTTCTGAAGTTGAATGTAAAATTAACAATCCAAAGAGAAAGACCAAGTTGGAGCTTGAGTCAAAACTCTGATAATACATGATAATTTCCCTGATAACTTCTCCCAGAAAATGCCACACATTTACCTCTTTCTGGTTTTTAAAAAGCCCTAAACATGAATACCTGAAAAACTATAACTGAGCTCTGATTAGTTAGGTTATTTTTCCAAACAGTGCAAGGGCCATCAAGAAGAAATTCCACCACAGCCTCAAGTTACCACACCATAAGGGTGCGAAGGCCTCACAGCTGTGTAGTCACCTTTGTCTCCTGTGATATGGCAGTGAAGCCTGACACTGAGAATACCAAGGCCTGTATAACCACTCCAGTCAGTCCACATCTTTCTGGCAATGCCAGACAGTATGCAATTCAATAAAGAAAAAGAAATAAAAAACCCCAGAAAATTTTGAGGGACATTTCACATTTACTATGAGAAATTGCAGTTGCTCCGTTCCTTTTTGGTTTTTATAGAAGCAGACACACTAGAAATTGACAACTGCTGTTTTAACGATAGAAAATCATACCAGAATCCTTCGTTGTGATGTTGAAAATTCTAAGAATTGACCTTGAGGTTCTCTTTGAAATATGTGTTTCCATCATATATTGAATGTTGTTTGAGATAATCTGATCAAAGTGATACCAGGTCACATTCTCAGATGTTGAATTTATCTCACAAATCAGTCTTACTGTATCCCCTTCAAAAATGTCTGCAGGACTCACAATGAAGTTTGTCTGATCTGGGAAGACAAAGAGCAACATTTTGCATTATTGTTATTTCAATTCACATCTATATGGTGCCTTTAATTCCCTGGGAATCCTAGCTGCTTCACACCTAAGATGTACTCAGCATCAGTTGCAGAGCACTACCTCTGATACAAACTATGCAATTTGCCCACAACATACTTCTCTGTTGTCTTCATCAGCCAAGATTCCAGAAGGTTTTATGCAGACACACAGAAATTTTATCACCACCACTACTTTCTCAGTAGATAAACTTGGAGGAAAAGTAAAATTCTGAGACAGACAGTCCAGCACTCAGTGTCCTGAGAGTACAGCACTTCTGAGGCACTTGATGAGGCAACTGAACTGTTACACATTGTCTAGCAGCAGCATAGTAAAGGAAGTCAGGGGGGTCCCTATTCTCGTGCAAACTGCAAGAAGTTTTTATTTTGTTTGAAGAAATGGGAAATGTTGGCAGCCTTATATGCTAAAAAGTGTCTCAGTTCTGGAGGTGAACTCAAGAGTTTTTAACTCTCCTCCATGGAGTGACTGCATCATGGTTTCATGGAGTACCTGGAAAGATTTGGTTTTCCGTGGGAGGTACTGCATGCATGGTCATCTCGTGTAAGTCCTAAGCTTTGGTGGCACAGGACAAAATGAAACAGAGAAATAAATGTTTTCTGAAAGTCCACTAACAAGTAATAAACAGTATAAGGCAACTGCATGATTCAGGCTGGAAATACTAAAGTAAAGGTTGAAGGAAAATATTGAGACACATTTAAACTTACTGGTTATTTCTGTCGAGAAGGTAGCTTGGTTTAGGTGGTATGATGCATCTAGAAATTGTGGTGCAATTTTGTTAGCACTTGCTATCTGATCAAAGCTTGCTGCTCCTGCTTTCACTTCATACTTCACAAAAACACTTCCCGGCCTAAAAAGATACAAGAATAAGAGAAGCACCAGAATTAAAGATTTTTCCACAGTAGTGGCTCTCTGTGTTGTGGTGACCCATCTTTCATGGCTGGGAAGGCTTCACAGGCTTACCTGTCAAGGCTCATTTTACGATTTGATATTTGCTCTGGTGTACAAGAAGGTTGTGCTATAGCTCTTCCCAAAGTAAAAACACCTTTATGCGACATCTCCTTTATTAACTGTCTAATTCTAGTAAATTTCTCTTAGAAAACCTAAAACACATCTACACTTAAATATATGTGAACTTAAGTAATATCTCTTTTATCCAGATCCAATGTTATACCCATGGTAGGGGTTGGAAGGGACCTTTAGACATCATCTAGTCCAACTCCTCTGCAGAAGCAGGGTCACCTAGATCAGGTCACATAGGAACATCTTCAGGCAGTTCTTGAAGATCTCCAAGGAAGGAGACTCCACAACCCCTCTGGGCAGCCTGTGCCAGGGCTCCCTCACCCTCACAGTGAAATAGTTTTTCTTATGTTTCCATGGAACTTTTTGTGTTCCAGCTTCATCCCATTACCCCTTGTCCTGTTGCTAGATACCATAGAAAAAAGGGATGTCCCAGCCTCCTGACACCCACCATTTAGATATTTGTAAATGTTAATTAAGATTCCCCCTCAGTCTTCTCTTTTCTAGACTAAACATAGTTCCCACAGCCCTTCCTCGTATGAAAGATGTTCCAGTCCTCTGATCATTTTGGTGGCCCTTTGCTGGACTCTCTCCAGAAGTTGAGCCGAGGAGCCCAGATGTGGACACAGGACTTCAGATGAGGCCTCACCAGGGCAGTCTAATTAATCTTCTTGATAACTTTTGAGGTGATGTTAGGTTTATTTCCATTCTTTTGGATGGAATTCAGTCATTCCTACAAAAGGCTTTGATCCAGATGGAGAATGATTATGTTTCTAGGAGTTTTGCACAATGGTGAATTTTACCCACAATCCTATTTCCATGTTAATAGGTGGGCTTTCCTTTTGCAACTATTATTCACATGCATATACTGGGCATGGGTTCTAGCCAGAGTGAATGTAGTCTTTGCTGACTGGCGCTTCCTTGAAATTGGACAGAAATATTGGTGTCTTCCAGGAAAAAATGAAATTGTTTACTTACCTGAAACCAGTTACTGTTGCTGATACAAAGCCTGGTAAACATCTGTAGCTAGCATTAAACTGTAAAAGAAGACATACTATGTCAGTCCTCTGTATATTACTCTAGCATGCTTAAAATAAGAAACCCAATTCAGCACCAAAGTGAGTAAGGGCACATAGCATATCTGATAGCTTAGGCCTGGTGATCTCCCCATTGTCCTCAGGATAAATTTGTGTCGATGATTTCATTCTATGTACACTCATCTGGATTTCAGCTGGGACCAACAATGTGATTTTTTTCATGCTTTTGTTGCAAAAGATTCCTAAATGCTTCCCTGCTGCCCAGCATGTCAAGATGAATGGAAATACTGTCATTGTCTTTCAACGGAACTCAGCTTTGTCCCACTTTGTAGCAACCACTGCTCCCCACTTCACAGCTTCCCATAGACATGCACCCTGTTTCCCAGACACTTAGGGTAAACACCTTCAGAGATAGAAAACAAAACTCATTACCGCTTTTTCGAGGTCAGCTTTGTATTTTTTGTATAAGTCCGAGGAAGGATCCCTTAGATCGTCAGAAAAGTCTGTGTCAAGTCTGACTGACATATTCATTAGAATTGGCTCTCCCATATCACAGGAGTCTGTGAGGAAAAACAAAAATATATATTAAAAAAATCAAGAGCAATGCTTATAAAGTGTTTTTCTTCTAAATTTATATTTTTCTAAAAAAAGAAAAGTTTTTTCTTCTAAATTAATCTTAGAATTGTATAGTGATTTGAGTTGGAAGGGAGCTTTAAATATCATTGATTCCAACCTCCTTGCCACTGGCATCCAACCTGACCTTCAACATTTTCCAATGGTAAGGCATCCACAACTTCTCTGGGCAACTCATTAAGAAAAAGTTCTTCCCTATACCTAGATGATCTCTTAAGGTCCCTTCCAACCCTACCATTCTATGATTCTATACCTAGTCTGAATCCACCCTCTTTTAATTCAAAACCTTGTCCTTACCCCTTGCCCTATCCCTACAGGACCTACTAAATAGTCTGTCTCCATCTTTCTTGTCAGCACCCTTCAGGTACTGGAGGGCTGCTGTGGGGTCTCCCCAGAGCCTTCTCTTGTCCTGGCTAAACGACTTCAACTCTCTCAGCCTTTCCTCAGAGTGGGTGATCCAGCCCATTGATCATTTTTGTGGCCATCCTCTGGACCTGCTCCAACAAGCCCATGTCTGTCTTGTGCCAGGGACCCTACAGTTGGATGCAATACTTAGGTGGAGTATCATGAAAACTGAAAAGAGCAGGAGAATCCCCTTCCTTGACCTGCTGGCTATGTTGCTTTGGATGCAGCCCAGTATATAATTGACCTTTTGGCTGTGAGCAAACATTGTGGGCTTATGTCCAATTTTTCATCTATCAGTATCCCCCAACTTCTTTTCAGCAAAAATGCTCTCCATTCCCTCATCCTCCAGCCTGTGTTAATACTGGGAATTGATCAAATCCAGGTGCAGGACCTTGTGTTTGGCATTGAACTTCATGAGGTTCACACAGACTCTCTCCTCAAGCAGTCAAGATACCTCTGATGGCATCTCTTCACTCTAGCAAATCAATTGCAACACTCAGCTGCTTGTCTTACTCAAATTTGTTGTGGATACACTCAATCTGACAGCCAATGTAATTGAGAAAGATATTAAATTGTACTGTTCTTTGAGGGTATTACTCATTACTCAATTCCACTTGGATGTTGATCCATTCACTTCACTCTTCAGATGTGGCCATCCAACCAATTCTTTATCCATCCATCTGTCAAACCCACATCTCTCCAGTTTAGCAGCAAAAATGCTGTGGGCAACTGTTTCAAAGACTTTACAGAAGTCTAGGTAGATAACAAGTGACTGACTAGATACTTAATTTTCACATAGTGAAAGCTGTACAGGATGAATCTCCACATGTGTTTCCCTGAAACTAACAGAAAAAATCCTCAGTGACTTTGAGAGAGTAGTATCTGCTTTAAGATCCATCAATGGTCACGAAAGACTGTAAAATCCTTGGAGAGGTACTGGAATTTTCTACATCGAGTCCATTTAAAGACATACCCATACTATGCGATGGAGAAACATTGTACCCAGTGGACTTCCAAGAGATGTGGATTTCTACATAGAAGAGATACTAGCTGTAGTCCTGTAAATAATATATAACACTATTGTTGTGGGGCTGCTCTGTGATAAAAGCATTGCCTCTAATTAAAGTTGATTAGAACAGGCATGCTTTCAGCTCTAGGGCTGCCTCTGGGTATCTCTGCATGCTTCTCCATCACAAATCAGAAGCAGATCCTTGTGGGGGTTTGTTTTAGATTGCAGGGAAAACAGGTAGTGCTCCACCCCAGTGCTGCCAAGCCTCAGTGTCCAGACATCAGGCAGTTTCATTAACAAGCCATGGGCATCTTGTCACAAGAGTCATGAAACAAAACCAAGGACACATGGCTGGGAGTTTTTGTATCTTCTCTCAAGCACTATGACACACTTTGGTCACATTTGTAAATTGCTCTTTGAAAATCTGATCAGATGAATTGTTCTTTGCTTAGTGGAAACTGAAGGTCTCAAAGAAGCATGTGAGTGATTCCAGGAGCTGGTTCTCCAGCATGGCACTAAATATCTCCAAATATTTAGGTTAAGATGGATCCACATCACAAAGAGAAGAGCTTTAGAGCATCTCTACAGACTTTCCACATTCATACACAATGTGGTAGGCAGTTCAATCTTGATATGTTGCTTTATTACACTTTTAACACAGTTCAGTTTTCTAACCAGTATATGAGTTGTACAACAAAGAACTTGAGCACTCTTTCTCCTTACCTTCTGTCTGAGGCTCACAATAAGGCCCATGGAATGGCATTTTCTTCATGTAGCCACAGGGCAGGTTGGGTTCTAGGCTGACAGAAGGGCAGGTTATCAAGTCACTGCATGCTGCACTTGGCCAGGCATATCCATTTTCACAAGAACAACAGCTCTCGTTTTCACCACTGGGCAGACAGACTAGTGTCAGACAGAGAAATACTATGAGAATGGTAAACAGGTCATAACATATTGCATATTTAACCTGCTGTGTCTGTACCAATGTTCTCAACTAAATGTGGCCTTTCTTGTGAGTTCACTTTGATGATGCAAGCATGATGATCTGATACCTTGCAAATCTTACTGTACTAATAATAAATGACTCAGAAGAAATGGGAACCAGATTGGTGCAGGGGTAAGTCAGACCAATTACTTTTAAGTAATTGAATGGAGATGTAAAGTTTGATCCTAAAAATTTACTTGGCATATTGGTCAGCATTCTATGATAGTTTCCAGATTGGATATTTCTATGTTGCCTGGACTGGAAGAAAACATACAGGCTTTTAAAGACATTAAGAATAGATAGCAGTCATTCTAAGTCCTGATGGCTAGTGAGCTGCTGTGTAATTCTGACTGATCCTGACAGATGCTGCATGAGAGAAGGTGACATCATCACAAAGTGCTTTAAAGACATATAGGCTCTGTAATTAAAAAAAAATAAATAAAACCAAACACTTCACCGTAAGGTTTTCTGCTCATAATGTGCCATTGGCAAAGTAAGATATTAACAAAGTGATTTTCACACATTGCATGTGACCCTGAAAGCCTCTGGAAGATCCATTTGCATGTTATTTTGAGGACTGATGAACGCTTCCTTTCACTGCTTTATGGACCTGCAATTAGAAGGTATCAAATCTTCCCCTCTGCTGTTGTAAATGCTTGGTGTGTTTGCATATCCTCCACTATATTAGCTACTTGGATGGTGTTGCACAACCACAACTCATGTGATAAAGCCTGTCTGATATCTTGCCCTGAAAGAGTATGTTTAGTCAGTTACATCAGGAAAAGCATCTCACGCAGCCTGCCTCTGGCAGGGTCAGAGTACGGCCTCTTACAGCCATTTACGTTCCAAATGCAAGTGGAGGGAAGTAAACAGTCTGATAACTACTGTCGGCAGCTTCCTGAAACTTGAAAGTAACTCAGACTGCTTGTTAGTTGAACCTGAGCAAATTCCTTTGGCTCTGGCTTCCTCTGGCTTTGTCCCTTCCTTAGGAAAAGAAAAGCAGTCAGGGCTGTTCCTAATGCCAACGTTATATAAAGAGGAGTGGTGGGATGCAGATAACAAAACATGTCATATTGTGTCAGAGTTTCGGTCTTGTTGGGTCATTCAGTAGGCAGCAGAGACAGTTCAGTTTTGCTCATCTCTAAGCATGATGGATGGTAAAACTGGGACATATCAAATACTAGCAAAAAACCACATCACTCAGAATGTAAAAATAAATAACCAACCTACCTGTTGTAACATTGATGTCTGAAACCGTCATTTCAACATTTGAAATATTCATTGAAACTGGAAGATTAAGGTTTTTGAAGTACTCTTTGATTGGCTCCAGAAAAGATGAATCCATAAGGCTTACTTCAATGTCAACAGTGTATTCCAGAGGGGGAAGGTCAAAAAAAAGTACTGAAAGAGAAATAGCGTGAGATTGCAAAGCTGTGCGTGAGGGCAAATCACATGTTGATAACTTCCAGTTTGTCATTTGGGCTCTTTGTTGCTATTTAATGGTAGCTTAGCGTGGCATCTGCTTAGGAAATCTTGCTTTCTACTCAGCAGATATTCTGTATATGTTTTACCTGCTGCTTGTCTGACACAAGCCAGATTTCTTTGGTCTCGGGACAACAAGACACTGATATAAATGTCCTAATACATACAGAGAAAAGCTGTCTCATCCCTTCTTTCTTTTAACTCCCCAAATGGATGCGTTGTCAACCATAAACTGGAGTCATACAGGATTATCTTGTGACTCTTATCCTGCTAAGATGCTTGGTTTTTTTTTTTTCTACACTATATATTTCAGCTCACGTAGAAGTTATATATATCATAATACGGATGTCATCCAGAGATATCTGAACAAGCTCCAGAAGTGAGTCCATATGGACCTCACAAGGTTTACCAAGGCCAAGCACAAGGTCCTGCACTTGGGTCAGGGCAAGCCTCAGTACCAATACAGGCAGGAGGATGAAGGAATGGAGAGCAGCCCTGCTGAGAAGGACTTAGGGGTGCTGTTGGATGAAAAGCTGGTCATGAGACAGCAATGTATGCTTGCAGTCTAGAAAGCCAGCTGTATCCCAGGCTGCATCCAAACCAGTATGACAGCAGGTCAAGGGAAGGTATTCTGTCCCTCTGCTCCTCTCTGGTGAGCCTCCACCTCTGCAGTGCTGCCTGCAGCTCTGGGGCCCTCAGAAGAGGAAAGACATGGACCTGTTAGAGCAGATCCAAAAGAGGGCCACAGAAATGATCAATGGGCTGGGGTAGCTCTGCCATGAGGACAGGCTGAGAGAGTTGAGGTTGTTCAGCCAGGAAAAGAGAAGGGTCTGGGGAGATCCTATAGCAGCCCTGCAGTATCTAAATGGGACTAATAGGAAAGGTAAGGACAGACTATTCAGCAGGGCCTGCAGTGACAGGACAAGGGGAAATGGTTTTAAAGTAAAAGAGGGTGGATTTAGACTAGATATAAGGAAGAATTTTCATGGTGAGGGTGGTGAAACACTGGCACAGGTTGCCCAGAGACACCACCTTAGGAATTTTCAAGGTCAGTTTGAATGAGGCTGTGAGCAAACAGGTGTAGTTGAAGATGTCCCTCCTTATTGCAGGGAGGGATGGATTAGATATCCTTTAAAGATCTCTTCCAACCTAAAATATTCTATGATTCTATGCCAATCTCTGACCAGACTGAAGCTTACACCTCTTTTGTCTGTGCTTTTACTACTGTACTGGATTTGGCTTGAAGCAAAGTTAAAATTCCTCACTGTGGCTTGAATAGGGCTATGTTTTGGATTTGTAATGAAAAGAGTGTTGATAGCACAACATTTTAGTTATTGATGAACAGTGCTTACATAGCATCCAGCATTTCTCTTTTCCTGCTCTGTCTTCCCAGCAACTGGGCTGGGGGTGCGCAAGAAGCTGGAAGGGGACACAGCCAGGACCCAACTAACCAATATGATGTCATACACCATGACCTGGAGCATGATGTCTACACTATATAGAAACATAGAATTCTTTAGCTTGGAAAAGGCCTTTAAGACCATTGAGTCCAATATTAACCCAGCACTGCCACATCCACCACTAAACTCTGTCCCTGTGTGCCACACCTACACTTTTTTTAAATACCTCCAAGGATGGTGACTACATCACTTCCCTGGGCAGCCTGTTCCAGGGCTTCACAACCCTAGCAATAAAAGCTGGGGGAAGCAGGAAGGGGAGGACATTTGGAGTTATGGCATTTACCTTCTCAAGTAACTGTTACATCTGACAAAGCCCTGCTTTTCTGGAGATGGTTCAACATCTGTCTGCTGATGGAAAGTGGTGAATCAATTCCTTGGTTTGCTTTACCAATTAGACTGTCCTTATGTCAATCCTTAAGTTTTCTCACTTTTACCCTTCTGATTCTGTCCCCTATCCCACTGGGGAACAGTGAGTGAGCAGTTGTGTGTCATCCCCCTTGATCATGGCAGTTCAGTACCTCAAGAGATGTTGTCCCCAGTAGTGATTTCACTCTTGGCTTACCAGAAACCTGTTCTATTACCATACATTTGTGTACTTACTGTTTCGCTTCTGCCTTTGCATCTCAGACTGGAAGCTTTCCTCTCCTAGTCCATTGTCCATCTATGGGGAAAAAAAAAAAAGAGTGAAATTCTATGAAAAATCAAAGTGAAGCTTTAGCTGCTGTTGTTGAAAGAATTAGTGAAGAAAATACCAGCATAGATAATGTTTTTCCCTCTATCAATCTTTACCTCTATCCAACCTTCTTTTCCTATTTAAACAGAATATTTATACCTTCCAAGCAGGGAAATGTGAAACACTGAGGGTTTGTATTGAATTTGCAGATGTCTCTCTGAATATTTCTGCAAGGCAATTATCTCAGCTTGGCTGAGCTGCAAACCAGCTTTTGGACTGATGCAGTGCTCTCAGTCCCGGGATAGACTTGCAAACTCATATTACCTTTTGCTTTCCCCTTGTCTCTGAGCTTCCAGCTTTGCAGCAGCAAAGCCAATCTGAGTAGGAGTAGAAAGGGCACTGAATTGTTTTGGCATCAACTCAGGCGTCCTGTCAGCTATTTTATGGGCCATCAGTAGCATACAGTTGACCAGGGCAATTGTGGCACAATTTCAGTATGACTAGGTTCACACAGGGTGCAGCCAAGTGGGTTGCAGACCATCTTATGTTTTTAATCATGCCCTAAAAATACACTGGCACCACAGTTAGCAAGGTTAAAGAATAAGCAAAGACACAAGCAGGAAATTTGCAGCTTTGCCAGTTTCTTGAGCCCTACTGAAATCTTTATTTACAGAAAGGGTGAATAGCTTGGCAACTCTTAAGTCATCTCTTTACATAAAGGAACCATCTGGTGGATGATTAGAGCTGGGCCTTCTGTCGCAGCTGTGCTGGCAGTAAAAAGGTGTATTGGCATTTTTGCACTGTTAGAAGTACTACCCTTCACCTTAGAGGTTAGCTGCAAATGTTACAGAAAGCTCACTGATCCACTTCTTCCCCCAGGCTTGATCTCAGTGGTTTCCTTTCTTAATCGTTCTCCAAAACTACTACAGGGTATTGCTATGTCATTAAATACTTCACACCGTTAAGTGATGACTCATTTGCACGCACAGATCAACAATGCTAAAAAATAAAGTGTTACTGTTTTCGAAAATGCTTAAGTGCTGAGCTGGAGACAGTTTGAATGAAAACAGAGGAAACAAGATACTCGTAACAAGGAGACATTTGCTGAAGGGCAGACGAGGCTGCTGAAACCAGCTATATCTTGGTTTGCAGAGACAGAGGGTGGTGGCAGCAACAGCTTAAAGACTTCTCACCTTCCTCTTCACTTGTCCTTGTCTTTTCTCAATCTGCTCAAAAAGCACATTACATTCTTGTCAGCCCATCAGAACTAAGATCTCTGCAGTTCTAGGGGCTGAATATAGATGTTAGAATCTGTTTTGGCTTGATAGGGCTCATAATGTAGAATGTAAAAGAAGTATTTTCTGGTCTAATAATAATTGTGGTAGAAGGAGAGCTGGTAGATTTGTAGACTAGTCTTCTTTACCAGACTATTAACTTCCATTTGGTTAGTCGTTTTGTTTCCCAGTTCCTTTTTTGTCATTTCTAGCTAGGGATTATTTGTGCAGAAACTGACAATTATCCAACCAATAATTCAGGACAAATCACAGGACAGGTTTCCATAATTCACACTATTGATGAAGCAAAAGAGGTTTATTGAGAATTATTGAAAAAGTAGGAAACTAGAGTAAAGTCCGAGTTTAGACAACATCTAACACAACATCTAACACAAGTCACCCAGGAGCAGCATTTTGGTCATGTATACTGATGTCTTCCTGTAGAGAAAGTGGTGAGACTCCTGTCACCTACCTGTAAGCACCTCCATGACTGAGCTAGTTTTGTTGACTTATTTGGTTTCTTTCTCTCATAGGACAGGTGAATCCCATACAGGAACAATGTCCATGTAATTGTTACCCAGACTTTGGTCCAGGGACAGCAATTTGAGTCCCTTGCAGACTAATACAAGTGAGATTGTGCTCAGTTACTCCTGGAGAGGCTTTAAGAACAGCAAAACAAGAAGAGTCCAGTTCCTGGCTTCCTCCATCTGTTTCATACACTGGGGAGACTCTGGGTTCAGTTTCCCCACCTGATCTTATACTGACTTCCTCTAAGGTTTTGTGGACGTAAAGGAGAGCTGTAGCAGCTGGGTGCTACAAGCAGAGATCAAATAAAAGCCAATGGTCTGGGAAAAGGATACTCACTACATATTGGACGAATGGATCAAAGTTTGAGTCCTGTGATGTCTGGCAACATGCTGTGACCAGTAGAAACAGGCACTGGAGACTTGCAGTAATTGGGGATGGCATTTTGTACAGTCACTTTTCTGTACAGCCTGAGAGGAAAATGAAGCAAAAGGATCAGGGAATTTTCATCTGACTCACGCAGTAGGAAATACCAGCACACTCTACAAAAACATATGTTCAGACTTTTTCAGCACACACTGCCTTTTCACTCCACCCAAGACAGAGCATGGAAGCAGGTCTGTGATTATTCCTCTGCCACTGTCACCAGACAATTTTCCTCACATCTCTTTTTTTCACATCATCTGTACCTACTCAAAACATAGGGAGAAAGAAATTGCTCGGAGAAGGCAGAGCTCTTAACAAGGTTACCAATAGGCTCACATCAGGTGCTAGAAATTCATCTGCCATGAGAAAAGTTGACTTTGGATCTTCAACTATTCCTCACAGTGGTGCTTGGCAAACACACAGCCAGAACATGAGGGAATAGTTATAAATGCTGCTGCAAGTGAGGGCCTGTCCCCTGTCCTGCCATAGGAGATAGAACACTGCTTCCAGCCGTGTCCTGCTCTGGAGAGGGCTGTGATAACATCATGGGCTCAGCTAGAGATTTCTATATGTTTGTTACTCCTTGGTTAACAAGGGAAACAATGAAGAGTGATATCTCCTGGGAAAAAAATGCTTGTGACTTTGAGGTTTTGGTATACATCTCCATTATTTGCACTGATGTTAACAAGTAATAACCTAGAACACAACAATATGGACATCCTGGAATGCAATGAGGACCCTGGAGTGAAAACCCACAAACCTCAAGCTAATTTATTCATGCAGGGGATTGGATGATGAAATATACAGGGAAAGGCAAAACATGCATGGACTCTTATTGCAGGTGCTGACACATTATACGCAACCAGAGAGAATAGAGAAAGGCAGTTGAGAAAGTGTAAAAATATGTATTTGCTGTGAATATGTATTTCTTGATTATTCCTAACAAAGAACATTACTATCTCCAGAATGAATAACTAATAGAGACCTACAGGAAAAGGCAGAACCCAAGCAAACTGTGAAAATCATTTTAAGAAAAGAAAGCACTGATAACAGACTCAAGAATAATACTGAACAGTATCTGTCTGGGTAACATTAGTTTGATTAAAATCACAATCCTTTGTAAAATGACAATTGTTTTGTACTTAAAAAGCTGTAATTACAACATGAACATGACCTATGGTCTCACCTTATGAATGGCTAGAGAACAGCAATGAGCTTATAGCCAAGTAATATACTTGATGTCACCAATGAGGGTATCCAGTGGTGATTTGTCAGGGTTCTTGGAGAGATTCATCTGCAGTGAGACTTCACCTGGGTACTGACCTGGTGAAAAGATAGGAGGCAAAAGTAGGAAGAATTTATTTGCTTTTCCAATAGAGAAATGTCTTCACCAGAGCTCCCCAAGAACATGCATGTAAGCCTGTGTTCAATATAGCCTTTGCTGTTTCGGAGACTTCATCCAGTTGTTACAACCTCAAAACTTCCATGGATCTGGCTGATTCCAAGACCAAGATGGATCAAAATGCATCAAGACGGAAACATCTTCAAGTTATAAGCTGTGACACAAGTCCTTGAGATAGTGACATGATTTAATAATAGAGACACTAACAGAGCAAAGATTTCTGATAGGTTTGTATATGCAACATATGCTCATAGCTTGTGGTACAATAGCTTAACCTATACATAGAACTTACATTTAATTGCCAATAGGTTGATGAAAAGATAACAGAAACGAAAAAAGGTCATTAAACAGAATTTAGAATGGAGTTAAATAACATCTGCTACAGTTTTTCATGTATATTTTGCTCTGTTCATAAACTTTCAATCATAATCAAATGTCGTGAGTCAGTCTCTGTTTTCAAATACACCCTTGTGGCTGATACCAAAACCCCTGTTTAATTGTATATGTAAGAAATCATATAGAGGACAACTCATGTAAATGAGAACCATGCTGCTACTCAGGCTTCGGTAGCTCTTTAAAAGTCCCCAAAAGAAGCATGAAGAAAGCCAGAAAACTAGCACAGAAAGGCAAAATTGCAATTGGGGAAAAATATTAATGTTCTTCTCAAGTAATGCAGTGGTTCCTTTGTTCATTTAATTTCTCATTGAAAAAAATATTGCTGTCAATTTTTCAGCTAACAATTTCTCAAGTATCTATCTACTTTCAGTTGGTAAAACAGATGATAGCTGGATGCATTCATCATTTCCTATGCAAACTGCTTCCTGGGAAGCAATAAACATCTTTGATTTATAAAGCCCTAGAGATCCAAAGAAGCCCAGGTTTGCTACCAAATTTCTTCTCTATAGCGTTAAGCCTGAAATAAATGTTATTTAAAGTTATCTCTAAAGTGCAGAAGATTCTTACAGGTAAATAGCAAGGTCTTGCTTTAACCCAGGACATAGGTGATGTACATTACCTTTTTACTTTCTTCTGTAAGTTTCACTTTTCATAAATGTTGCAAAATAATCATACCTTCTTTTAAAAATCCACTCAGTAGAATAGTTACCATCACCATGGTTTTAGAAAATAACAAGACACCAAGAAATAGAAAATTATTTACCTTCTCAGGTGATTCAAAGAGGAGATCTAACTGGATCCTTCTTGAACATCCTTTGCTTTCCACTACTGCCCAGGTTACTCTCTGAAACAGGACACAGGTACTTGTATAATTATCCGAATGTGTTACTACTGCCAGGAAACAAGTCTCCTGTAGAGCCTGCACTTTTCAAGTGTGAGACCGACAAGAGATGTCACTGCAGAAAATCCACAAGGCATTTTAAGAAGTGATATTTCCTGATACCATTTACCAGGTAGTAGTCATTTCCCCCAGCACTGATCTTCTGTGTGTGTGATTCTTTGTACATCCTTCAATGTCCTATCTGCAAATTAGTTTATCAAGTGGACTAACTTGTTCCACTGCTGTTACTCATCTGCTCTGTTCTAACGAAAGAGGGTGTTGAGAATCGAAAGCCGTAAAATTATGCTTTGTAGCCATGGCAAAACGTTTGTGTGGGTTTTGATTTAAACAACAATCTCTTTCTGCCTGAGCTGTCAGCATGCTAACTGTGGGGTGGACCTGAAAGGCACTAGGGACATGTTCTGATGCCCTTGAAGAAGTTGCACCTAGTTGCAGACCTACAGCTCTGACAGCTACTGTGGAAGGTGGGGAAGAGCGGGAAATTGTCAGAAACCAGGGGAAATTCTGAGGTGTTATATGTGCTTGGATCTTGAATAAAATCTGGAGCCAGGAACCCACTGCACAAACAGAGGTCCAAATAACAATGAGGCCCTTGTTCCTGTAGTATTCAATAGCAGCTGGTGTATCAACAGAATTTGTTTGCACAACAGTGTGTGTGAGGCAGTGACTCCCTGAGCTTGTGAAATGTCTGTGGAAAAGCCTGGGATTAAACTCGTGTTCTGGGGGATTATATTTTAAACAGTGAATTATTCAGGAGATATGGTCTATGTTCCACACAGATTGGAATGGTCCCTGGGGAGATCTCGACGTCTCATAAGAAGTCCATGGGGAAGCGATAGACTCATGGGGTAGACAGATGAGCCCCAGAATCTTCAGATCCACAGGAGTCAAATGCTACATGGGATACACCAGAGCATCCCAAAAAGGGATGTCTCCAAGACAGACAACTGAGCCAAGCTGTTAATGCTACTCATTGTCACACTGCATAAGGAAAACGAGCAAAAAAACCTCATTAAGGTGCTTGATAAGGTGTCATGCCTTTCTCCCTTCTACAATAGGGTCATGTTGCCAGCTAACATTGACTGTTTCAGGGGAACAGGAGGGGTGGCTGCTCTTGGTTTTATCTGTCTACAGTAACAGTGGTCATTTTTGTGTCACAGTGAGCTTGGACCAGGCCTTCAATCCTCTTATCAACTGTCAGCAGTGAGTATTCTTGTTGCTGCCTTTGTAACATCCCTAAGACATGTCAACACATTCTGCATCTTTTGACAGCCTGTTTTTGTTCCTTTTTCTGCAAACCTGATCACCTGCTGCTCCCTACAATCTAGTGAGTCAGCCCTCAGCCTGCTGTTCTGCAATGGTTTTAAGGCGATTAAATTGACATGACTGATGTCCTCATACCCTTACAAATTGTCCTCCCTTGTTGCAGTGGCATCAGTCTGGTTTATTGCTCACTCAAGCTAGTTCAGGAATCTGAACAAGCAGAAAACTGAGACTATGTCTACAGCACTAAATGCAATCACCTCTCTCCCTCTCTGCAGATGGGTTTTACCCCTGGCCTTGTGCTGGAGCTCCCTCTGAGCCAATTTAACTCACTGTCTCTTCAGAAAATAAACCAGCAACAAGGCCTCTAGCTTGCCTTCAATTGAGTGAGTTTAATCAGTTCAGAGAAGCACTCTGTGAGTGCTAGGGCCAGAGCAAGCTGAGGAGAAGAAAGGTGGTCCCAAGTAGGGAAAAAAGTAAGGAACAGAGGTTAGCAGGAAGGGCAGGAGAGTAAAGAGAAGGAGGACCTCTTCCTTTCTGCCCTGGCAAGCAATTCAGCATGAATGCATGGTCTATCCCTGCATCATTTTCACCCAGTGTTTCTCCCTTGGCCATCTCCTTGCAAGTTTGGATAAGCAGCAATGCCAACGCAGAGGATGAGCTGAAGAGGAAGGCAGGCTTGGCTTAGTACCAGTTTCTTGTGGTGGATCCACACCTTTCACATTGCCAGCTCTTGGCTGGAAAATAAATCTGATTTATAATCTCTCCTTTCCCACCTCTTTTGTTGTTGTTGCTGCTGTGGCTTTCAACAATTTTAACCAACAGCATGTTAAGATGTTAGGGTAAGAAAGAATATCAGCAAGGGAAAAGGATTCCTTAAAAGGGGTTTTCTGCTCAAGACACTATCATTAAACTGCAGCAAACAGATCTGAGAAATCTTGGCTTGCTTTGCAGGAGAACATGAAAATTGCTTTATATCAGAGCATTAGGTATGTAATCAACTTGGTATGTGAGCACAGTGGGGTGTCCTGATCATCCTTCTGTTTTTTCCTGTATGTATTCATCATGTACTGTCACATCACCAGAAACTGTGAACTTCCTAGATTTTAAAGTTTTAAAGTTTCAACCTCAGAGCACTTTGAGTTTACACAGCTAAAGTCTGCACTTAGAGAGTCATCACAGGGTCAGGAAAATGAGCAAAAGGTGTGTTAGAGGATATCTGCTCTGAACAAGAAGCACTTATCTAAAACAAGGCAGAGCCACTCTGATTCTGTAATTCACTGGAAATGTGCCATTACAAAGCATGTGAACACATTTCATCAGTCATGAACAAAATAGACCAGGGTAATGTTCTCAGTTGTAGTTGCAACCTGAGAGATTTTGTTCAAAGCAGAAGCAAATGTGGAAATAACCTAGAAAGGAAATTAACAAGACACAGCTCTCTTGATTTAACCATTTGTTCCAGTCCTAGCTGTTAACACTTCAGTCTCAAATCTAACCTCAGCAACTTGTGCAATCAAATCCCATCCCTGCTTGTATCCCAAACTCAGAAACAAATGCCAAAACCTCTCTCTCAGAAGCTGGATGCAACACTGCAGGTTCTCACATAATTTGCTGTCCTTCAAGTCTGTTTTTGAGTCTTAATTTTGCATGGTGAGTCTCTCAGAGGGAAAGGTTATAAAAATGGAAAAACAGAGAATACCAAGAGTGTTGGAATTAACAGGCAGATTACTCTGAGATAAAAGGTTTGGGGGTGAATCTGTCAATGCCTGCAGCCTCATGTATTGTATCTCTCACATGACTCTATTATACAGTTTTGCTTACCTCAGTCTTGCAGAATATAATCTGCAGGTTTAGTCCTAGAAAATTGCTACCTAAATTCCCTCTGCATGATGTGGTTGAAAATAAGACTAATCCTATTCTGAAGTTTATCAACAAGTACTTTTAATTTAAGACCTGGAAGGTAACAAAAGTACTCTTTACTTGATGCTGTTGATGCCTTGGCTGCAGTGCTGTGTCCAGATTTTGCTGTATTGGAGAGCATCCAAAGGAGAGCCATGTGAATGCTAAGACATGAACAGAGTATGACCTACTGAACAGGTTGAAGTTTGTTTGGTTTAGATAGGAGAAGATTCAGGTAAGGACACAATAATAGTCTGTCACTTGGTAGAGGACTGACATAAAAAGTTCACAGCTATGTTCAATGAGATTCAGGGGAGACGTTCAAGTCCATCAGTCTGTGTACTCAGAGCTGTGTCTGGCCTTTGCTATATCCATCTTAGAAAAGTTCAGGAATTCCTTTCTGGACATTTCCAGCCTAGTCAAACTGGTTTAAGCAAAGAGTAGGTGAACTTTATCTACTGCCTTATCAAAGCTTTAACCAAACTGATATTTCTAGAGAAGGGTTCTATCTCCCACCCTCTTCTACATCAAGTCACCATTTCCACCCTTGTTTACAAAGTATACACTTTTCCTTCTTGACCTATGACTTTAAATTCCTCTGTTCCTCTGTAAACTTCCCTGTGCATTGGTGATGACTTTTTTTTTTTACACACTCCAATAGTCTACATAGAAAATTAAAATAATTTAGTCCCAGGTATCTGCAGATCAAGCTCAAATCATACCATGACCAAGCAGAACTTCCTGCAAGAAAATAACTCTCCAAGACACATGTTTGCAAGGCACAGTAGCTGGAATGGGAACCACTCAGATAACCGAGAGCATTGAAAACACTGCCCAGCTGAATGGCCAAATTATCATATCCTTTGAGTATTCCTAATGCTCTGAGAGCAGTTGACAGAACTTCCATGAGCATTTCAAGATAGTCTGGACAGTACTAACCAACCCTGGAACATCATCCTAACCCTCCTAGAACAGTTCACAGTTGTACTTACTGATTCAATGTTGGACTGACTTACTTGCTTATTGGTTGTGGGAAATCCCACTGAAGAACTTTTTGGGCAGAGACACCTGATTTGTACCAGAGTCAGAAGTAATATTTTGTTGGCATGCTGTGTAATTCCATGCAGGTTTGGTAGCTCAGGTCTCATAGCCAGACTGCTTCTCTTAACTCACACAGCCCTGTAGCTCATTATTTGGCCTCTCTAACTCAGGCTACCTCTGCTCACTCAGTGAGACCTGGATTATTCCGCTTTATCCTTCTGTTTGTCTCCAAGATATCCCTCCTGTCTCTTACAGGCAGACACATTTGTTAGCCCCTTGTAGACTGCCCAGCCATATCTTCTTTCTGGAGTCTTTGGGATCTTTCCCGTCTGATAACTAATTTAATAATGACAAGGTTTCCTGCTTCTGGATGCACCTGAAGCACAATGTCCAGCTCTCAGGCTCCCCAATATGGGAGAGACATAGACACACTGGAGCGAGTCCAGCAAAGGGACATGAAGATGTTCAAGGTGTTGGCATACAAGGTTGCTGTCATACAAGAGAAGGCTGAGAGTGCTGGGACTGTTTACCATGGAAAAGGAAAGGCACAGGGTGACCTAGACCAATGTCTATACACAACTGAGGAGGGGAATTAAACAAGTACCCACCCTGGTGTGGCTTCTTTGGTATGAATGCAGAAATGTAAGTTGAAATAAGCATTTCTCTGTCAGAATACACAAAGTTATCCATCCTCATGTAGCCATCCCACACAGAGGTATTTTTTTTCCTGTTTCTTATATTCTGTGTCTGGGAATGTGACTCCTCTTGTGCAGAAGAAGAGTTGAACACACCTTTGGCATCAGTGGGAGGAGGATAACAAACAACTTTGTAGCCACAGCATGTCTTCAGCCATCAGAGTTCTTTGTGAAGTGAATATTAGTCCATGGCCCCAGCTCTTGGCCCTCTCCTAGGGTTGTAAGACACTCTGGGATCAAAAAGCTATGACCCTCTATGTGGTCGGCCTGCTCTAAAGGTTTGTCAAGCCTGATTATAAAAACAGTTAATCCTGTGATTTTCCTCCTCTGTTCACACTGAGAGACCATTTCCTCAGTGTCTCTAATGGGTACTGGTTGCTTAGTGACATAAGCAGATTTTCACTTGGATGAATCCAAGGATCTTCTGTCCCAGTTGCTTCTCATCCAGAAAGGGCTACAGCAGAGGCCCTAGGGAAGAGTTTTACAAAAGCCAAGTAAGCCTGTATCAGCACTTCTTTAGCATTTTTTTCCATTTCTGGCTATCAGAGGTACAGGGACTTATGGAGGTCAAGGCAAGACCTTGGTGCATAACGGCCTTTAATGGCCTATCAAGCTTTATACAAAATGAAGTACGTTAGAAGAAAGCTGAGGAGAGTGTAAAGCATCCACATTATCCAGGAACAAGGAGGTCTAAATCTCTTTTGCTAGTTTTGAATCTGCCATTCATTAGAGTCAAGTCTGGTCCTTAATTATCAGAATGGATGGCACATTTGCTTCATGGTCTCATAGCAGCATACATTACTCTTCCATTCCCCATCAGTTATCTAGGCTTAAGAGTCCTGTGTCATTCTAGCCCAGCAGTCCTCCCACCTCTTCAATGTTTTTTCTGCTCTGCATCCTTCCAATTGGGCTATATCTCTTTTGAACTTAAGCTCATTTGTCCCCATGCCATCATTTTCCTGTGGCTTAAATAGCTCTTTCTCCCTTTAGTATTTTGGGTGAAAGGCCTATGGTGCCGTGAGATCTGTGGAGGAAGGAACCAGGAGCTGGCAAGGATTAGAGAATATGAAGAGAGCAGATACATTGCTGGTACAAGACAGTCTAACTCCATGGCTGCCCCATAGCTTATAGCAGCTGAACACTGTTTTACTCATTTCAAACAGCCACTGAGTAATTTTTTCAGAGATTTGATCTCTGGAGTTAAAGCCCTTGTTTTCAGCAACCATCTAACTTTTTCTTCCTCAGCCACAACAGAAGACCTTTCCTTTCTGTGCATAAAACATGACCTTTCGGTAGTGCGTAATAAGTTGGATGATCAGACAATGTTTGTTTCAGACATGAAATACACAATGACTTTAAGAAACACACACCCAGGCACAACAATATTCATGGGAGAGTTGGCTAAAAGGGAAAGGGGGGGGGGAGGGGAAGTTGCACTGACCTTAGATAACACATCTGAATGAGAACAAAAACAAAATAAACACAAATTAATCAAGGACTCCAAGTCAAAGTGATAAGGATTCAAACAGGCAATAGACTATGAGATACTTTCTCCGTGATGTTTGAGGAACTGTGTCACTCCAGCTTTCTGCCTGGCATGGTGAAGGGGACTGAGTTAGCTGGTACAACGAGGAATCTGTAGGACCTGGGCAGAGGTTCTTTTCTGGGGGGACTGAGGGAGCAGGTTTTGGTTTTTATGAGTCAATGGTGTGCCAAAAGGTGTCTTGGCACTTATAAGTGAAGGAGTGAATGCTTCTCATGACACAGGGCACATTAATATGCCAGGCTTAAAATAGTGGCAGCTGAATCAAAAGTGAAAAAGGCATTTAAATTAGCACTTTACTGGAAGAAGAAAACCCTGGCCAATTATTGCCTTCTTGGCACCTTCTTCACCTCAGCTCAGGAGGTTTTTCTGAACTCTGACTAAGGGCTCCTGCTTGACCTTTGTGATGGAGTTTTGTAGAAAGGACAAAGGAGAAAAAAAGAGGGGAAAAAAAAGCAAACCAATGATTTCCACTCTGTTACTCCAGCTCTATGCACGGAGCTGAGTGCTGTATGTTGTGCAAAATACATGTGAAAAAGCTCATGCCAGCATACATTTGCTCACCTCTGATGGCTGGGATGGGAGAAAGGATATAGCCATGAGCTTTCCTATCTCATCCTTTTTGATGCATCTGAAGTTATTAGTCATAGGCCTATCTCACAGCTAGCAGCAACGAAGAAAGAGATCATGGAGCTCAGCACTTTGTGAGTAGAGAGAAAGTGGAACCTCCATACACTCCAGTATCAATATAGTAAAGACACAACATCCGTTGATGTGGAATTTCCATGGGCTTCAATGAGTTTTGGATTAGGTCCCCAAGTCAGGCCAGCCACAGGTTACTTCTATAGACTGAAGTACTAGAAAGTCTGATGACTGCATGCTTCCTGCTTGTTTCATTTTATTAACCTCTTAATTTTTTTCCTGTTATTGCTGCAAGAGCAGCTGGCTGTATAGGAAGCTACTATGAGGTGCGTAGGTGTCAGCCATTTGGAGTTTGTATAACCCTGGTCTAGTCAGCAGGAGTTTCCTGACTGAGGGCCTGGCCTGTCACACCTAGCAACAAAAAAGTAGTAAGTAGAAGAGAGCATCCACATTTTGCACAAAGAAATTATATAAATGGAGAAAAATCCTCCAGATCAGTGGAAGTAGGTGTCTGTTGTCCATATCTTGTAATTCCCTTCTGTTATGATCAAGCCTGAGAGAAAAAATAATAGCTTATATTTTGTTCCACTGGTCTCACTTCCAGACTTAATACTTTTGTCTGTCTTCCAGAGAACAGGAAACCTCAGAAATGCTAAATAGTGGTAATGTTTTTCTTCTTTGAAGTCTACATTTGTGTATAACATTTTCAAAATCATTAGAGCTCCTTCATCTTAATCTTTGGCATTAGGTGTGAGGTCAAGACAGAATATCATCAACACAGATGGGAGTAGTTTTACTAGCATTCAGAAGACTTTAAGGAATATTAGGCTTCATATGGATGCTTGGCCTCATTCAAAATAACATCACGCTTCAGATTTTGACCAGGGATGGCCCAGCCTTGTGAACCCTTCTTATGCATGTTGGGCTCCCATGGCACAGCAATGCAAAGACAACTTGCACCCAATGGCAGGTCTGCTCATAAGATCCAATACTGAGCTGGGCAGAGGTGGGCATTTCTCAGGCCTCAGGGTGCCTTTGAATGCTTAAACAAATAACCTGCAATAAGACACAGGGCTGGAGTAGATGACCTGCTGAAGTCTCTTTCTGCCCAGTTTTTCTGGGAGAGCCCGTCAATAGTTAGCCTATTCCCTGCCCCAGACAATGCCAATGCCAATATTCACAGAAATTATTTGAAGAATAGTACAGGCCAGGGGCTGCATCCAGTCTAGCAGAGCCTAAGCTGCCTTCTTTTAGAAGGAAAAGGAGAGTTCAGCCATATGGAGGAGAGCTGTGCCTTGACAGACAGCCTTATGGCTAGTGACCAACTCCAGCATGTTACGCTGCCCTGTTGCCATTGCATGTGTTTCTCCTCATGTTAGCACGAACTAAGGTAAAATGCATATTTTGATATCAGAAATATTCTTCACCTCCTCTGCCCTCAGATAAGAGATTGACAGTTTTAAAGTGAAAGAGGATAGATTATTATGAGATGTTGTGAATAAATTTTTCACTGTGAGGGTGGTGAGGCACTGGTACAGGTTGCCCAGAAAGGCTGGGAATGCTCTGTCCCTGGAAATGTTTGAGGCCAGGTTGGATGAAGCTTTGAGCAATGTGGTCTGGTGGAAGGTGTCCCTCCCACAGCAGGGAGGTTGGAAGGAGATAATCATTAAGGTCCCTTCCTACCGAAACCATTCAATGATTCTATGGTTCTAACATCTTGTGTGTCCTTAATGAGATAAGGGCCAATGGTTACAAACAGCAACTGGACTTTTCAAGCTGTAGGCTTGAAACAGGATGGACAGGAGCGAGAGAAAGGAAGGAAGTGCCATCAGTCCTGTTTTAAAACCAGACACACTTGAAGTATACACAGGCTCATCCGGGATCTGGGTTGTTTGACTCAAATTTGAGAGGCCTCATGCAGGAATTTAAAAAAAAAAAGAATCTCTCCCTCAAGAAGGAGCAATGGGCATGCTGTGAACAGCCTGTCATAAGGCACGTAGAGACAGCTTTGGAATGAAGATGGTTTTTACACACTCAGCCTGATGGTTGTCGAGGGCCAAGCCTGTGGCCACAGGAGTGAGACAAAGCAGGAACTCTAGTAGAGCTTTTCCTCTGAGCACAAACAATTGGGGGAAGCTCTGCTGCTTTGAGGAATTTCCGAGGACAGTAAATTACATACTAGATCACAGCACTATTATGTTTTTGGGGAAGGCATTGGAAATTAAAATTTCATATTAAGATTTAAATGGGGAATACATACTGCTCACAGGCATCCTCAAACCTGGCCTGCCACAACATTTTCTCTCCTGCTAAGGTCGGTTGACAGCAGTCAACCACATAGACTCTTGTTATCTCTGTACTTCTTTTCCCTGTTGCCAAACAAGGATTATTTTAATTGTCCTTACCTCACAGGGTGTTTAGAGAGAAGCTGGGGCAAGAATAACCCATCAATGCTTGCAATAACAGCCTGATAAAACAAGAGGCGTGGAAATACCCAGAAGGAAAGTGAGATCTGGCTCCTCTTTCAGACAGAAGGAAAAATTTCAATTCCAGAAGTGGTCTATTTTAGGTGACCTTTGACTTCTTCCTAAAACAAATACTACCTTGTGTAAATCATCTGATTTAGATATAGATCCTGGCCTGCAGCTAAGCACCTACACAACCATTCACTTACTTCCCATCTGCTAGCAGGATGGGGGAGAGAACAGGAGGACAAAGCAAGAGAACTAGTGGATTGAGATAAATACAGGTTAATAAGGGGAAGAAAAAGAATCAGTGATGTGAAGGCACTGCCTCCCACAAGCAGATGGATATCCAGCAAGTCTCCAACCAATGGCCACCTTGAAAGACAACCCAGATTTTACTCCTGTACTTTATTGCTGAACAAGATGTCATATGGTTTGAAATATCCATTTTGTGCATTTGGTTCTGCTTTCCCAGCTGTAGCCCCTTCCAACCCACAGCTCACTTGCTACAGTGACAGAGTAGGAAAAAGAGAAAGCCTTGATGCTGTGCAAGCACTGCTCAGCAATAGCCAAAACATTGATGTGCTGTCAACAGTGTTGACAACACAAAGCCCAAATACAGCACCTGAAGAGCTGGTATGAAGAAAGTTAACTCCATCCCAGTCAGACTCAGTAAACCCACTTTGTTTGACTTGTTCAGATGTGAGATATGATGGAGAAAGAAGGGTGGAATTCATTACGGGCTTCCATAGTGACAAAGAGAGAAGACAGAGAGAAGATACAGGCTGGGTGCAGAAATGGTGGATTAAGTTTACAAGATCCATACCATATGATAGGATGATTGCCAGAGTGAAACCTCTTTTGCAGGCCACCATCATAAACAGATAAAACCCCAGAACAGGCTGTAAATAATCTAACATGCAAATCTAATCCTGTAATTACTAGAGAAGCTGCCGCAGTGAGTTAGCTGCTTTGCAAGAGCCAATCTTCCTTATGAAAAACGTGGAGTGGATCATTCTTCCATCAGAGAAAAATGAGCCATCGCAAATCATCCTTTATAAACTCTTTCCTATGCTCCCTGTTTCTGCACATCCACCTTGTCTCTTTCATTTCACCCACCTTCACAATACCAGCTTTCCACCACCCCAGCGCTGACTGGATCCTTACACAGGATGCTGTTGAGCACAGATAAGAGGGACAAGCTGCTGTTTCCTTACCACGCACAGCAGGTGCTTTATCAGATGAGCTGATGGGTGGTAACTGCCTACAGGGATGCTGAGCAACATGTGAGATCATTTGAGAAATGAAACCACATCGCCATGCAGCTGCAGTGAATCAACTGCCCAGCCACGAGTTGGACCTCTCTTTGAGAGGACGCTCATGAGAAAACATTTAATGGAAAACATTTTCTGAAGGGAGTTTGGTTTTACTCTAGATTCATCCCATTTAATCTTAAAAAGTCACAATTCTCACACCAGGCTGAGATTAGATCCAGCAGAAAACCATGTCTGGTTCAAGTGCATTTCAGTTGCAATGTGCAAATATAACCCCAAAACTAACAATGCGCTCATGAATGATGCGATTCACATCCATGTTTTCCTGCTGTAAGCCCTTGTTTCTTCTGGTAAACTGCAAATGAAGGGCAGCAGCAGGTAGGCTTTCTTGATCAAGATGAATGGGTTAAAAAAGGAACTCTAGTAAAGGCTCTGCTGGTCTTTTGTGTTTTAACAATGAGAGGAAGCTCTGCCTAGTTTGAGGAATTTCCCACGTCTCCAATTCAGACTTTGGAAAACTACTTTATTAAGACTCTTTAAGAGGTGTTAAAAAAATAAAAATAATCAAGGAGATTAGGACAAAGATATCTTCCCAGAGCCTACATACTTTCTGTTTGTTTGGTTTTTAAGCCTGGATCGCTGTAGGCAAACTCTGAGGAATCTAGGGAAGTTAAAATAATGACAAATGCCAAATACTCATGCTGGGTTCCTGCTGAGCTGTCCAAGCCATTACTGAATTCAGTCAAGTGTCACTGCTATGCAGACGATAAGGGTCTGCCCCTAAATTTCCTTATGTAGCACTTCATTCTGCAATGTGGCCAGACACCGCAAGGCAGTTTAAGGGACAGAAGTAGATGAGGAATTTTCTGGGTGAGAGAAAGGTCTATGGGTTGAAAATTGCCCTTTTCACCATACAACAGCAAGTGATGCAGCAAGGAGAAATGGAGCCTCAGGCTTTCAAGTTCCCAAAGTTCTTTCCTTTACAGTTCCCTTGCCTGTTGCAAGCTCATCGCTTCTCCATAAAACTGTCACCGAAAGCAAGAGTTACAGCAGTAATTTTGTCTTTCCCCCCCAAATCTGAAAACTCAAGTGAGAAACAAGGTTGTACAAGGTCACACCACAGCTGTGCCTTTTCTGAATCACAACATTTAAACTACCAGTGGATACTGCTGCACCAGAGATGTTTAGATGGAGCAGGACTTTTGGGGTTATAGACATTAATGGGAGTGAAAGCATCTGAAAGCATCCTTGCATCTCCTCTAACACTGAGCAGCAGCACTCCAACGTAACACCACAAAACTGGCTTTCATTTGAGCAGCTCTAAACACAGGTAGAAAAGGAGGGAAACAAGATAAATATAACCCTCAAAGACAGTATAGAGCAGTGTCTCAGCCTGTGGCCACAGGTGCCCCAAGTCCCTCTGCCCTAGCAGCAAGTGTCACCTAACGTGAAACTGAAGGGGAGTGAAGGAGATTGCTCTTAAAAGAAGCAAACCCATCACTTTATACAGCTGACAGAAGTACCATGCCTGTTATCTGCATTGCAAGTCCAAGCCAATGTGAGCATAAAATAAAGTAGAAAAAAAAAAGAAACAAATGCCATTGCAGTTGATCTGAGTTAGCTTTTTTTTCTGAAACTATGTAGCATGCCTTAGGAGGTAATGAATGCAGTCCAGATTAGCACAGCATTTCTGTGCACATCCCTCTTTACCTCTGCAGCCTCATGCTTAAACTAGGTTAATCACAGCCTCTGTTAAAATTCACTAGCCAAACTAAGAAACTATAGCACTTTGTCAGAAATTTGAAAGGCTTCATTCGTGTCCCGAAAAGCCAAAAGTAACTTGCAGAAAACTGTCAACTAATCACCACACAACAAAACACGTGCCGATCACAGTTTCTCCAGTAGAAACCTGCAACAGGTTTACTGGTCATGCAAAGCTTCAACAAGTGTGTCAGAATCTGACCCTGAAAATTCGTTTTGAGCTACCTTCACCTGCCCCAAACTGTTAAACCACACAAGAAGCCCAGTGCTACACTTCACACGCACCATCCATACCTGTGAGACAAGTGCTGGTCGTGTCCGAGTCTTTTTGAACGTTGTCCTCCTGTGCTGGGAAGGAAACTTCCCATCCAAGGGTCAGCTCCTGTCTCCCTCTCTGCCCTTTGTTTTCCCAAGCACTCCAGACACACCTGCTCTTCCTTGTGTGCTGTTGGTTGTTAGACTCAGGGTTTGGAGCAGTTTTTTTTTGTTTGCTTTTCTTTTTGGAACAAATCAAACAGGCTGTGAGCAATTCTCCATAAGCGACAAGAGAGAAAACCTTTGGCTTTGTGGTGATTTAATCCAGCAAACCCCGTGACCTCCCTTTCCTGCGATCAGTGGGAACTGATCCCTTCTCCACCAGCATGGGGTGGAGTTGCAGCTAAAAAACACAATCCTGAGAGAGCTGTGCTGGATGGGCAGGGCAGATCTTCCTTCTCCGTTTGTTGTGTCAGAGAACATGGTGATTCCTGCTGGTCCGAAACACAGAGTTGACCTCTGGCCAGGAAGGAACCTGGGAAATATTTTCTAAGTGATTTCCTGCTGTGGGGAGGGGGGAAGTGGATGGAAGGGACACTTGGGTGGAGGTGCTAACATTGCTGCTGGGGAGTGCAAGTTCAAGATGAAGAAAACACTTTTTTGGTCATCAGGGATGTGGAAGGAAAATAAATTACTTTTCTAGAGTACAATGTTCTAAGAGTCTCAGCTGCCACTGCAGTGATCTGGAGCCTAAGTTGTGTAGGTGCTTCTCAGACTCTCAGCTACGATGTGTTTCATGCTCAGAGGTGCTGAGACACTGCATATCAACGTAGGACAGCCTTCCACGTGGAACTTGTGTTCAGCAACACCCCAGCAGTGCAGCTGTGGCCCAAGGGATCCTTGTCATGATGTAGATGAAATTTGGGCAGGATCATGCTTCTGGAAGGACAGCTACCCCTGGAGTAACTCCCACACTGTGCTGTGCAGATCCTGCTGCCTCACACTGGGGCTCCCAGAGCAGGATTTTCATGCACTAGCCAAATGATTGCACCCCAGGAAGGTGGGGATATTTCCCCAGGGCTCAGTCCTGATTCTGCTGATAAAATGAAGCACACTGTAAAAGCCTTTTTGCTTTTGTTTCTCCTGGCTTTGCACTATCTCTGGCATTCTTGCAAGATGACACCTTACAGCACTGTGGCCCAGCATCAATCCATCAGATGCAAGGCTCGTGCCATCTGTGATGAGTAATGCTTTCTGGAGGTATCAGCTTCTCCTTGACTGTAGCAGTAGCTGACAAGAGTCAGTATCTTTATGTTCCATGGTCTGGGTGGAGTGTATCCAGACCATCTTTAGAGAATAAATCTGATGAAGAGTGGCTGAGGGAAGTAGGAGTGTTTAGTCTGTAGAAGAGGAGGCTGAGGGGAGACATGATCATTCTCTATGACTACCTAAAAGGAGGTTGTGGTGAGATGGGGATCAAAATGGGCTCAGGTTGTGCCAGGATAGGTTTAGATTGGGTATTTTGAACTTTTTCCCTGAGAGGGTTGTTAGACACTGACCCAGGCTGTCCAGGGAGGTGGTGGAGTCCCCATCCGTTGAGACATTGCAAGACTGTGTAGATGAGGTGCTGAGGGATGTAGTTTAGTGGTGGGCTTAGCAGTGTTAGATCAGTGACCTTAAAGGTCTTTTCCAACCAAAACAATTCTATGATTCTATGACTCTGAGGATGTTTGAAGATGGAAAATTGTATGCAAGATTCCAGACTCTATAGCTAATAGCATCCTTCTGACTGGACATAGCAATAATTTATTAACTTATCTCCACTCAGGATAACTTTTTAGTTACTCTGCCATAATCCAGTTCATACTACAAAAGCAAAAGGACGTTTGGACATTTCACTGCTGAATATACCTCACTGACATCCTCAGTGACATATAGTTGCTTTTGCACAGAGACAGAGGGGGTGTCTGGGCTGTATACACCAACTTTATGTGCTTCCAATTAGTGCCTGTGACCCATATTTCCTTATATTTAACAGCGGCCCCTATAACTAACAGCAGTCATTTATTTTCAGTGGGCTTTTCAGGTTTTTTTTCCTTTTATTGGGATAGAAATGGAAATTTTATGTCTATTTATCTCCTTCTGCTGGCTGGCATGAGTGAAATATGAAGACTGGAACATCTAGGAAAGAAAACGCTTTTGCGTATTACAGTGATAGAATAATTATTTCTTTAAAATAGAACACCTCAGTGATTATTTTTTTAAAGTATATAGAAAGTAGTAGCATGTTTGTTGTTCAGTCTTGTTTTCCTGACTTTTATTCCCATCTGTATTTCTTTTTTTCTGGTGGAAGATGGTTTTTACTCCTACAGTAGTTTCTAAGGTTTCAGAACTCTTCCTGTTTAAAAAATGAGATAAATTTAAAATCTTCAAGAAAACCTTTGGGCAGAATTTGCTGTCACATCTGGAAACTGGAGAGAAATGGATACTCTGGAGAATGCTTAGATAGGTATTTAAAACAGCTCAGATAAAAGTATCTCAGTCAGCTCAGACTAGAGGTGTTTATTTTGACTGTTGACTAATGGGAACCTAGTAGACAAGCTCAGGAGCAGGTATCTACACTACTGGGATTTCCAGTGAAGCGAAATGACCCCTGCATTTTAAGGAAAGACCCTGCTGCAGTGGATGTGTCATTACATTTTGTAAAATGGAATGGCTCTTTGAACTTCAAGATAAGAGCTGACAAGCATGGTTCAGCAACACCAACAATAATTCTGTTCACCAGAGTGCAGATAGGTGCTCAGACCAGACATAGAAATTTTGAAGTGAAAAGGAAAGTCTAAACTCTTGATACTTGAGCATGAGTAAATGCAAGCTATTCCTAGGTTTGGATTCATCTCATTTAGAGGTTAGGAGACGCTTGCAGGACCTCAGAAGAGCCCTGTAATTTTTTTTCCCCTTATATCCTGTGTTCTGTCTTTGCAAAAGCTTAGTAGCAAAGCT
Organism: Colius striatus; assembly: GCF_028858725.1. Lineage (NCBI taxonomy): Eukaryota > Metazoa > Chordata > Aves > Coliiformes > Coliidae > Colius > Colius striatus. Next base: position 41,260,482 of record NC_084760.1, on the reverse strand, counting down.
TAATCAGTTTGTACGGCACTGAGCGCTGTGGGGCTGTGAAGTTGGCTGGGGCATTTCAGTATAACTATATCCCATATTAAATTCCACAGGTTGCTGAAGGGTGCTATAGGACCTATCTCACAAACGGGTGCTGCCATCAAGAAGTATCATAACCATCAAGTGAGCTGTAATGCTCCAGTGTGTATGAGGACAGCAAAGGAATATTTCAGCTGTGGTCTTGGCAGAGAGAAAAGAATTAACCTCTGCTCATACCGGGGAGAGCAAATCCCGACTCACTTTTCTGTAGTGTGCTCAGAAGGAAGGAAGTAATGAAATGTCTCATTATACCTCTGACTTGAGAAATATATTTAGAACTGACAGTAGTGCTGAAGGCTGCAAGGTTTCCTACCCAAAGGAGCGACGTGCTCTGGATTGTCTCACTGCAGGCAGTGGTCAACTGAAACTGCATGAATAAGGTCCCTGAAGATTACTTTTTTTTCCCCCATGAAGCACCAGGAATTAATTGCAGTGATGGAACAATTAATTTGGGTATTCAGAGTCCATGCACACTGCCATTGCCTGGCTTTATGGGTTTCTTTTAGGTTTAAGTGACTTGGGTTTTAATGTGGAAGCTGGACAAATTTAACTTTAAAACAAATGATCATATTCATAATAACCCTATCAACCAATCATTCATGCAAACTTTTGTGCAATTCTCTAGTGCTTGACACATTCATATCACAACTGGTTGCTTTCTTACATGAGGTGCTTCCTTTTTCTTTAGTATTGAGTTTAGTTACATAAAGCTATTTGACATCCTTAGTACAAAACCTGCTCTTTCAGGCTTTAGGCTTGCTGGAGCACTTTTATCCTTAGATTAGGGTGCTTTAGTGGACTGTGATTGTAACCACATGTTTTGTCTGGGGTTATACAAAGCTCCTTGTGCTAAAAGCAGTGTTGACAATAGGTAACATGGTGGCTGATTGGAAATCCCAGTCGAGAGACCCAGACCAAAGTAGGGACTTCTGTAGAAGGATGAAGAACTCATTGACCTCTTGTGAAAACCAATAGAGGAAGTGGAAAATACCTGCTACTGGTAGTCTTTGTGTTCATGCCATTGTTGGATTTCCCCTAGCAGAAAAAACATGGTAATTCCTCCAGGGATTTTTGACCCACAAAACACAAACCACCCATCCCTTTCTGAAACTTCAGGCAGCTTCCCTTGGGTTAGCCGGGCTCTGTTTAAAATGAATGGCTCCAGGCAATTACTTGTTTTCCCATCCATTCTTCCGACAATGGACAATTAAGGAAATGGTTTTTAATGGTGCATTGCCAAACAGAAGTGATCACCTGAAGGGTTAGGATGTGGAGAGCTCTGCAAAGCTGTATCCTACTTTACATGGGGCTTTAGGACTCTGTACAATGCAGTGTGCTGTGGAATTCCCACTTAATGTAATTATATGCACATACGAATTATAAATAGAAGAGTCATTATTAAGAGAAGGTGTTTTCCTTGCTTATGAAGGTGAAGAAGAAGGAATCTGCTGCCTGTGAGAGTCTCCAAGATGAAAGAATATGGGCTATGCAACCACTGCTGATTCACATTTAATGTGTGCTGGCTGGATTCAGTGGGTTGTATGTATATTTAGTTCATGGATTTTCACATCCTTTCCAGTTAAAATAGACCTTTCAACCCAGTTGGAACACATTTTTCTGTCATGCTGGTTATTGGTAAAGAGCATTTTGGTCATACAGCTGCTTCTCGATCACCCTTCTGCCCTAAATGTCCATCAGCTCACTGCAAATCCCAAGCAGTCAGGGGACAGCAAAGTTCAGTACCCTCCATGAGACCTGTGGAGTCACCACTTGGATGACTAGAGATAATTGAGTCCAAATAAAGGCAAATACAAAAAGGATTTATTAATTCCAGCTTGCAGAGGGTCTGTATATGTGTATAGTCCATTCATTTAGCAAGCCATTTCCTCTTTTGCATAGAAAATGACTAGGCAAAACAGAAACTTTTGACTATACAGAAACCTTTGTATTTGGTGTAATTTCCTGTGAAAGGCGCTTTTCCTCTGCAAATCCGATCTTTTTTCTCCTTTGCAGACATGAATGAGATGACTTCACCATCTTATGCTCCCTCTGATCCACAGGTCCAGCTCCCAGACTCATTTTTTTAATTAAATAAACTTCTTCTTTGCTATCCTTCATTGCTCTGGGATGAGAAGCACTCTTTCTGCTTTTGAAAAGAAGATAATGTTGCCACAAAGGTCACCTGGCCATTGCACTTTGTAAGAGACAACTCCTTGTATATTGAGAGAAGGGTTTTTTCCAGCCTTGAGTACACTTTGTGCATTGAAATGTTTGAGTCCTTCCCTAATACTTACTAAGCTTATCACACCTGAAGGACAGAGAGCTTGTCATTTTTAGTAATCTCAATTATAATAAATACTTACATGTTTCCTGTCAGGGGCTGTACTAAAGAACAAATACCTCAAGGACAAGTAGGTTTTGTTTGGCTGGAAAATATGTTCACTAGTCAAACACTGGTTAAGTGGTTGCCAACAATATGGTGAAGATTTTTGTCAGCCAGGTAGGAGGCAGGTGAGTTGACTGATGATATTAGGAAGAGATGGAGAGTATAGAAACAAATTGAGGAGGTAAGGGATAGGTCTGATAGAAATACAGGAGAGAGTTGGGAACAAAGGCACAGAGGGGACACAGAAGATCTAGGGCAGGTCTGATGGCTTCAGCATTGTTATGATGAGTACTATAGGCCATATGGTGGGGCTCCACAATATTACATTGAGTATAAAACTGAGGGAAAAAATGCATTACTCTGTGGCTCATAAGACCACTTTATCTTTCAGATGGGAGGTTGCTGAAGAGTCTCAAATGTTCCTGCACTCTAAGGACTCTGGAGAGAGAAGCCCAGGCCAGTGTCATGAGTGCGATGAGCCTGGAGCCAGAGCAGTAGGGAAAAGCACCCTGGCTCCAATACAAGAACATTAAAGCAGGATTACTTGAAGGGGAGAGGTGGTTTGTCTCAATTCCCATCTTCTAACAGAGACTTCCTTGTTTGCTTATAGCCTTGTGAAATGGGGAAATTCTGCCCTGTAACAGCATTAAGGAAGGGCACAGTTTGTATTCTGGGTAGAGTGGAATAAATCTGGCACAATTTAGTTGCTTATCAGAGGAATGCTGACAAATACCACCATTACCCCACCCATCCACCACTTGATAGAAATTTTGTACTATCATGATCCTGTGGTGGCTGGAAAGAGCTTGCAAGACCTGTCAGTGCTCTCAGGGCCATGACACTTGTCCTTAGATGCCTGAATCCATAGGGAATGACTACTAGGAGCATTTTACTGTGTAGAGATGCAGCTATATTGCAAAACTCAAAGACATCTGGACCCAATGTAAAGAAAGAGGCAACACCTAACTTCTGAACATCTGCTCCTACCATAATACCTTGCCCTCAGTTCAGTGTCTAGGCTTGCCACAACACAGATGGAGGACTGGTTGCCTTGGAGCTCAGATCCAGCCGAAACAAAAGCAAAATGATATGAAATAGGATGGTATTTGAGTACCAGATCTCTTATGCCTTGCTAGATAATGGAGATATTGAAAAGCCAAGTAGATGAGGTGCTCAAGGACATGTGTTAGCAGTGGGCTTGGCAATGTGAGGTGAGAAGCTGGACTCAATGATCTTAAAGATCTTTTCCAATCAAGATAATTCTATGATATAGGAGCCTTCTCTCAGCACTTAGAGGCTTTTCCCCTGGTTAGGGGCTTTGGTTGTGCTAATGGCTTCAATTTGCTGTACTCTCTGTGTCAAAAAAGAAAGAAAGAAAGAAAATAAGGAGAAACTAATAGAGAAAGCCAGATTTAAGCAGTCAAAAAAAAAGGATTTCTTAACAAGGAAAACACTCATCTCAGCATCAGAGGCCAAAGAAGTGGATGCAAAACGGGTCAAATACGAGACAAAGACCTTGACTTGCAACTCAGTTTTCCAGACCTGAGACTAAAGTTTGGCTTTTGTTTGATCCCTGAGCTCTCAAATTTGTCAACATCAAAAATGCGTCTATGGTATGCAGTCATACTGGTATGATCCCTTAGGTTAATCCTGAGGTCTTTGTCACCCATGCAGAGCTGAAGCAGGTGTTGCTGAGCAACTGCAAACTGAACCTGAAAGGTTTTGCATGAGATGTGTAGTGGCCCCACCTCATTCAGGTCTCTTGGATGTGCTGAGACTGCATAGTATGGGTACTTTCAAGTCAAACAGGTATGGCTGTGAGGTGCTGTGTTTAACAACAGTTTTTGCTGGAAAGGCCTTATACTTTTCAAAGTAGACAACTTCCTAGCCAAAACTAAGCACCACTGGGGATGTCCCAACAGCCTTTCAGATCTCACCTCTAGAAATGACTGGAAAGCCTGTGGGATTGTGGCCCAGTACAGACATATCATCAGTAGAACAGATCTGGACACAAAACTCTTATTGCACATCCCAAAATCCCTCCGAGATAGAGGAGAATGCAGGACAGGGCAATAGCAAACTATCAGATTAATACATCCTGAAAATGCCATTTATGAATGTTGTTGGTCACAATGGATTAAAAAGTTTGTTTATTAACCAAGTACACCTGACCCTTTTATTAGTGTGACACAAAGGTGGTTCTTTCTTAACAGGTGCATAAAAAATGGAGAAGAAATATCAACAGTGGACTGTGTACATGAAAATAAACCCCGATATTAAGTTAGGGTGTGTATTCATCAAGCTCAGATGATGTTGGGCATCGGTTTGCCCTTCTCGGTGATCCCAGGTGAACAGAAAGGACAGCTTGAACTTCCTCTCACACCAGTTCTGCACCAACATAATTTTGTCAGCAGCAGTGTTAATCCTGTTTGCAAGGGTAGATGGAGATGGAGACCTGACCTGGAGACTTGCAGATGCAGCCTCTCCTCTTGGACTCTTCCTTCTCCAGATCCACATCACTGAACATGCTGATCCTTACAGAGGAGCAGATACATTCCAGGCTTTCCCTCAATCCAATTTTTTGAACATCTAATCTGTCTGAGGGCCTGGGGAATGGAGGCTAAGGACAGCTGAGATTAGAAGTGTCTGAAAGCTGGACTTTCCCTCCAGCTGAAATTCATCATATACTGTAAAACGTAAATCCTGCTCTGGGGCCTTAAACGAAAAGCTGTAATAGAATCCCTAAGAGAAGGGAAGTATAGGAAAAAATGTCTTGAAATATACAAAATACTTCATTTTATTTATCTGACAAATTATACTGGGATTGAAACAGAGGCTTATCCATGGATGTTGGTGGCTTCTCTCATCTTTGCTAGCTCTCAGACAAATGAATGAGTACTCAAGTTTTACAGAATACGAGCACTGAGGGAAAATTGCCTTGGGCAATTTTGTTGAGAACCTTCCACCAAGACCAGGAGTAGTTCTTGTTGCTTGTTGAGAATCCTGAGTGTCCAAGATGTGGATCCCAGGTGTCTAAGAGGCCTTGGCTCCCTAGCAGGAGTCTGAGGACCCTCAGCATGTGAGCTTTCTGCTGGGCAGTTTCTCTGGAGGCCTAACTGATAGTGGCCAGGGCAGGGCTCACAGGCAGTGGGAATGCAGGCTAGCTTCTAGCACACATAACTCTGTCAGTGTTTCATCCATAGTGTGGAGTCAGACACATTTCCGCAAGGCATCATTTGTGACAAAACAGCATTTCTCTGTTGCAAAAATACATAGTTTTAAAAAAAGCCATGAAGAGGACCCACAAGCTTTTGGCACTGGCTCTTGTCCTTGTTCCCATCTGCACACAAGGTTGATTCAGAGCAAACCTTCTACCTTTGCCTGGGTCATTTGTACATTTCCTGCAATTATTGTTTGCCCACTATCCTTCCTGTTACGAAAAGGAAGCTGGCAAGATAAATTTCTTAGGACAAGACTACACTTTAAAGGACTGTCCCTATCTTAACCCCAGCAAAGAATGCAGAGGGACATGTGCTGTCACCTGACACACCTCAGAGGGATCTCCAGGGGCTGAGACAGTGCTGCTGGCAGCAGGTGAAAGAGATGCAGTGTAGGGGTAGTCTTGGATGGATAAGGTATATTCCCTGTGTTTTTGCCTTTCCTCGGATCCCTTGGACAGTAACTGGCTCAGCACACTGATGGCTCATCCAAATCCACCATCCTCATGGTCCCAGCATGATGAGGCAGGGGACAATATGAGGTGGTGCTGCTGATACACATGATGGTGGCTGCTGGTGTGTAGGCACAACGTTGGGAGCTATGAGGGCAAGTCCCTCGAGCACAGACTTCGTTAAACACATCCCTCTGTCCCTGCTGACTGGGTAGGGCTTGTGCTCTTGGGGTAGATGGGTGTGGGACCTCTCTCCACTGATGCTATCTGCTGCAGGATGTATCCCAAAAGAAAAGCATTGTTCCCTCTCCCACTAGCTAACACAGACCAGAGCCACTTTCTGCTGACAAGTTTTAGTCCTGCCAAGGACTGCATGCTGCTACCACCCCATGCTTACACATTTATTCACATCCAAATGCAAGGGGCCATGTGACAACACAAATCTGTGTACGTATGGACACAATGTCCATACCGATGACCAAAATTCAAAGTCAGATGTAGCAGGTGTCAGTCCCCACTGCTTTCTGGAACTGGAAAGAGCAGCTTTTACTTTCTCCCGTTTCAAAGCTTTAAAGTTGGCCGGATGCTCCCCATGGAGCACAGTCCAACTTTCACATTGGTTCTGCTAAAAAAAACATGTTGATCTAGCTCAATGCACTAGCAAATCTGACCAATCTGAGCTATGTGCTCATGGGGTTGTCAGCTACAGGTTGTCCAGTTGAGACTACAAAGGATGGTGTCTGTAAAAGGCCTCAGATGTCAAACTCTCTTTTTCTTATCTTGAATAAACAGGTGATACTTTCTGATAAACAGACATGATAGAAGCAGGAAGGAAAACCGAGGTATGGTTATCCACAAGCATTGCTCAGGCGAGTAAGAAAATATATCTTTTTATGCAATTGGGAGAGCCAGGGAAACCTTTCATGCAGCCTGCTCATTTTAAAGGGGAAATGATTCCAAGCGTGCAATATTTACTTAGTATTAAATGCAGTCTTTGACAAGTATCGAAAAAGACAGGTTTAGATTTTGCTATAGCTGGTTAGTGACAGCCTGTCTGCCCACTTTTGCCTTAGAATTACTACAGATAGTCTGACCAGGCTACCAGACTCAAAATTTGCCCAAGCAACTCCAGCCAGCCTTTGGCATCCTTTCTAACTGGGGAAACTAAGGCACAGAGCACTAAGCTATTATCAATATTCAAAGTCATTGGGGGACACAGATCTTCCGAAGAGCACAATCACCACCTGATGCTTCCTGAACTCCCTTCACAATTTCAAGAATATCTTTTAGGTCCCAAAAAGCCCCCCCCTCGGACTATTTGACATGCTGCTCTTGCTGCCTGTCTCCTTGCCTTCCCTGATTCCCAGTGGATGCCCTGCTTTGGTGACTGATACCTGGTAGGATACCTCATGGATGTTGGCCAGGCTGGTCTGCAGCCAGCATAGCAGGATGAAGCAAAGGAGCAGATGGAGGAACTGGCTGAGCACTTGAGATGCCACAAGGCAAGGGACAAAGAGGGGATATGGGTAAGAGCATGAGGGGAAGACATGATCAGCTCTGTTCTAGCTCTCATGTGTCATACAGAGGAGAGAAAAAAAAAGTCGTGACTTACCCATAAGCCTTTTCCTCTTTGAGTAGTTTCAACAGAAAATTTGTTGTCCCCCTGCAGTTAAATGTTTTATTTAGAGAGGAATTTTGCCCAGTCCTATCAAGAAGTCTTTGTCTTATACAGGCAAGCAAGAGCTTTGCATAGATACTACTTGTGTGACCTCAGGCACAGCATCAAAGACTTTCTTCCTATGTAAAGGGCAAATCCTTTAAAATCAGTTCCTGTGCTACCTGAGCAAATGAAAAGATATTCCATGTTTTCAACTCGAGGGATTGTTTTGTACAGCAAATGAATTTTCCTTCAAGTATGCCCTCTAGCTCCTCTAGAGGTATTAAGGGAATCAATGAACATCTTGTTCATGCTAGTTTTGGAGCAGTGCTCACTCCTTGCTACCCAGGGCTGCCCTATTTGTCCCCTGTTCTTCAAAGCAATCAAGCAGCAGCTCCAGCTGTGCCTGCAGGCATCTTAGCACAGCTTTTCTGCTCCCAACATGAGCAGGAACTGGTGCTTGCAGGTCTGTGAGTACCTTTGGGCACAGAGGGGCCTCCAGAGACAGAAAAAGTCCCTATGGGAATTGCATGAGCTGGCCTGTGTTTATGCAGCAGCACAGCTGTGCGAAGGCCGGTGTGTTTAGGAAGCAAGGTTGTCATTAATTTTATTAGTGCAGCAGCTCGTTGCATGCAAGAGTCAAAATTCCCTGTGCACTTCCAGGGAAGGTTAGTTCCTCCAGGCTATAGGGTAGCCAGCAGTTAACAGGATTTAAGAGGTACACAGCAGAGGTGGGCTTAGATGTGGGGATCACTAAGAAACCACCCATCTTGAGTACTCCCAGGCAGACACACGAGAGAAGGAAACTAAACTGGACACTGCTTCTCTGGTGAGTTGGCAAAAGATGAATCGGTTGATATAACAAACAGTGGGTTTTCAAAGGAAAAAAAAAAAAAAGAATGATAACAGGAAGATAATGGGCAACAGGATACCTAATAATTTCTGTAAAGCTCAATCATAACTAGCTACATTCCTTATCTCAGTGTCTCCAGGGAGGCAACTGTGAGATCAAAAGCTCTTGAAGTAAGAAGGTACATTTAAGGACATGGTTTAGTGATGGACTTGGCAGTGTGAGGTGAGTGGGTTGGACTCAATGATCTTAAAGGTCTTTTCCAACCAAAAAGTTCTATGATTCCATGATTTCTTGTGCAATGAATAGTGCAGTTGTCTTAGGACTCAAAATATAATGATGTGCATTGGCTGGAGAGTGAGAGCAAGCTGCACAGGAGGGAAGGATAGATCCAACAGTTAAAATCTACTGGGTCTCCTCCTAGAGAGGGGAGTGTGGGGAAGGCAACCCCTGCAAGCAGTTACACATCAGCTCTGCACCAGCGAAGGGCAATTCTGTCTCCTCTGCTGCCCACCCTGACCCCAGATGGCAGCCTGAGGTGGGCTTGGTCCAGCATGCTTTTCCTCTGCTTAAAACAATCCTTGGTATTTATGGCTGATTTGTAGCCAAAAATATGTCCAACACCCAAACAGCTGGCTTTACTCTGAACTACACAAATCAAATTAGCCCTTAATTGAATTCCCCTCTGTTGAGGCAAACTGGAGCTTGAGCACTGGGATTTCCTTGGATTGTTCCCACCGCGAAGCTTTCATCCAGTTTTGCTTTTGTGTCTGGCACTTCTTAATGACTTCGAATAGAGCTATATGCAAATCAGTTTAATGAACTGGGGAGATTCTCAGCTGGGTAAGGAGAGGGCAGATAAACCAGTCATTAGTGCAGCATATTCAGGCTCTGACAGCAGTGCCACAGGCAGCACAGCAGTCACCTAGTGCCTGCAGCTACTGGAAATGTGAGAAATGTGGATTAAACTGTTCTTTCCATAGTCCCACAGTACTTAGTCACTCTTTGCAATATAATGTAAATTGCCCCATGAGTAAACTTCAGGGCAAAGAGTACTGCAAGCCACAGGAGGCTTCTACTCTGCAGGGAGCTCTGTGCTCCTCAGTGGATGCCTCCAGTAGCTCCCTGACCCATAGGGATGTAAAACCCCAGGGTAATTTTGGGCAGCTGGGCCAGATATGTCTGCACTGACCAGAGTCCTTCAAAGGCACCTCCCTAGCTCTCATTTCTCCCCTACAGAAATGGCTAGTGCAAGTCTGATGCAAGTCTGGAGATAGTGGCCAGGTTCAGTCAAGAGTCCAGGTCCTCAGGACAGCTGAGGTGATGAGGCAGATCCAAAGTCAAGCTGCAAAGACATCCTGCATGTCAGGATCAGGGTCAAGGTCAGGATCATGCCCAGTGAGGTAGTGAGGGTTGAATGCAGTCTGTGGTCACCAGACAAGTGAAGCAGCTCCAAACAATGGGAAACAGCCCTCAGCTGTGCCATCCTCCAGTCTGTCTCCAAACCCTGGTCACCAAATTGATACAGGGAATGAGCAGAGGGTTCTACCAGTACCTAATTTCCAAGCAGATGAAACACTTCCACAGCAGCATCCCACCATAACCACAACCAGCCTGTGAGCATCCCTCAGTCACTTACTTTCAAGCTGAGAGTTTGTTTTGGAGGAGACCTCATGCTCAGGGGAAGCCTTTCACAGCAATGAGCCTTCACTCACCACATACGGCTCTCCCTAAGTCACTACAAGTCCCACAGAAACCTTGTGCCCTTCCTCCCTCTTCCAAGAGGTGACAAGAAGCAGCAGCATTTTCCTTTCTGTGGTGGCAAAGGACCATTTCTGGGCACTCGGACTCCCCGGGCTGCTTCTCATCCCGGGAGCCGTCTGCCACCTTGTGTTGAGAACTGAGGATGCTCAGGGTGCTTTTGCCCAGGCGTAAGTTACACATTTGCATTTAGGGCTCCTAAAGCCCAGAAGAAAAGAAGATGACCTCGAGAAGCTCAGGTCTGTGGGGGAATCAGGGGTGCAATAGAAATTACCTCAGTCCTGGCTTTGGTGGCACCGTTGCTTTCGGGTAAGTCACTTACTAGTGTTCCTCTCCCCAAGGAAGGGTGAGCAACAGCCACTTTGGACTACCCCTCGTATAGTGAAGGATTTTACCTTGTTCAGGTTGGGGTATCCCCCACAACTGGATGTGATCTTTCTTGCCCTTGAGCCTACCCCATAGTTTGCAGGTTCTCTACCAAAAAGAAAGCTTCATTGCTTTGCTTCACCAAAGGCTCCAAGCATCACTGAGGTGCTCGTGGGTATCAGATACCATATAGATATAGATATAGATATAGATATAGATGATATAGATATAGATAGGCCCCATGTACAACATGTGGGACATTAACAGCCACTGAGTGGTGGCAGAAAGCCAAGCCAGATGTTCAGGGCATCTCACACAGCCCTAAATACTTGTGTGAGCCAAGGTCTCTGGGTCCTTACACACCTCAGAGGCTTCATCTCAAACTGGATACTGCTCAGCTTCCACTTGGCTCCTTTTGCTTCCTCCACTCTTAGCAAGCATAAAGTGTTCATAAGAAAGGATAGATGTTTATAGAGTGTAAGATTATTTCCAGATTATTTTCTCATTTTTCTAAATACTCCTAATAGTGTGACAAATTCTTCTCATAAATCCTGTTAGTGGTTAATGAACCCAGAGGGAGATGTGCCATCATTTTGCTAAGCTCTGCTGTAGCTTCTTACAGAGGTTCTCTTTTACTTCTTCTATCTTTCATAGTTTCTTTCATTTTTCTTTTCTTTACCATCAGCCTTTTTTATCCTTCTTGTGCTGTTTTCCTCCTGTGCCTGTTCTTACTACAAGTGGCATTCTGTACCATACATGCCCCATTTATGGGACTGACAAACAGCACACATGTGATGTGCAGATGCTATGCAGGTCAGCAGGTATGGGTAAAACGTTCACCAAAAAACCCTCACATTTGGCCAACTTTGACCACATCTGGAATATTGTGTCCAGTTCTGGGCCCTTCAGTTCAAGAGGGACAGGGAGCTGCTGGAGAGAATTCAGCACAGGGACACAAAGATGATGGAGTGAAGCATCTCCCTTATGATGAAAGGCTGAGGGAGCTGGGACTCTTCAGCTTGGAGGAGTCTAAGGGGTGATCTCACTAATATTTACAAATATGTAAAGGGTGAGTGTCAGCAGGATGGAGCCAGGCTCTGCTCAGTGATGTCCAGTGATAGGACAAGGGATAACAGGTACAAGCTGAAACATAAGAGGTTCCAAAGAAATACAAGGAAGAATTTCTTCATTGTGAAGGTGACAGAGCACTGGAATGGGCTGCCCAGAGGTGTTCTGGAGGCTTCTTCTCTGGAGACATTCAAAACTTGCCTGGATGAGTTTCTGTGTGCTCTACTCTAGATGGTCCTGCTCTGGAAGTGGGTCTGGACTAGATGATCTTTTGAGGTCCCTTCCAGCTCACAACTGTAGGTTGATGGCTGCTTTCCCAATGGACGTGTGAGGACTGAGTTGGAAAATAGAAATGGATTAGAACCAGCTTAGAAATGGGGAGAAGCATAATTTCATCCTCCTGGTTTCTCATGTCACTTCTTACACAAAACTGATTTCTCTTAACCTGGCACAAACCAACGGCTGCTCAGCTTAGAAAGGCCACGTTTTGAGTTCCCAACTCACAAGCAGTGTCTGACTTCAGACACAGTGGATGATGACTCGACTGCACACAATACAATGCTCAGCACAAGCACAGCAAAACTTGAGTTTTGGAACTAAGTGGAAGTACCAGGTGCTTCCTGAAATGTGCTGCATGTCGCGTGGCATGTCTGTGTGGCTGGTGTAACCCACTGGGGTCACGGTGAGATGGTGCAATTCTGCCTCGTGAGCAACCACAGGCTGAGCAAGGCACAGTTGTGGTGCATTTCCCAAAATGACCTTCCCTTTCTTTCTCCTGTGACTGGGGCAGCTGAGAATTAGTCTTCAGGATAGGCTCTCTGTATATGCTGACATGAACCAAAGCAGAGCTCAACTGTGATGATTTTTCCTCATTAGTGGCAGGCTGTAGACACAGTCTGGCAGTGTGGCACCCATTGAATTCTGCCTGAGTATTGAAGAGCCTCTTGGCAGCTCAGCTGCAGAATGATTTATGGGTTTGTTTACTTGCTAGGCCTCCAATTCATGTTTAGCATGGGCCAAGATGACTCAAGTGTTCACATTTCGCTAATATGGCATGTGCACATCAGGCATGAGGAAACATGCTAAAGTTGAAAAGACTCAGTCATGTATGTGCATTCCATGGTTTCCTGGTTCCTGCATACCAGTGCTGGCTGAGATAGAAAGCAAGGCATCGGCAGACTCTTTTTCCAGTTCATGACTTGGCTGCTGACCGGCTTATCCAAGTGCAAAATGATGTGTAAGAAGAGTAAATCATCTTCTGAAGGAAGTCTGAAATCCTGGCTTTTACAGTAAACAAGTAGGTAGCTGTTTACTGGCACACTGTGAAACCCAGCCAAGAAATTGTAAGGAGTGCTAGCAACATCAAAAAACGACCCCACGTGTTCTCATAGCAGCAGGCCTTTTAATATAAGATGAGGAAAAGTGCAAGGTAGCTTTCCAATTGCTTTAACATGCATTACAAAATATGAGTTGTGCCTGGTCATGGCTTTGTGATCTTTCAGTGGGATTGCCATTTGGTACTGGCTTGCTCTTGCATGTTTGTTTCTTATTTAAAACGTGCCTCTGCTTGGACTGGAGTCATGTAACAGTGGCACTTTGGGATTCCACATCTATCACCTTGGAAAACATCACATTAACAGTTGTTCAGCTGTTCAAATCCCAGCTCTGCAGATAGAATTCAAAACATCCCTGGTGCCTTCCTGGGTTCCCTGTAAAGCACTGACAAAGCCAACCCCAAATTCACAATAATGATAACATCCCTACGACTGTATCCCTCTCACCACATGCTGTGGAAGAGCCCTTCTGGCTTCTGGTTTGATTTGATAACTTCAGTACACATCAGATGTACTCCAGCACTGAAATGCATTTACCTCCACTCCTCCACCAAAATGTATTTGCTTCTGTTGTAAAAACAGTATTAAATTATTAAGTGATTTACTGCCTATAGGAGTTGTGAATTGTTTTTCTCACATTAGGAGGTGATGGGCTGCACAGATATTGCAATAGTTAAGTTTAACTGATGCTGCCTTCTACTCTAGTAGTACCCAGAACTGCTGGGAGGTTTCTGACAAGTGTCTCCTGTCCCAGCTTTGTCCTTCCACTGTGTGGAGACAGGTCCTTCTCTTTTGTTAATGTGCAACTTGGTTCATTGGTACTATATAATATCCCTGAAAACAGGGGGAAATCTATTTTCTCACCTCTCATCCACAACCAATGCTATGTCCAGGGAGCCATCCAGTCAGAATTGCCCCCAAAACCCCTAAAATGGGAATGAGGACAGAGCAACCCACTTCTATCTCCAGGTTCCCATCCCCATGCATCTTCTCACAGTTCTTCTAGAGGGAATTGCTGAGAGCAAACCCAACTAAGTAGCACACTTCCTCACACCAAACAGTTGCTTGCACAACAAAAGAAAGAGATCTCATGGAGGAGGTCTCTGCCACTGCCTGCTAGCTACAGTGTCTGTGAGCTCCCCTGAGGCCTCATAAATGCACATGGTTTGCCAACAGCACACTGTAAGAAATGATCTTACATTTTTATTGAGCTAGAGTGAGCTGCAAGTGAATTGGCTTTGCATCTTTTGGTTGGTTTGGGGTTTTTTTCCCCCCTTTTTGATTAGCCTTGTAGAAGGCTCTTCCCCAAATTCAAGTCTATCCAAGCATAGGAAGAGTCACCCTCAGAAGTAAACAGACATCTCCTCAAGTACTGTATGAATACTCAGGTGCTGAACTAATAGCCGTGAGTTCAGGTGATGGAGGACGAGGAAACACCACAGCTTGTTGAGCTGAGCCCTCCACAGGCTGGTGCTGGCACTGAGGAACTATAGTGGCCCTTCACAGCTGATGAGCTATTGGCCCAGTGCAGCCTATGGATGGCTGAATGACCTATGTATTCTGTACCAGCAGCAAAAGAGGACTTCAGCAAGCTCAGGGATGGGAAGTTGTATTAGCCCTGCAGAGCAGCTGAAGACCAGCCCAGTCTTAGCCTGTAGGAATGGACAGGTAGCACTGAGTAAACTTTTGTCACTTCTCTGGGTTAAGGACCAAGATTGTAGCTAATCTCATCTAGGTTTTCCTTAACATCTCTCTCCTATCTGGAGTCTGCTTTCCTACAATCTCTACTTTTCCTCTTGGAAAAGGCTCGTGCCTTTCCCTTCAGCAGCCCAGGTGGGCCCCCATGCAGAAGTGCTGAATATAAAGGAGGAGGAGGTAGGCACCTTGTTGAGATTAGGTGTGAAGCTGGATGGGGTAAGAGAGGGGAACTTGGCTGCTTCATAGTATTGCTCATCTCTTTCAACCTTGAGTGGGGATGTAGATCTGTGATAGAGTGGTGGAATAGAGGAATTTTTAGCTCTTGAGGCATATAGATTGCAGGTGGGCAACTCCTTCTTACAGATGAAAGGACAGCAGATGTAAGAAGCAGTAGACAAAGGCTACAGAAATCTACTCCTCTTTGGTGACTCTCATATCTGTTATCAGCTTTGTGTTCTGGAAACAAAAGTCAGGCCCACAAAGTTGTTAGAAGCATAATTCCTTCATAGGCTCCTAACCTGTATCAGCAGCCACGGATGTTTACGCCACTGGTAGGAGCTGGGTGCTATCTGTCCTTCACATGCCTGGCTCAAGCTGTTGTTTTGGCAGACATGCAAAGACCTGGCCTGGCTGGAAGAGAGCAAACACAAAATACAGGGTGTTCTATGTGGGAGGATTGCTGGGGAAGGGACATTCTGCATCTCTGCCTCCAGCTCACTGAATCACATCACCCACGCCTGGAGAATGGCCTTCATAGGGCATGTTCTTGGCATTGTGCCTCCATGCACAGCACTTTTTGTGTTCCTCCTGAGACTCATGAGGCTGAGCTGTGTGTTAGCTTGGCAGAGGACATACTAGAGGCCAGCCAGAAAAATTCAGAGGACATTTTTCAGTGCTCTTGCAGCAGGAATGGGAAGGCTGAGGCTGACCTCAACACCTCTGGGTCCCACCGAGGCTTTCAATATCATGCAAGAACTGTCCTTGTCCATGATCAGCTTCACAGGACCAGCACTTTGAAGCCCATCAGCTCTTTGGCAGGTTTATTGCAAGTACCTAAAGGGTGCATGTCAGGAGGATCCAGTAACAGAACAAGGGGTAATGGACACAAGATGGAACACAAAAAAAAATCCACCTAAACACAAGGAAAAACTCTGGCACAGGCTGCCCAGAGAGGGTGTGGAGTCTCCTTCTCGGGAGGTTTCCAAACCTGTCTAGATGTATTCTTGTGCCCCCTGATGTAGGTGGACCTGCTTTAGGAGGGGGCTGGATTGGATGAGCTCTAGAGGTCCCTTCCAAACCCCATCATTCTGTAAATCTGTAATTCTCATGGAGGCTGCATTTCCTCAAATGTAAGATTTGACCCTTTTGCTTGGTTGGTTGGTTGGTTGGTTGGTTTCTGTTTTTTTTTTTGTTTTGGTTTGGTTTGGGGTTTTTTTTTGTTCCACTCTTGCACTTGCTCTCCCATCATTAGCCTCCAGAGGGCGAAAACCCTTCAGAAAGGCGCTGGGGAGAGCCCCAGAGAAGTTGGACGGGATCTGCTTGCAAAAGAGCGGCACAAAAACCCGTGGTAAGGATTTCCCCCAAAATTGTGCGTTTTCTGGCCCATTTCTGTGATTGCGTCTCCAGCCCTCAAGCCTGACAACTGCTGTGGACTTCAGGGCGATAGGCTGGGTGAGAGAAGGGGAAGGATGAACTTCTCATTCCCAGCTTCCTGGAAAGCTTTTTGGGATGATGAAATCTACTGGTGCCTTACATCAGGGGGGAAGTTTTTAGTGGCTTGTCCCAAGAGCTGGTTCACAAGTCAGAAATCCTGGGCTATGCAGGAAAGTCCTAAGGCCACAGACGTTACACTCCTTCTCAATATGATATCTTGCAAAGTGCCATCTTCAGAAGGGGTAGAAAATCCTGCCGGATGAAATCCTGCCTAGTGCTCTAGTCCTAATACAGAGCCCAAAGCGATAGAGAAATGGGTCCCAAAACAGCCAGTATTAAGGCAAGGGCTGGAAGCTTTTGAGGACAAAACATACATTATCATTCAAAGAGACACAATTCCTGGGAAATGCTGAGTATCTGCTCTGAAAAACAGGTGTTTTACATACATCTCAAAAGGAACTGGGAAAGTAAGAACTAGTGGGAATATCATACCCATAGGCATTGCTTGCTCACAGATGAAAAAAAGGGTTTTAAAGGGGTATGGAGTCAAGATGGAATGAGATAGGAGCAGTTTGAGGGTGGGGACATCAGAAATGGGGCTGAGGAAGATGACTGAAGGGGAAATAGGACTGCTGGGGACCAGTGTATGGAATACTTCTGTGTATATATACATACATACTAGCTATATCACTAGTATATCTATATACTTATAAATATATATTTACACACACACTAATATGTATATATAGCATAAGTCAATTCTGTAGGATATCTATGGTGGGATGGGAGGCTTCCCTCAGGCTTGCTGCCAGATTTTGGGAGAATGCTGCTGTTATCTATAGGGTCCCAGCACCTCTACATCCATCCTGGCACCATCACTGAAATAAGATGAGTAATTGAATCATTTACTGGCACGTTTCTGTCAGATCTCATTCCATGGCACCTGGGTTATTTTGCCAGTTGAGTGATTTCCCGGATTCTATTGTGGTGAGGTAAAATATCTCATTCCTGAGGAAGTCCCCTCAGAGCAGAGATTTGTTCAGGGCTAGCACTTTCTTCTGCAGCAATAATGGTGTTGGGGTATATGGTGTCGGGGTATAATCCTCGTGGGGATGCAGTCTTATCTCATCCAGCATCTCAGCTCACCATGGACAGAAAGTGAAAAGTTCAAGGAAGATTGAACAGCTTCTGCAATGAATAGGTTAGGGTTCTTTGTCTTTGAAAAGAGATGGCTGGAGGCACATATGGTGAGGCTTGTGAAACTGTGAGGGCACAGGCTGTCTGCTGCTTCATCCAAACAAAAATAGCATTTAAAATAATTAAATACATAGATGAGGGTATCAGCTGAGTTTGGCAGGCTCAAAACATGCAAATCAGCCAGTGTCTGGCACAAAGTCTGTCAAGGAGCTTCTGTGTAGCAAAGGCTGGTCCCTTTGTCTCTGGAGGAGGTGGGGTGGACATGGGAGAGAAGCCCATGGAGGGTCACCCCACACAGAGACCCTCCAGTGCTGCAGGCACACCCCAGGCAACAAACTGTCAGAGACAGGTGGGTTTGCAAGGGAAATGCTGTTACCCATTATTATGCTTTCCCTAGACATCTGTTTCTGGTGAGAGTCAGGGAGAGGAAGGAGGGTGATTGAGAAATGTGGGTGACATAGTGCAGCAGTCTTGTCCCCTTCTTGCGACTCCTTTGACTGACACAAAGCAGTTGCAGCAGGGACAGCCCTGGACAGAGCCTTTGCAGCCTTACCTCAGTTGCATTATTTCTCACCTGTGCTTTGGCAGCACAGGCACAGGTGGCTTGTGCCAGCACAGATGCTGTCCTTATGGCAGTTCAGTTGAGAAACACTTGGAAACAGATCCCCCACATTCATCTGTCTGCGTAAAGTCGGGCTAAGGAGCCTTCTCTCTGTCTCAACTGCCTCTCATACTCCACAAAACATGAATTGTTTTTTGCAGAGTCTAGCATTAACAGCACAGATGGAGCAACTCTGCAGGAATATTCATGGCTTTTTGTCCAGAATAATAAATTATAATGGTACTCAGAGACTTTTTTTTCTATGGGTAGGATAAGCATAAATATCTCCTACCAAAGAAAACCACCCCAAACCAAGCCCTCCTTCTCCCCATTTCTTCTTTCCTGTCTGAAATAATCATCCTGGACAAATGCTTGTGCAGAGATAGCTTGGGCTCACAAAAGAGTTTTTAAAAGCATCATGTTTCAATTTTTATTGTGCGTGTATCTGACATTGAAGGGGATAAGCACAAGCACCTCAAAGCTCACGTGGCTTTTTCGCTGCCATTTTTCAGAGTGCTACTGTGTTTTGAAGCGCTTTGTACTGAAGAACGAGTGTCAAACAGAGGGAGCATCAACAAGCCTGTTGTCAGGGCAAACCCATCTTCATAGGGTTTCCCAAAGATCTTGGCTTTATTCTGCATTTTGTCTGAATGTTCAATCTGCCCGTTTTCTTTCCTTTATTTTTTTTTTCCTTAGAAGAAATAAAGCAGACAATTTTTGAAAGCAGAGAACATGCCAAATGCTTCACAGAGCTTTTCTAGTGATGCCTGTTGGTTCCTTCATCTAGAGCTGTTTAGCTTGACAGCATGTGAACTCATGTTTCTTTAACCAAAGCCCTGAAAAAACGATATTCTGCTTAAACTACCCTAACTCTCTATAGCTGTTTAAGCTGCTTAAGATTCAGCGACACTTCAGATGAGTTCAAGACGCCAAAACATTGCTGGGCAGCCGAACGTTGTGAACTCTTGGGGCTTTGAAATGATCTCAAAATTGAAAATGTTTCAACTGGTAGCATTTAAATATTCAGTGCTCTAAATCTAAGAAATTTGCTCCTAAATAGGATTGAATTATGAGTCTCAAAGAGATTTGCAGCACAAAGCCCCATTTGCAGGGAGCCTGAGTAGTGGTTTTAAAGTTATTAACTTCTACAGTTAGGAAATTCCTCCTTAAGTGGCATCTTTAACAAATGCTCCATGAAATTGCCTTCACTGATCCAAAAAAACACACAGATGCAATTAATTTGTCTCAAATTTCAGACTTCATTGACATCAACAAAATGAGCTGTATTTTATCTCATTGCCTCCCACTACCAAAGCTGAGAGCAAAATCTGGCAGTGACATGTAAAATCGGTATGACTCGATGTTTTTGTGCTTATTTGCTCAGATTCATCGAACCAGTTGTGATGGGGATGTGCAACCACACAGGCAGGCATGGAACAAACCCAAAAGCGTTGCTGGGATGAGATGGAGCAACTCAATCCCAGGCACAAGGCAGGTCATTTGTAACTTGTGAACATCATGGAGGCCATCCTTTAAAATTGCCAGACTCCGGGCAGTTGAGTGCATCCATACAATGCTGTCCTGGTGGGTTTCTGCCAGTCTTTTAGCCCATCATTGTAGGAGTCAGAGAAGGTGGCATCAGCCTGAGTGAGGAGCAGATGCCTCCAACAAGACGCAATGTACTTGCAGCTAAGGGTTTATTTTCTGCTGAAAGAACAGAATGTGATTTTCCTGTCTAAAACAGGGCAAGAACTTGTTGGGTCACCTCTCCCAAGTCTGTCTGGCTGCATAAACAAGTTAAATATCAAGCTCTTCAGTTGAACCCATTATCCAGCTTCACCGCTGCCAAGAGCCACTGGAGTGGAAGCAGAGGAAAAATGTGCAGGTGTGGGATGCAGTGGCAATGTGCTGGGCATTGACTTCTTTCAAAATGCCCAGCAAAATCTCATGGGGACCCAGGTCTGCAAGCTAGAGGACAGTGGGGAGCCTACTCACTGCATCAATGCGGATGGATGGTCTTCCGACCACCACATGTCCCAGGAGAGCTGCATGGGGCCTGATGGTACTTCCCCTGTGCCACCACGGCAGCTGATAGCAGGTCCTTGGGATGGGGCTTGAGCACCCACATCCTGCAAGGAGATCCTGCAAGTCCCAGTCAAAACTTTGATTGGAAATCAAAGTCCGAATCGGAAGGGCCTTTTAGAGGTCATCAAGTCTAACTTCCCTTCAATAAGGAGGGACATTGTCAGCTAGATCTGGTTGGTCAGAGGCTCATCCAACCTGACCTCAAATGTTTCCAGGGATGACCCACCTACCACCTCTCCAGACAACCTGTGCCAGTGCCTCACCACTCCCATCATAAAAAATGTCTGCCTTACATCTTGTCTACCCTTTTTTATTTTAAAACATTACCTTTGGTCTCATCACAACAGGTCCTGCTGAAAAGGGCCACTCAGTCTCCTCAAGCTCCAGTCTGGAATTGGTGCCCAGGCTGGCACCAGTCACAGTAGTTTTGGGCATTGTGTGTTGGGAAACAAGGACCGTTCCTGGCCTTTGATGAGGAATTCCAGGTGCTTTAATGGCACTGGCCACAGAGGTTTCTCAGAGTTTGAGAATGAGGGATCTATGGGGTGCTGCAGTAAGGATTACATTGAATGGGATCTTAATGTGGTAACATCGCCTTGCTCAAAAAACTGAGCAAGAGCAGGAAAATCACTGCTTACTCTGGTTAAAATATGCAATTGTTTTCATATTCAGAAAAAATATCTCCTCCAGAAGGAAATGGCTGCACATTTAGAGATATGTGGTAGTCAGACAGCAGCATTTTAACCCTCAAAATGACACCTTGTGCTTTTTGACAGAGCCTCAGGGAGCAACACAAATGAACGATGCAGAAGACAGATGCTGCAAAGCCTTAATGTCAGGCTCTCACAGCTTCCCTCCCTCCCTCTGGAGCTACCAGTGGGGAGCATCTGTCCCTCTTCCAAAAACCATGTGCAATTTATTGCTCTGCTATTAAAGGCTGGACTGTGAGCTCAAACATCACCTTTGGAGCAGCAGGATGTAAATCCTTACTACTCTCCATGGGACAACCACCGTGACAGTGCAGTCCTTGGTGAGTACTGTGCTGTCACCTTCAGCCTGAAGGAGATGTGGGCTCAGCCGAGCAGCAGCCTTGTCTTAGAAATGGTAATTGTGCTGTGCTTGCTTGTGTGCTCTATAATTAGTAGTGCTGCGTCAGCAGGCGCTGATGCCGCAGCGTTCGTCGCACAGCTTGTTTTCCAGGAGCTGCTGGGACTCCAGTCAAACGAGGGGTCATTTCAGGTGACTTGGACCCTTGTGCAGTTTCCCCGGGTCCATCCATCCCTTCTGGTTTGCTGTGTAAAGGCAGCCCTGGATTGAAACAGCGACTAAACAATTAGTCTGATTGGGAAACACTCAAGAGGGTTTGAAACATGGTCCCATGGGCTACATGAGGAGACCCCAGTGGGTGGCACTTGACAAGAGAGGTGGGACCTGGTCTGGGCAGCACTAAGGGCTGGGGAGGTGTTAGAGGGGATAATCCTGAAGGAAGAGTTTTCTGTCACTGGGAGAAAATTTTTCACCCCTGCAGACATGCAACCCCCAAACTGGAGGGTCTTGTCTTCCTTGGCGGCTGTACACTGGGGCAAGTATGCCAAAATCTGTGAAGCTTAATGTTGATTTAGGGATAACAGTCCAATTTTGGATTTCCCATTTCAAGAGTGATTGAAAACTTCTGGAGAGAGTCCAGTGGAGGGCTATCAAGATAAATGAGGGGACTGGAACATACCTCTTATGAGGAAAGGCTACAGGACCTGGGGCTGTTTGGCCTGCAGAAGAGAAGACTAAGGGAGGACCTCATCAACACTTATAAATACTTAAAAGATGGGTGTCAAGATGATGGGGTCAGTCTTTTTTTCTGCAGCACCCAGTGACAGGACAAGGGGTAACAGCCACAAGCTGGAACACAGGAAGTTCTGCTGGAATACGAGGAAAAACATGAGGGCAGCCCAGGCTGCCCAGGGAGGATGTGGAGTCTCGTTCTCGGGAGGTTTCCAACCCCACTTGGACACATTCCTATGCCCTCTGACTGAGGTGAATCTGCTTTAGTAGGGTGTCCCTTCCAAACCCTACCATTAGGGAATTCTATGATGCCGTCCAAATTTGATTCCTCCATAAGGGTCTCAAGGAGCCCCAGAGCACTCGTGGCTTGAGATGTCAGGCTCAGGCTGAAAGCAACACAGTCATCCACGGCAGCTAAGCACCATTGGCATTGCTCACTCACAGGGACTATGTACAGGGCCGCACCACCTCCAGCCCTTCCCACCCCACGTCCTTCACCACTGAGGTCCTCCACAGATGCAACTGTAGGGCATAGAAAACAGAGTAAACCAGAGTGAGAAAGGACAGAAAACAGGGGAACATTCAGTATGAGGTGTGTAAAACCCAGCCATTAAAATGGCTTCCCACTCCCCCCCACTCAGCATGGGATTGCTCAGGGATCCTAGGGGCACGTGGAGCTGCTTCCATAGCACATGCCCATGCTCGTGAGTTCAAAGATTACATCTTCTGGCCACCTGCCAGGATTTGGTCCCTGCTGGACCAGCTTTTATCTCCCTGCCAGATCCAGAAATCCTTGTAAGTTTGACTCTTTGGCACTTCATCCCACACGCTCATGGCACAACCGAGTAGCTGCAGTTGCCAAGCGAGTGTCACCCCCAATTTATGTCACTGTAGGAGGGAGAAGAGCCAGGACTGCGTGTTTATTATATTAGTGTCCCTATTTCTAGGCTGACGGCAAGTCCAAGGCGAGTTTTGCAGAAGCCTGTGCTCTTTATCCCAGGCAACAAATCCTGACTCAGCCTGTTACATAAATTATTTATCACAATCACTGAAAGTTAGAGAATTAGTCCAGACAAGGTGGCTGATGGAAGCAAAGTGAAAGCCAGCAAACGCGGGGCCATGATGAAGGCTCTTGATTTCATAAGGGCAAAGCTCACAAACGGACCATCACCAGAGCCTGTCTGCAAATGCCACCAGTATGAGGACCATCTCTGGCACAGCTTTGGCCCAGGAGAGCTCACATTCTCCCGAAGACCTCCTGTGCACTGCTTGGGGTGAGAGTCGGGGATGTGACCTTGTCCGTGGGGAGAACTGGATGGGGTCACCCAATGCAAGAGGATGAGAGTTAATGTTTTGTCTGGGCTTGATTCTATGATTTTATGGTTGCACCATTGTAGCTTGTCCTGGTGCTGTTGAGTTGACTCAGTGTCTCAAGGATATTAGGAATAAACAAAACTGCAAAGAATTAAAGTAACCAGAGTCTCTCAGCAATGAGGGTCCTCCCTCAGACATTCACAATGGGAGGAGAGAGGGAAGCAGCCAAGAACTCATTGAATAGCAAAGACCTGCAAGGAGAAAGACCCACCACACCTCGCAGAAACATGGAGCTCAAGATGAACAGAAATGCAGTCTTAAAACATAGGCAGGCACTCAATAAATATTTAACTTCTTCAGTTGCCATCCATTGCCCCAGCTCAGGCAAAAGCTGGGAGGATATCCAGAGGGAAGCTACAAGATCCCCAACATTAGTGCAGAGATGGATGTTATTTCACCTTTCATTAGTGACATGTGCTGATGGCACATGGCTATCTCCATGCATTGGACATATTGAGAACAGCCCTGAGGTCCAGAGCAGCAGTAGCACCTGCAGTCCTGATCTCTCACACTGAAGCTGGGCTGAACTGGAGTGGGGCTGATGGGGAAGGATGGACTCACCCAAGGGAAAAAGAGCCGTGGCTTGTGGTTTCTGCTGGGTTTAGCTGTGGCAGGGTGGGAGACACCATCCTCCTTCTCCCCATCTCTGCCACAGAGGTGAAAACATTCAGAGAGCGAGAGCAGATGCTTGAGGATGGAAACCCTTTAAACATCCAGGAGGAAGTAAAAAAACCTGAGAAAATCTGACTTCCTCAGCCTAGAAGAAAAAAAGAAAAGTGATCACAGTTTCAAATACCTCCAAGAGGGAGCCAAGGGGCAGACAAGAAAGGATAAACATCAGGCAGGGGAAATATTTAATTTAGCTGAAGGATCATATTGACACTAGAGCAAAACAGGATTATCTGTCCACGGACGCATTTAATTAGAGAAAACTTCCCAGCTCTTAGAGCAGAAAAAAGCAGAGGTGAGAGAAAAAAGTCCAAAAGTTGTTTTCAAGATTAAATGTCATTTTAAAAAAGGAAGTTTTATAAGATGACAACAGCAGGGGTAGAGAAAAAGGTTGATACCTTCTCCTCACACCTCCTTGAGGTGGTCTGACTGCATGTGGGCTGGCTAATTCATCTACCCTGTTCAGAATTGAATGTGGTCTTCACGTTTGATTTGGGCCCAGGCCAACTTGCAGGCTGCCAAGGTCCATCTGCGGGTTGGAAGGTAGGGGGGTGTTCCCTCCCTGCAGCAGGATTTGGAGATGCTTCTGTCCTGGAGGCTTGCAGAGTACCAGTCCATCCTCTTCCCATCACTGTCAGGCCCTGCTCCTCCATCCTCCTGCTGCAAAAATGATGGCTAAATGCAGGGGGGAAGACCCTGGGAAAGTAAGAAAGGAGAAAATAAACACAAAGGGAAGAAAAACTTGCTGACACTCAGCTGAAATATTTTTTTGTTGTGTTGCATTTCAGCAGCTTTAACTCCCTTCTCTCCCTTGAGGGAAGGTGATGAGAAGATTTTCACTGCTCATGGCCAGCTGGGAGTTCCAGGTGTGAAGCCCCACACCACATTGCTTTGCTTGCAAAAGCTCTGCTCACTGATTTGGTGCCTTTCTTCCATTGATAGCCATATAGGCATCACCATCATGCTATACCCTGATAGGGCAGAGAGAAGGAATGTCCCTGCTCTGGACAGACAGGACAGGCTGTGGCAAAACACAGGAGTATTTTTCTCTGGGAGAAGCAGGGACAGAAGATGGAGGACAACCTTGGCTCAACCTTGGAGCTGGACCTTCCTCCCAGCTGCACATGGTGAGATGGGGCAAGAGGAAGGCAGATGGTTTGATCCAGCACAGACAGATTTATTTCCAGCTTCAAAAACTAGTTTAATCGGCAAATTAATTAATGGAAAGCATGATTTGGGAACACTGCCTCCAACCCTTCCCATTTGCTGGTGCTCAGCACTTGAAACCCCAAATCTTACCCATACTCTCCTCTGGGAAGGCTGGTGCAGGGTCCCATGAGGCAAGACTTTTCTGTGAATTTCACTCTGATTTTTGTTCTGATCAGCTTGCCAACGGGGAGTTTAATCTCTGACCTTCAAGTTTCCCCGGCTGTAAAAGGATGAAAATGCTGCCAGCCTCAACTGTAAGGTAACTGTACTGTAAGGTACCCAGAGCTCCACTCACGGGGAGAGCTGTAAGACAACTAGTTGTCCTTATAATAGGTTAATACTGTCAGTAAAACAAAAGAAGCAGTTACCATGAAAAGCATTCATCAGCCTATTGAATCACCCTGGAAGATCAATGATTTAATCAATCTAATCCTTGCCAAGTATTAGCCTAGAAAGATCTGAGCTGCCAGAAACTGAGTTGGGCAGATTAACATCCTGCCCACAGTCTTGGCTTCCCACTGAGACTGACAGGTCCTGGCAAAAGCTCCTGTGCCCAGAAATGTATTTTGAGTCTAGCATGCTTGATGAGTAACTCATTCCCTTCAAATTAAATTAAGGCCAAGTTAATCTCATCTGTAGTGAAAAGGGGGCAGACAGGTGAAGCTGGTGTTGCAGACATGGGGTCCCTGTGGGACTTGGCGCAGAGATGGGGCACAGATAGAAGGGTGTGTTGGCCTGGCTCTATGGCAGACTGCAAAGCTCAAGGGTTTGGGTACGGTACAACAGCCATGAGCTGCCAGAAATACCCACAGCTGCCAAAACAGGCAGGTCCTATGCCATCCCCCCAGGCCCCTCTGCTCCCAACTACCCTAACAAGGATGCAGGCAGTGATCTACAGTCTTTGAGAGTTAGATTGGCTCAGGCCTGATGTCAGAGGGAAGGCTGGTCCCTTCAGCTGGGAGAGGGGTGGAGGACGAGGCAAAGTAAATATTCACCTCACACACAGAGTATCTCCACAGATCTGCATACAATGGCCTGTGGCAGATGGCAGAAAGGTACTTCATGGGTCTAAAAGAAGGCCAGCTGGCACAGTTTGGCCATATCCACACCATTTGACCCTCTTAGTCACCCTAGATGGGGTGGACACATTCAGGTGGCTGCCTGGAGTGGTCTGTGGCCAGCGCAAGCTCCAGCTCCATGCCTGGGAATTGCTGAGAAGCATCTGAAGTTAATTTTATGGTTCTAAATTACCCTACCTAAAGTATGAGTAAACCTCTGGAATGTTTTGAGATCCTATAGAGTTATTCTCCTGGCTATCTCTGCCGGTTCTCTATATCTTAACCTCAGAGATGGAGCTGATTTATGGATTGCCACCAGCTTTACATTACTCCTCATTGCTCCTGTGGCTCCATGTTCCAGCCCAGGCTGTCCCAGGGGATCCACACAGCTTGTCCTGGCACCATGGAGGTGAATCATACCATGGAAGTGGAATTCACTCAGGAACAGGAGGTTCTTCAGCTGTTTTTGCCGTCCGAGTCACTGTGTTGTGAAATTACTGCTTAGGAAAACGCCTCCCATAAACACACCTCTCAAACAAAGCTGCTCATCTCTTCCTCAGTCCTGTTACTGCTTATCTGGAGATTGCTTTTATTTTGCAGGTCACAAATTTCACATGGTAGTGCTCTACCCAAGGTGCACAGCCCTTTTGGTGCTCAGGTGATCTAGACAGTGTTGGTGAAAGTCCAAGACAGCTCCAGGGTTTGGGTTGTACCTTTTCCACTATGGAGCACCCATAAAAATGTGTTCCTGGTACTTAGCAGAGAGTTCTCGATAAAAATCCATCATGCAGTGAGGCCCTTTGAAAGAAGCACAAGCTCTCTGCTGATGTCCAAAGCTGGTAGGTAGGTAGGAATCCAGAGAAAGTTGTCTTTGAGGAAGGTGCAAACATTTTCTGCTGCTTCATAGGAATATTCAAGAGCCAAACAATTCCAAATAATAATTTGTTATTTAAAAAAAAAAGCTTCACTACTTTGAACTGTAACTCACAGGACCCAACATAACTGGGATTGGAAAGGACCTCATGAGTCTCCAAGCCCAATCTCCTGCTCAAGCAGGGCCAGCTCTGGGGTCAGACAAGGTTGCTCATGGCTTTATCTAGTTGTGACTTCTCTGATTTGCTCCTCTGTTCTCAGGGTAGAAAAGTTTCTCATATACCCACCTGCGGCCTCTCATGTTTCAACTTAGGGGCTCCATACAGTTTCATGAAGGTCCCAAGCTCCTGATGGAAAACCTCAGTCCCCTCCAAACCCACTACTGAAGTGGAAAGGAAGAAAACAAGACAACGTACCTGATTTTTACAGCAAAATGGAAGTCTTCCATCTTGGGCACAAGGTGTTTTGAGGTTAGGGATGAAGTGAGGCAAGGAATGATGATGTTTCTGACAATGAAAAGGTCATTTTCCTCTCCTGGAAAAAAAGCTGGATCCATGGACCTTCAAGGGTAGAATACTGCCAAAACAAAACAAGAGGACAGCTGGCGTGGCCATTATTGAGTCACTTGCCTTGGGACTCGATGTAACTCTCTTCCATCCTCTCCTATGTTCTAATCACCTGGGGTTTTTTTATGAAAACTTGGGCAGGAGCCCTGCCTGGCTGAGCTCTCCAGCTGGACCTGCTGCCACTGACCAAGGAGCTGCTGCCTGTGCAGGGCAGATTATCCCCAAAGTTAGGACTAAAGAGGGTCAATCATGGAACTCTCCTCCACCTCCAACCATTTCCCAGCCGTTCTCAGGGTGAGGTCTCCCGGTTAAGGCTCACATGCATCCGGTGAAGAGAAGTCCAATGGAAAAGTGCCGTAATTTGTGCATTCTTGTCTGTAAATCACCAACTGCGAGTTTCATGGGAGATTAGGAAGGCTTCAGTCATGCCTGAAATAAGAGATTTCCTTCTTTATCATCAGCAAGAGAAAAAGAAAATAAAGAAAGAAAAATGTAAAAAAAATTTAAGAATGAAAATGAAAAAAAACACCAAAACTTGCAGCACTGCAACATTTTATAAATGATCAAACTTTTTTCCTCCCAGAAAGAACCAGAGGAAAGACTACTGATTTTGAATTAGACTACTATTATGGGTTGGTCATGTAGCCAAAGGTAGTCTGAGAAGCAGAGATAGGAACACCTCGAACGTTGCCTGAGCAACTTTGAAGCCAAATACTCCAAGAGCAATGTAGGCACCTAAAGAACTGCATTAGAAGCTGGACCAGCTGTTACAGCACCTAAACCTCCAGAAAGGTTGGTGCAAGTTTAGGAAACCCCACCACCTGAGCTGCTGGACAGCATCTTCATCGACAAGTGATCCAATGTTATTTCGATGCTCCTGGTCTGGATGACATTGGTTAAGAAAATGCTTGAAAAAGGAAGGGATGCTGGAAGGGAAAATTAAATGAGAGTGGTTCAAAGGGAATTGTAGACCTCATAAATGCTCACATGGTGAAGACAAAGCCATGTCCTAAAGGCTGGTTTGATAAGCACCTTACAGGTTGCCACCACTAGTCATGTACTCAAATAAATAAATTATGGCTCCTTTTATTTCTCCTCCATCTTCTCATTTGCTACCAGTTTCCCTGGAAAATCTACCATCTGCAAAGACTTAAAGCTCACAGCCAAGAAAGGCCAGAAGAGGATTTGGATGTGAGCTGTCCCTGTGCCAACCTGCCTCCTTGTATGTGCTGAACAGCTCAGCCCCACAGCCCCAGAAACAGGCACAGACAGCCCGGATAACCCCATATCAAGCCCTCAGGGCAGGCAGCAGCATCACCACCCATCTATCTGCAGATTATTCCTACAAAGGCTGCACAGACAAATCCTCCTACACGGAGACTGTGTTGCAATTCACCCGCAATTAGCTGACCTGAAAGGAGCCAGAGGGCTGGATAACCTCCCACAAGATCCCGGGTTTTCCGAACAGGGATACAAGCAGACATGCCCAGAGGCTTGCAATTAATTCCCTGTTAGGATAAACTCTAATTAGGCTGGGGTAGGAGGAAAGTGCACTAGAGGCCTTGTTCTTCTGGCAGGAGTGCCTGCAATTCATGAAAAAAAAAAAATCCCAAACCACATTTGCATCGGAGGAATTAAAATCTCTTGGAACAGCAGAGCCGTTCAGTCCTGAGGATGCCAAGGCCATACTGCAGGCAACTCCAGAGGGTTTTGTCTCAGCAGGCACAGTGACCTTGAAGGGAGACGAAATTTTCCCAACACATGTCCAAGCCTGCAGCAAACAGACTGCAGCAGCTGATGTTTCATGAGACTTACACAAGAAATCCTGGTCTCTACTCCAATGTAAGATGCCCACAGCAGGCATAGACACAAATAGGAACACAGGAGGTTTCACTTGAGCACGAGGAGAAACTTGTTTGGTGTTGAGACGAGGGAGCCCTGGCACAGGGTGCCCAGGGAGGGCGTGGAGTCTCCTTCTCCAGAGGTTCCAAACCCGCCTGGACACATTCCTGCGGCTCCTGATTGAGGGGAATCTGCTTTAGCAGGGAGTTGGACTGCATGAGCTCTGGAGGCCCCTTCCAATCCCCACCATTCTATGATTCAGTGAAAGACAGGGTATATGGCCACATTCTCATCTTCCTTCTGTCCCCTCTGTTTCCCAGGCTCTACCAGCTGTGACTGTCACCCCAGCACTCAAATCCTCTCCTCCTGACAGTACTCTGGGAACAGATACGGCACTGGGTGAGTAGGGCCAGGTCAGGGGCAAAGCAAACCGTGCATTTCAAACTCCACTTCTCACCTGCAAGGCACGCTCGTGTACTTTTGTAATGCATATTTTGCTTAAAATGTGTATTCTATCTATTTTAAAAGGTCTTCATAGTCACAGCCAAAAACACTCATTCCAGTTGCACACCACAACCAGTGGTGAGTTGCACAAATTTTGTGCATCATCCTTGACACCTCCAATAAGCCAGGTAAGAGAAGGACAATCTCTTCGCTGGAGTTGTGCCTCCAGGTCATGAGCCCATGGATCCTACCTGTCTGGTTTATTTTCTTAAGGCATAAGAGAGCTGGATCAGATAAGGGTGGGGGCATGGGGCTTGTGGCTCCTCACACCTCCCACGCTGCCAGGAAATGCCCTGCCTGTACATGTGGCTCAGCTGCTCTCAGACATTTCCCCTGCACACCCCCAGATAGAGAAAATATTTTTATCTGTACTATACACCCATATATATATATTATAATAAAACATTTTAACAATATGAACATATATAATATAGAAAACTATTGATGCAGTATCAATATATGGTGTTAGATATTAAATGCATACAACAAATAAATATATTGTGTACACATACATGTGTATACAGCAAGGGGCTGCTTAGAGGGCACAGCTCGAAATAGGAAATGATGGAGCCAGGGACAAGACCAACATCCAGGTGCAAGCAAAGGTGGGAACAATGCTGGAAGCATACACAGCACAGCTGGAGCCAAGGGTTGCCCAAATCTTGGCCTGCCCCCCAGCCTGCCACCAAGATTGGTTAAAAGCACCCTAGCAGCCCAGGGTCTCACCTGTTCCTGCTCTTACAGCTTCCATGGCATCTCCTGGCCAAGGCACTCCCACCATCTACCTGCTCCGTGGCATTTCTTCAGCTGGATTTAGCTGATTTCTTTGGCATTTAGCAAATCCTCTTCCCAGGATGGTTTGGATTGATTTTTTCTCCGCTTTCAAAGCCCGTCAGAAAACACGAGTGACTGCCAGGATGGGATGTTGGACCTGCAGTGTCCTGGGAGAGCAGTGTGATGGCTCTATTGCTTACAACTCATGGGGTTACCTGGAAGAATCCGAACCATCAGAAAAGGACACATCACCAGTTTCCCACCCGGACTCACTGCGAGAAGCTGCTGAGTAACCCAAAGCCAGTGGTTTGTGCTTGCCTTAAGCTGTTGATCAAGCGCATGTGCTCTTACCCAGGTGGATTGACAGCACCTACCACCACTTCCAACATGGAGATTAAAAACTTACTGTGGGTTTCACCTCAAAATGCAGCTTTTAGCAACTCAGCTTCTGCCAGGCACACGAGCCTTGCTCCCTTATTTCTTCTGATGTCTGAAGACATATTGCAGCCACTGAGAGAGTCCAGAGGAGGGCTAGAAAGAGGACAAGGGGACTGGAACATCTCTCTTATGAGGGAAGGCTGAGACATCGGGGGCTGTTTAGCCTGGAGATGACTGAGGGAGGACTTCATCGACACTTATAACTATTTAAATGGTAGGTGTTGAGAGGATGAGGCCAGTCTTTAGCACCCAGTGACAGGACAAGGGGTAACGGGCACAAGCTGGAACACAGGAAGTTCCACTGGAACATGAGGAGAAACTTCCTTGGTGTGACAGTGAGGGAGCCCTGGCCCAGGCTGCCCAGGGAGGGGGTGGAGTCTCTTTCTCGGGAGGTTTCCAAACCCGCCTGGACACGTTCCTGTGCCCCCTGATCAAGGGAAACCTGCTTTAGCAATGAGTTGGGCTGGATGAGCTCTGAAGGTTCCTTCCAACCCCTACCATTCTGGGATTCTGTGAGAGCTCAATGCTTCATTGCCAGTGAGGGCAAACTCTACCCCACTGCTCCCAGTAAAGGCTCTTGCTGTTTTACGCTGCATTTCATCTGTCTATGTGTTGAAAAGTTTTAATCCTGTATCTGTATACAGTCCTGTAACACCAATTTTCAGTGCAAGCCAGAAGGAAAACACAGTACCCTAGTTGAACTGAAAACACTCTGGAGCTAAGTAAACAAAATGACAGTAGTATAAACCAGAGGCACTTGTCCTATTAAGGTTTCCATTCATGGACAAAATAACAATGGATGAGTTATTTGGAAGCAGAGATTTTAAGGGCCTTGTAAATGTTACAGGGCAAGAGATTTGCTGGTGACATAAAAAAGTAGGGCTCTACTTTGCAACCTTCCCTACAGTGTTCCAATCAAAACAAATTTGGAGCATTAACAATGGAGCAGAAGGATGGTCCAGGTGAGGAAACCCCAACTACAATCTACCACCAACTGCTCCACTCTCAACAGGGAGCAGGCACTTTAAAAAGAAGAGATGAGTGCTTGTTGTGGGTGTCTCATTGTTAGAAGGCTCCAAGAGACTCATCTGTTGATTGGATAAGGAGTCACAAGAGGTGTGCTGCCTACCAGGAGCCAAGAGCCCAGATGTGGCTGAGTGAGTGCCATGTCTCATCAGGGATGTGGGCTGCTATCCCCTAGTCCTCTTCCACATGAGAATGATGTAATGAGACATGACATTACTAGAATCAAGGATTACAACACCTCAGGGCAGCAAGTGAAGGGCAGGGAGCTTTCTGATGAGGATGTTATGGGATATGGTGTCAGAGGCCTTGCTGAAGTCAGCATAGACAACATCCACTGCTCTTCCTTTGTCTAGGTAGCCAGTCATGCCATCATAGAAGGCTATAACGTTGGTCAAACAGGATTTCTCCTTGGTGAATCCATGTTGACTCCCCCTGATAACCATCTTTTCCTTCATATGTTCAGTGATGACATTCAAGAAGAGTTGTTCCATCACCTTTCCAGGAATGGAGGTGAGGCTGACTTGCCTGTAGTTTCCCGGGTCGTCCTTCCTGGCCTCTTTGAAGACGAGTGACATTGGCCTTCTTCCAGTCCTCAGGCACCTCACCTGTCCTCCACAATTGATGAAAAACCGTGGAGAGTGGCTAAGCGTCAGGCAGCTCCCTCAGCACTCATGGGTGAATCTCATCAGGTCCCACAGATTTATTGGCGTTAAAACTTGCCCAACAGATTTCAAACCCCATCCTCATCCACCAAGGGAAAGTCTTCCATTCTCCAGACTATTCTTGCTGGACTGGGCTTCCTGAGGGCTGGCCTTGGCAGTAAACACTGAGGCAAAGAAGGTATTCACTAGTTCTGCTTTCTCTGCATCCTCTGTCACCAAGACATTCTCCTTGTTCATCAGCAGGTTCACATTCTCCCTTTATCTTCCTTTTGCTGTTGATGGATTGAAAAAGCCCTTCTTGTTTTCCTTTACTTCCCTTGCCAGGTTTAATCCCAGAAGGGCTTTGGCCTTCCTGGTTTCATCCCTGCATACTCTGGTGCTGTTCCTATACTCTTCCCAAGCAACTAGGCCCTTTTTTTCTCCTTAACTTCTTTCTTCTCCTTGAGTAGTTTCAGTAGTTAATTTTTTCATTCGTGCAGGCCCCTTGCCTTTTTTTCCTGATTTTCTACTTGTGAGGACACATCTCTTCATCATGACCTGAATGAGGAGCCAGAGTGTCATCAGGAAGTTCCCCTATGACACCAAAATGGGAGGACTGGGTGATTCCACAGAAGGCTGTGCTGCCACTCAGCAGCATCTCGACCGGCTTGAGAGTTGGGCACAGAGGAACCTCATGAGGTTCAACAAGGACAAGTGCAGAGTCCTGCATCTGGGGAGAAACAACCCCATGCACTAGTACAGGCTGGAGATTGACCTGCTGGAGAGCAGCTCTGCAGAGAGGGACCCGGGAGTCCTGGTTGATAATAAACTAACCATGAACCGGCAATGTGTCCTCATGGCCAAGAAGGCCAATGGCATCCTGGGATGCATCAAGAAGAGTGTGGCCAGCAGGTCGAAGGAAGTTCTACTCCCCCTCTACTCTGCCCTGGTGAGGCCTCATCTGGAGTCCTGTGTCCAGTTCTGGGCTCCCCAGCTCAAGAGGGACAGAGAACTTCTGGAGAGAGTCCAGCACAGGGCCACCAAGATGACCAGGGGACTGGAGCATCTTTCTTATGAGGAAAGGCTGCAGGAACTGGGGCTGTTTAGTCTGGAGAAGAAGAGACTGAAAGGGAACCTCATTAACACTTAGAAGTATTCAAAAGGTGTACATCAAGGGGATGGAACAACACTTTTTTCCTTAGTGACTAGTGGTAACGGACAAAAGCTGGAACACAAAAAGTTCCACTTAAGGAAAAACTTCTTTACTGTTCAGGTGAGGGAGCCCTGGCACAGGCTGCCCAGGAGGGTGTGCAGTCTCCTCTGAAGGTTTTGAAAACTCACCTGGGTTCCTGTGTGACCTGATCTAGGCAAACCTGCTTGAGCACAGGAGTTGGACTGGATGATCTTTAGAGGTCCTACCATGCTGTGATGCTGTGACTGCAAGTACTGTGCTCAGGAGTTACTTGGCACAGCAGCTGCATCCTGGAAAATTAATACCTCAGCCCCCCAGAAGCCTGCAAAGCCTTTGAGAGCTTTGAAAAACCAACCCTGAAAGCCCTATCAGCCATCTGATCTGCTCACTGCTACAGGGATTAGCACTTGTCCCCCCCTCACCAGCTCAGTGTCAGACCTGCCCCCCAGGGAAGTATCTCCCCTGGCTGCAGAGCTCCAGCAGTAACCATGGGGACTCAAGGCAGTGTGGTCAACAGAAAGCAGTCACATTTTGACCTCAAAGCAAAATGAGACCACCACTCTCATCACTCCCAAACCCCCAAATCTCCCTTCTTCACTGCCCCACAGGCATCCTGAGTAGCGTCTGCGCTAACCCAGGTGTGCCCTAGCAGAGGCAGGTGTTAAGGAGGTTAACGCAGAATCTTGTCAAGTAACAAACACCTAGTATTTATTAATAAATTAGTACACTGGAAGGCAATTTTTCCAATTCACTCCCCAACTCCCACCCCTTCCCATGGGGCAGCAACAAGCTGCCCTCATGTTGGGATTTCTTCAAATTGAGTGTAGTACAGACTGTTCCTTACTGGAGCTTAAGAGTTGCAAATATAATCAGACGGACTTCTTATGATGCAGCTTTTTTTACCCTCCCCCCTCCCCTTTCATAAAAAGTGAAGTGTGATCTGAAGAGACTATTAAGACCAGGTAAGGTCTTCAGAGAACCTATCAGCCATGTCTGTATAAAAAACAAGAGACACGAGTGTAAAAGCATAGCTTGGTTTAAGTCTTACACCACGAGGAGAGCAGGACCACGGCCGGCCGCCTTCGCCTCCCCACATCCAGCACCTCACCGCACGAGCAGCAAGGCAAGGTTACTCCTTACATTCAGCTGAAGGCAAAAGGACCTCATCATCCCCTCGAGGGCTGGTTGGTTGGTGGGACCGACCTCTTTTTGCCACAAAAGCGCTTCTGCTTTAAGCTTATAGGAGCGCAATGCATTGTCCGGGTGAAAACCATACAATAAATAACCGTGCTAGTAAAATCTCAGCAATGGATATGAGCTATACAATAGTACAATAAAAAGAAAGTCACCTGGGGTGGGGAAGCTCAGCTGTGTTGAGAGACAGTAACCAGCAACGATTGGAGATTTCTCTGCGTGGTTTTTTTGCCATTTACCATTCTGAGGCAAAGGGAGGTGGTGGGAGATGGTCACTCTGAGCAACAGCTTTGACAGAAGTGGGTTACAGAGCAGTCCCCGATTTGATGTGTTAAATTATACCAGATTCGTGGTCTTTTAGTTCATGAACTGATTTTTTTTTTATTTTTATAAAGTGCATCGACTGATCTGATTGGAATGAGAACAAGGAAAAGAGATGCTCAGGAAGGGGGGCAGAGGGTGCAAAGACTTGGACTGAGCAATAGAGTTAAGGTAGAGGGGTGCAGAGCTGGCAAACTGCCTCCCCTCCAGAAACCAAGGACACCTCAACAAAAATACTGGCCATATATTCTACAACAAAACCTGCCTGTGTATTGTCAGTCATCAGAACGAGTGCAAAGCTAGCTCTAGCAGATATTCGGAGCGCGTGGTGGTGACCCAGTGCCTACAGTAAGTCAGGAAGGTGGCTATAGACAGAGTCCAGGAGGGTCTGGCTGGCTTCCTGGCTCTTGACTCCGGCGATCTCAAATAGCCGGTCCAGCTTGTCTTCAGCCTGCGGGATCTCCTCTATCACGTGGAGCTCCTCAGGGTTGAGGATGTGCAGCATGTCGTCGAAGATGGGCTGCAGGTCGCACGGGTCCAAGCGCACCTGGCGCAGGACAGTGTCCTTCTTTTCTGTAGGAGGAAAGAGAGGGTGGTCAAGAAACCCTTCGAGAATCCTCCCCTAACCTTTGTGACCTCAGTCCATCCCCCAGTGCCACCTCTGGAGAGGGACACGCCACAGGAAACCAAGGGGAAGATAGATTAAAAACCAACATTTTAAAAAGTCCCAGAATAGTAGGGGTTGGAAGTGACCTCTAGAGATCACCCAGTCCAACCTACTGCTAAAGCAGGTTTCCCTCGATCAGGAAACAAAGAAACACATCCAGGCGGGTTTGGAAACCTCCTAAGAAGGAGACTCCAAACCCTCGCTGGGAAGCTCCTGCCAAAGCTCTCTCACCTCAATCCTGAAGAAGTTTCTCCCCCTGTTCTAGTGGCATTTGCTGTCTCCCACCTTGTGTCCATTACTCACTGTCCTGTCACTGAGTGCTAGAGAAAAAAAGACTGGCCCCATCCTCTCAACATCTGCCCTT
Source organism: Colius striatus (assembly GCF_028858725.1). NCBI lineage: Eukaryota > Metazoa > Chordata > Aves > Coliiformes > Coliidae > Colius > Colius striatus. The sequence goes on along the minus strand of NC_084760.1, from coordinate 41,223,590 downwards.
TAGTCATTTATAACTGTCGATAGATTCCCACTAAGTCTTCTCCTTCCCAGGCTAAACAGTCTCAGGTCTCAGCCTTTCCTTGTCAGAGAGACACTCCAGTTCCCTCATCCTCTTTGCAGCCCCAAAGGTGGAGGGTGATGAGTGATGGGGAGGAGAGAAGATGGAGCAGCCAGTGCTGCTGAGGCACCTAATCCAGGATCCTGCTAGAGCAAACACAGCATTTATAAATGCTGAATGGCCAATACAGAAAAGTTAAGGCAGGAGGGGAGCCAAAAAAGCTGAAATTCGCTCTTTTGGGTTGTTTTTGTTGGGTCAGCTTTATTTCTCTACCCAAGTAAGAATTTGGTAGATTGACTGAACTTAGTGTTTCACCTTCATCAGGAGTTAAAGAAGATTAAATGCAGTAAGTTAAATGCAGTAAGCTAAACTCCCTCAAAAAAGAAGGTTAACTAAGTGTGACTTCAAGCCACACTCTGCAGTAAGGACCACCAAGGGGCTGGCGGAGGAAGGGGGAAATTAGTAGTAATTCAGTCTTGAAGTGCTGTTTTTATGGATTCATCTCATGCAATAATGCATAGGCCAACACAAAAGCCATGTCAGGAGAAACTCCTCCAGACAGACATCCAGGGATGCTACAACTTCTCTGGCAGCACTTCAGAGTTAAAAACCTTTAAAGGTGTTTTCCCCTCTCAAATCTGTATGGTGTTTGATAACAGGATATTCTGGTCTGGAAGGAGGATGTGATAAGCACATACTGGGGTGCCAAGTTCTCCAGTTATTTTATGATGTTACGTTGGGCAGCTCTGCCATGTGTGCTGACTGCAGGGGACCCTCTTGGGTTTCCTGGGCTGATTTTGGTACCTTTGGTAATAAAAGAGCCTGTCCGGCTGAGCGCAGAGGAGCCGCTGGAGGTCGAGTCGCACCGTAGGAGGGGCTCTGCCTCGTCGACAAAGAAGCATTTCTTCTCTGAAGGAGAGGGCTCCACAGTGAGGACAGCCGCCTCAGGGGGCTTGGGGCTGGGGCTGGGCGCAGGGCTGAGCGGGCTGGGGCTCACTGGCAGCGCCAGTCTGTCACCTTCCAGCTTCGGGGAAGGAAAGAGAACAGAAATTAACTTGAGGGATGCTACACAAGAGACGGTGCTCAAAACAAGCCGCAGCCCACCCTGGGCAGACGATCCCAGTGGTTGGGTGGCCTCCTCCCTGCCCTCCTCCTCCTCCCAGGGGACCTTCTGACCTGAGATGAGTGTTTGGCAGGTCAGCACTCAGCAGGGGCACCACAACCCACGCTTGCTGAGATGGGTCATGCAACCACAGCAGAGCACTTGGTTTTCCTTCTCTCAGTTTATTCAAGCCCAAAGCACAGCTCTCGAGGGCAACTGGTGATGACAGCCAAGCAGGTAAGCTTCCCCTCAAAATCCTGCTCCACAGCTATGGTTTGCTACAAGCAAGGCGTAGCCTGGCTTCAAGCCTCCAACCAGTGCCAGGGCTGAAAGGCTGGAGCTATGAGACCTCTGGGGCTGCCTACTGCAGCAGGCCCCTGGGACCAGCCACTCTGCTCACATTCCCAGTTAATCATTTGTTTGGCCCATCCACCCTTGCACCCATGAGCACCCCATTAAAGCGTGATGGTGAAATGCATTACAGCAGACTCTTAAGTCCAAGGCCAGGAAGGACAAGCAGGGGCTGGCATTGACCACAATGTCACTCAAGTGTCTCTGCTTTTTTGCTACTCTGATGTAAGACAAGGGCAAATGTTTGGCTTCATGATCCTGAAGATACAGAGAGCATGATCAAGCACTGCTGGGACACACAGTGCTGGAAATCAGCACCATTTCGGTGCCTATGTGAACTCCTTTCCTAATTATTTGACTGTGCTCTGCATCGTCCCTCTTCCATCTCCTTCCTACCTGCACAGCAGCAACCAATATTATCTACCCTCCTTTGCATCGCCTCAAGATGCAAATGCACAGCATTTCTAGTTCCCATTCTCTGCAGAATGACAGGGCTCAAGGTGGCATCCCCACATCCCTGGCTGTCATCTCGGGTATCTCTGCAGGTCACCATGTCCCCCTAAGCAAGTTGCTTTTAAGGACCATCTAATATTTAACTTCTTCCCAAACCCTGCAGCCCTGCTCAACCTGCAACACTGCAGAACTGCAAGCCCTGTCCACGTGCAACCTATTCTCCCAACAGCATTTTGCAACCCTGTTTTCTCCTTCTGTAGAGGGAAGGTCAGGCTATTCCTGATAACATGCCTACTACCCAGGGATTAAAATGCAAGACTGGGATTAAAGGCTGTGGGAAAAGGAGCTGCTGAGCCACCTCCGCGCGGGCATGGATGTGCTTGCGCATTCCTCACCCGTGTCGAGGAATTTGCCACCCACAAATCACATGTCTGCTGAGACGCCCATTAGTTCACATTAAATTAACACTGAAGCCTGTTCCTGGTAGAATAGAAGAGGAATTTATTTTTTCCCTCCTCTCACCTCATTGAAAATAAACAGGGGAGGATTTGTTCTAGCTCAGCACGTTACGCAATAGGCACATTAACAATAAATTCAGCTTTAACTTCTAATTAAAATAATCTGTCTTCTCTGAAACTCCCTTTCCAATCCAGCTCATCGACGAGAATTAGCCCTATTGCCATTACTAGGGGAAAAGCAAGAGAAGTACCAGAACAGCTGCTGACTGCTTTCAAATTGCAACACCTTCTGATTTCCCCTTTAAAAAAAAAACCAAATACTCCAACCAAACAGACTTTAGGGCTTAACTTTTTCCCAGTGCAACTCATCTATGTGATGTCCATCCACAAATCCAACTCCTGATTTCCAAAAAAAGAAAAAAAAAAAAGCCCAATGGCTAAGGAACAGTTATAGGGAGGGCAGAGAGCAGCCAGCTGCCCCAGCTCTGTCTTCCCAGCAGAAAGGAAAAACCCTTCCCAGAAGTGAGTCACCTGGAGTTTAATTAAACAGCTGCTAAAGCATACTAGGGGAGGGGGAAAAAAAAATAACCATTAAAAAAAAAATCACCTGAGGTTATTTGACTGCAGGCATCTCATGAGCCCAGGGCTTTCCAAAGAGCTGAATGGTTGAGAGCATGAGGCAAAGCAAACAGGATGCTTGGCTGATGTGTGTTAATATTTAAACCACAGGAAGAAAGCGAATGGGAATGAGGGTTTGGACAGGCCAGAGAAAGCAAAAGGTTGCTGAGAGTTGAAGCCTGTGGAATAGGTGTAAAAATACCCTATACATAGCCCAGTGACTCATTTGCTTGAAACCACCTTGGCCATTCCTATTTTTAATAACAGCGGTGCTCGAGTGAAACTGAGCTCTGGCTGGAAAGAAAGACAACCACCCACACATCATCCCCTTTTGCCTTTACAGAGCCAGGGCATTTCTCACCTTTGTACCGTCGTTGCAGGGGTCCTGTGCTTGCCACTGAGGCTGCATCTGCACCTGCAGACAGACACAAGGGAGACTGTTAAGGCACATGATCCTTTCAGCATTTCAATCTCTCTATCCCTATAGTTCATCTCTATATTTCATCAATATACGTCAAGATATCTGTAACTCTGATTAAATTGTAAGCAGATAATTTGCTGTAACATGTAGAAAAGTCTCCTTCATTAAAGCATCATATTTTTTTTTGTCCTCCAAATCGTTTAATTCTGAAAAAAATTGCCTCTTAAATTGAGATAATTATATCACAGGATACAGTGTATGCTTTTCATTTTGTAAACCAAAGTCAATTCAAGCGATGTAGAGAAGTACTGACTAATGTAAGGTACTGAAGAAATCCTGTAAATAGAAATGGACAAAGATTTTTAGGAATGACTGCCGACTTTGTCATTTTATATTATTCAATTTAAGACAATTTTAAAGTCATCTCATGGGGATTTATTGGGTTTCAGCATTTTCACAACATGAAGGTCCTGTGTGAAAACTTAAGGCATCACGGTGGCTTTGACACATCAGCAGTCTCCTGACACAGTGCTTATGGGAGAGCTTTGCCAGTATTATTGTTCTTTTCCTTTTTAACACTGCAGCAGGAGGTTTGCCATACCAAAAAAAAGCCCAACCAAAAGACATCTTAAAAGCTCCTGTGTACTCGCAGTCCTTTAGGGTGTGGCTCAGCACCAACATCCTCTTGGATCCCAATGCATCTGGGAGGATGCTCTAAGCTCAGGGTGTTTAAAGGACTCTCTTAAAAAGAAGGAAAGGGGACAGAAATGGATGGGTGCTAAAGATGACAAAGGCTTTGTTTTCTTTTCATCACAGCTGTTCCCAACGGCTGTTTGAACTGGTTTGTCTCCTTTTTTGCCTTTGTTGTACTCTACTGCAATAAAAGCTCAATGAGGAGAAACAGAAATGGCAACTGCTGTGCTGATGTCAGGAAGGAGCAGTCAAAGACATTAAAAAAACCTCCCCTTCTTTGGATGAAGCTGTAATTACTCCTGCAGCAACCAGGCAGCAATAGAAGCCAGCGACAGGTTTACTGCTGCAGAAAGTTGCTGTGCACCCTCCCGGGGTGTGGGGGGATAAATTTAGCACCCAGGCAGCCCTTTCCTGGATTCCCTGCCAAGAGATGACACCCAGCTGACAGCAGCACTATTCCCAGGTCTGTTACTCCTCTGCAGAGGATGCAGGAGGAGAAAGCCCAACACGTGGAGCAGGGCAGGGCAGTGTCCCTGCTTGGGTGATGCAGCAGATGCAGGATGGTGTTGGTGGGGTGTGTCCTCACTGTGGTCCCCCTGTTTATAGGGAAGATCTGCTCAGATGACTAGCTTCATGGTGCATGTGGTGCTTGGAGATCCACCTTCAGGGCAGCCCAGACCTTGGAAGGTGAAAGACAGTTGGCTGTGCCACAAGGTCTCATGGAGGTGGCAGAGAGACACAGTGATGGTGTGCTGCAAAGTATAAGGCATGCCTTTTGCCAGAATGAGGGTACTCAGCACCCAAAGGTGAAAAAGTTCAAATGTCCTCTCTGTGTTCTTCACCTTACTGGCCAGGTTTCAGAAGAGCACTCAACACCACCTCTTTGATGGAGCCAGCATACCTCAAGAGAAGGCAGCCCCAAAGGAGTGTCAAGCCTCACACAACCTAGGACAGGCTATGCCAGATTTGGGGAGGGTTTAGATGTAAAGACCAAAACACAGTCATTGACAGAGGAAGCAGCTCTTCCTCACTGGCTTTGGCCATTTGCAGGCCAAGTGGTTCTCCAGACACAGTGTCTCCATAAGAGCTCCTGGCTTCTGCCTTCTATGGATCTGCCTACCCACTTTTTCAACTCGAATGATGATGAAGAGCTGATGAAGCCATGATAAAGAGTATCCAAACTCAATTAGAAGCTGAGTAAGTCAGTATCAACTTCAGCTTGTTATGACCTCACCATCTTCTAGTTTTCATCTTATGCTCCCAAGCCCATTGTACTGCAACACAGAGACCCAAGGAGTTATGGCTACCACTGGAGGGAAACCTCACATACAATTGCATCTACTACTTTTGTATTTCTCATTCTCCAGACAGTTAACTCATGGTTTAAAGCAAACTTGCAGCAGAACAGTGATGCCCATTCCAGCAAAATCCTATTGGCCTTAACCCCTTCCCCAGGGCTCTGGCCCCTTTATCCTGCACCTTTATGCTTCAAATAAAATCTGGTTCAAGTGCAGAAGGAAAAATTGCATGCAATTTTGCTTTTTCTTGGCTGCCTGGACATTGCCCAGCCCTCAGACCACAGTCCCCTGTGTGAGAAATCTATCCAGTAGCTTCACACTCACTCTGCTGATAATTCACAAGGTTAAGCAGCACAGAGTTAATTGCTAATTACTGGGTCCAGGCAGCTCTGCTCTGCCAAAAAAGAAAATGAAGGGGATGGATAGGAGCTATTGGGGAAGGGTAGGAGGTGTTAGAGGCTGGATTTGAGTAATGCTGCTCCAGACTTTTGACACACCTCCCCTCCCCAGTTTTGACTGACAAAGAGAGGAAGGAACCAAAAGGTGCTGCCACAGTCATGTGCCTAGAGCTAGAGCTGCTTTCATATCCTCTTCTCCTCTGGCACCGCCCAAAAATCCCACAGCTTAACCTCACATCAGACCCAGCCCTGACATATTTGCTGATTCACGGCATTATCCACAACATACAATTAGCTATGGGCCTGAATCTCATTGGGCTCAGCGCTGCAGCCATCTGCTGTCCCTTTTCAACATCTCCCTTACTAACGTACTATTTTTTTAAGCTTTGCTGAGGCTGCACTGCTCTGCGCAATGCCCTGAGCAAGGCTGCTTGCTTTCCTTCCATGTACTCCCTGAAAGAATTCAGTCGAGGCCAGCAGAGCCATAAATAAAGAGATAAGAGCTTAAAAGTATTGCTCATCGTAGGACAATTAAGGTAGCCAGTGCAGCTGGCCATGCCAGCAACACCCCAGGCCAACCCAGGCAAGCACAGACACCTCTTGCCATCTGCAAAATGCTGTCATGCACCCCCCCTAAAAAAATCCCATTACCCCAGTGCCTGTGCTGCACTAAACTTTTTTGGTTTTAACCCCAAAATGGAGAACTGCAGTTTGCTGAGATAGCAGTAAGAAGTCTCTCCCTTTCCCCCACGCCTCCACCCTCTAGGTTTGTTGTTGTCAGCACCACTCACTTGGGGTGTGCCTGTGCCAGATAACCGGCACCCAGGCTCACATTCAGCTGCCCGCAAGCCTGCCTCCAAGGGCAAACATCCTGCAAACCTCGAGCATGAGAAGTGTTCATGGAATTGTCTGGTTGGAAAAGACTTTTAAGATTGATTCCAACCCCCCCACCTCACAGTGCCAAGCCTACCACTAAACCATGTCCCTCAGCTACACGGCTTTTCAGTATCTTCGGGGATGGGAACTCAACCACCTCCCTAGGCAGCCTGAGACAGTGTCTGACAATCCTCTCAGGGAAAAGGTTCTTCCTCAGCTCCAATCTAAACCTCCCCTGGAGGTTTATGGAGGATCATGGTTGGGGTCAGTCTTTGCTGGGAACCCTCTAAGTTAAACACACCCCAAAGCACCTTCCCAGAGCTGCTGCACTCACTGTATTTTCAAGATCAGATCCAAAAAAAAAAAAAAACCAGCCCACCAAACCCCTAGCAAAGCGATTCAGAGGGCTAATCTCGTTTTAACCTAAATTCATTCAGCAAGATGCAAAACCAGCATAATCTCCCATGGCTAAGAAAGCTGTTGAGCATTTGGCAGAGCTGCTCCTTTTCCCCAAAGGAAAATTTTCCTTCCACATACCGTAACGCTCCAGAGACTCCTGTTAATTCCCCTGTTCCTAACCGGGGTTGTAAATATTTGGATTTCATAGTCCAAAAAGCTGCCAAAGGAATGGGGCACTGCAGAGGAGAACAGGTTTCATAGGCAGAGGCCAGATGCCAGATAAAGGATTGTGGATGAGGATGTGATAGCGGGAGAGATGAGGTGGCAAAGGGAGGCTGGCTGGGTACCCATTTGATGTCTGAGAGTTATGTCACTCAATAACACAATATCTATGTATGAGCTGAGACTGTGTAGAACTCTCGAGTGTTGACTATATGTGAAAAACAATTTGAGTGATTGTCTCAAACATCTTGAAAGCCATCAGCTACAGGACAAAAGTAGTGGATGGAGCTGTGAATTCCCTGCATACTTTACAAGGAGTCAAGTATGTTGAGAAACAAGGCTTTGTCAGTCATAAGAAGGGGTTAATATCAAGACTACTGTGATATTGTTCAAGATCCATCGGCCATAAATTAATAGCTTAAATAGTGCACACCTTGCTACAGACCACATTCTAGAAGAAGAATTAGAGACTGAGGATGAGACTGGCAAAGTCGTCTCAAACATTGTGCTTATCTTGGGGAGGGATGGGGGCCATCTCTCTTCTTATCATCTCAGTGTTTGCCTGGGATCCAGCTGAACTTGCCAGGTGAGTTGCAGCTGTCATTCCTTATCTGGTCAAGGAAGATACAATAGAAAGTCCTGGCATAAGGCTTTCCCAAAGCCTGTGAGAAACCCAAATGGGAAAAGGTGGTTGGTTAATTGTTGATTATTGGCACTAAATGCAAATATGGGTCCTTTTGATGTGGTAGTTCTCAATAAAGTAGAGTTAATGGGCACTAGACAAGAACAGGCCCATCTAATCCTAGTCACCACTGATGCAAAACATTCTTCCCTCCTTTTAACATAGCCTCCACACCAGTTGCCTCTTTATTACAGGATTACTGAACACTTGGAGAGAACTTGTCTGTGAGTGTAAACATGAATTTCTACATATAGAATACTTTCAGTTGGAAAAGACCTTTACACTCATCAAGTCCACCCCTCACCTCACCCTGCCAAGCCCACCACTAACCCATGTCCCTCAGCACCTCAGCTACACCGCTTTGCAATAGCGCCCGGGATGGGGACTCCACCACCTCCCTAAGCAGTCCGGGACAGGGTCTAACATCCCTCTCAGGGGAAAAAGTTCTTCCTTATCTCCAATCTAAAACTCCCCTGGCACAACTTGAGGCCATTTCCTCTTGTCCTATCACTTGTGACTTGGGAGAAGAGACCAATTCCCACCTCACTACAACCTCTTTTCAGTGAGTTGCAGAGAACGATCATGTCTCCCCTCAGCCTCCTCTTCTCCAGGCTAAACACCCACAGTTCCCTCTGTCTTCGTAAGACTCCATAACCTTCACCGACTTCATTGTCTGTCTTATTATATTAACATGTATATTTTGTCCCTATTGTGGGTGAGCTTATAGGGCATTTCTGGTGAAAACATGTCAATGGGAGGAAGAAGTAAAGGCCTTGTTCCTCCAAACCCTGCTTGGAACTTGTTATAGGAGTTTGCATACATCTGGAATCAGATCAATCAGGGAATCTGTAAAGTCCTCTCCCAGACACAAAGTCCCACCACCAAGAAACAACACCCAGGGCAACTAAGGACCAACAGGACAACACTGGATCTACATGTGGTGAAACTTCTGTTTCTATCTCCCCTTCTTTACCTTTTCCTTTCCTGTTTATTCCTCTTTGTAAGCACTAAGAATACAAAAACCAGCCATTCTGCACTATCTGACCTTGTTTGTGTCAATCTGGCACAAGGTAAGAGGAACACAAACCCCTTCCCATGGATTGAGACATCACATTAAATTAGCACCACAGACAGGATATATTATCCTGCTGACTACACCCACCTTCTTGTGAACCAGGACCTTACGGGGTGTTGGTGCTTTCTCACGATACAGGGCCACGAGGAGAGATGAGGGAGTGCCTAATTGCACCCAAGGATGCTGGTCAAGGGCCAAAGGCTTTGAGGACAACACAGCCATCCACACATCCCTCCCACGCTCATCTAAGATACATAAGCACACGTCAGATGCTTGCTGCTGGGTTGGGTCACCCCAAGGGCTTCACGCTATAAGCTGCAGGGAGGACGTGTGGATCTACATTGCTCATGAGAGTCCTCGCTCTCTCCACAGCACAAAAACCTTTGTAATTTTGTTGTTAAGACTGCTTCTGCAATTCTGCAGGCTGGTTGCTGGAGAAGTGCAACTCAGCAGCTACACCCACCACCACGGAGGTGACTCGCTCCTCCAGTTCAAACTGGTTCTGTATAGAGAAAAATCACCTCTATTTGTTAGTGTTTAGACAGACAAATCACTGTCAGCCAAGTTGGGATTAGCTCTAATTAAAAGCTTTCCAACCAGCAGATTTAGAAAAACACAACAAATGAAATAACCCCAATGCCTGCTCCTGCCATTGAGCAATCTGCTCCCCTGGCTGCAGCACGAGGCTCCAGGGATTCAGTCTCCCTTGCACAAGCCCCTTCCGGCAGCTTTCTTCATCCCTCCCACAGCCACTCCATCACCATCCCACATCCACAGGGCAAGAGCCAATGCAAAGGAAAGGAGGCAGACAGGTTACAGCAGGTAACACCTGCAGAAACACAATGTGCTGAATCTACACCCTGGGGTGCTTTGGAGCTTTGATATCCAACAAGCTGCTTCAGCATAGCAATCAGTCTAGAACTCTCAGGGCAGAGGAATGGCCAACACCTGGGGCTGACAATGAGGGCTGCTCATCTGAAAAAGCTCAGTCACGTGCATGGGGAGGAGGATGTGTCAGCTTGGGTAAATTTTTAAAAATGCCTCCTTTGCATAAGTGATCCCCATTTCTCACATGGGTCCACCTCAGCCACCTGCTCAAAGGACCAGTGACCCAACTTCACTCATTCCTAGGACTGCAAGTGAAAGGGGTGGGAAACCACCAGGCTCCAGATACTGCTTGATGCTGGGGAACACAACACTGTTTCAAAAACTGAAGAGAAACATCCTGTGGGAGAGCTGGTTGGGAAGTCCAGAAGACTTGCATACAATTATCCATAAGATTAGGATTTGCTCATTTTCTGGAGCATCTAAATCACCATGTTTTCAGAGTTTGGACGTGCACAAGCCAATCACTCGTCGTTTCTCCATCTTCAGGAGTCCACCATCCTAAAAGATTACCCAATCCTTTTCCTGGAGCTACCAACCACACTTTTGTGCTGTTTGAGAAGCACTACCTGAAAGTTTTGGCCAAAACAGCACAACACAGGAGCATTGAACCCCACACAGCCCAAGTCTGTTAATTAGGCATTGTGTTGTTGAACAAGACCTATATTTTATCCAGTGTTCTAGCCTAGCACTTTGCTGCAGTATGCAAAGTCACAGCAGTAACTAGGAGGACAGAGGCTACTAGGTGCTCCAAGAAAGCAAGGGGACAATGTGTCCTTTGGGGACATTGCACATACTTTAATCCACATATACAGAATGACATTTTTCTCTGCCTTTCTTCTTTACCCACCTACAGTTTTGTCACAGCCTTTTCATTTATTTTTTTCCAACCTTGACATAAAAAAAATCAAAGGTATCTTGGACCATGGTAGGAAATGAGAAAGCTATCCATTGTTTAATTACCAGGAACTGGAAAGAAGCAAACAGCAACTGAATGGGAACAATTGGGCAGCTGGCAAAGTGAACCTATCTAACATTTGGGCAGGATGCATGGAGCAATGCTTGGCACACACCTGACTCAGGGTCCCTCAAAAATGCAAGCCCAGGACACCTGCTAGTGCATCAAAACCTGCAATTTCACACGATGGATACAAGGGACCAAGATGTTCAATACCCTAAATGAAGTCATGTGGGATAGGCGGCATGGCAAAGTGATCACAGCCCTTCTTACAGGGAAAGTATGAAATGGTCAAAATGGGTCTTGGGAGGCCCCTGCTCTAACAAACACTCTGCCTCACACTTTTTGCTATCCACAAAGGTCAACCTTGCCAGGCCCAAGGGGGTTTGCAGGCATCCACCCATTCCCTTTGGGTCTAGGTCACTGCCAACGGGAGATGTTTCATCAACCAGTTTAGGGGAAAGAGTCTTCCCCTCATCACTTCCAACTTCAAACCATGTGTCCTCCCATTGCCCTCATTCATCACCTTTAAAAACATTTCCAGAAGACCACCAAATTATCAGAGCCAAAATCTACAAGTACACTGACAAGTAAGGCAGAAAAACAATCCACAAAGGTCACCGAGGCAGCTCCCAACAACCTACACCCCATTAAGACCTTGCTGCAGGATATTCCACGGCAATTATTTTTCCCCAAATACACAAAGCTTGTTTTAAGGGTGGAGCACCCCCGATAGGCAATAACTCTGGACCATCTCAGTCACTGCTTTAGATGAAGTGACTCGATGCTCTACAACACCACCTCTTAGAGCTCGAGGATACTTGGCCCTTCTTACAGAATCCTGGAGATTTGTAACAGTGTTTAAGAGCACGTTGAAAGAAGGATGCCTTCTCCTCCACCTCTTGAACACAAGGGCTCAAGTACCAAGTCTTGCTGGTGACCCTCAAAGATCCAAGCACATCACAAGACGTAGGACTCCAGCATTATGCTCCCCACTTTTGGCAAAGCTTTGCTAAGAGCAATATGAGCCTTAAATATAAGCCCCTAAGGAGCTCCAGGAAGAGGTAGAGTCCAGCTACTTACTGATCATCTAAGCTCGAGGTCGCAGCCGAGTTCCCTGCACCCACCCCCAAGCTCACCATAGCCAGACCCAGTTTGCGACGCGCCAGCCACCAGCATGCAAAGCCCAACAGCCCATCATTACCGGCGTGGTGTCTTCCATCAGCCCTCGGATCTTCTCCACCACGTCGTTGCGGCGGTGCTGGCGGAGGGCACTGATGAGCTGGGCCAGGCTGGCCTCGGGCCCGCGGATGGTCCAGTGCTGCAAGGCGGCGTAGGCGCGCTCATGGTCAGCCGCGTAGCCGTTGGAGAAAGCCGCCACCTCACGCTCGCTGGCGTTGCACAGGAACTGGTAGATGTCCTTCCACTGGCTCCCCACCTGGGCCGCCACCAACTTCAGGATGTCGATACCTGTGGAGTAGAAGAACTACAGGTGTTAAACCATAAAAGATAAGGGGAGAACTTCATTTTTAATATTAACATAGCTCACGATTGCTCTAAATTTCAGGAAACGGGTAAACATTAACCTGGCCACATATTCGACGGTTGATGAATGCAACATAATGATCATAGAATGGTAAGGGTTGGAAATGACCATCCAGTCCAACTCCCTCTAATATCAATCACGTCACATATGAACACATTCAGGAGAATTTGGAAACCTCCAGAGAAGGAGACTGCAGACCCCTCCTGGGCAGCCTGTGCCAGGGCTCCCTCACTCTTACAGTAAATAAGTTTTTCCTTTGTGTTTGAGGGGAACTTCTTGTGTTCCAGCTTTTGTCCATTACCTCTAGTCCTATCACTGGACACTGCAGAAAAAAAGTGTTGCCCTATCCTCCTGACATCCACCTTTTGAATACTTGTAATGATGAGGTTCCCCCCTCAGTCTTCTCCAGACTAAACAGCCCCAGTTCCCACAGCCTTTCCTCATAACAGAGATCTCCCAGTCCCTTGATCATCTTGGTGGCCCTGCACTGGACTCTCTCTAGAAGTTCCCTGTCCCTCTTGAGCTGAGGAGAAGACTAAGGGAGGAGTTTGGATGCAATCAGATAAAATTGAGCAGAGACTAAGACTTTTAGAGCTCCTTTTGGGGGCAGCACTTGTGAATGACTACCATAGACCACTGAAGACCGTCTTACAGCATACACAGTACATCTTTAGAATGACAGAGCACTATTATATGTAAAACTCTGACCAATCATGTAATAGAATAACAACCCATACAAATGCTATGTTAATGGTTTTACATGGGGCTCTGCAGCCTTCCAGTATTATAGACCTAAGATTTAGCAAGGCTTCTCTTATCTCCAAATAGTTATGTTTCGCTTTTCTTTGGTTGGTCTTTGTTTGGAAACAATCTTTCTTGAGTTCAGGCTGCAAGGAGCTCTGCAGACAAGCAGCACCTATAAGATGCTCAGCATCTCCTACAAGAGTAAAGGTGACAGACCCGTAGCTTGCTCCAGTTGAGGCACAGGCACTCTAAAATTAACTACATTAATTTAACTGCAACATTTCCCATGTGCTTCAGCCCAGGAAAAACACTGGTACTCAGCCACCACACAGCTGCAGGGACAGTGGCGACAGGATGGCAACATACCTGCTTTGTAGCTGCAGCTTTGAACAGGAGATATGAGTCACCAAAGCATATATGTAAGTATGAACACTTCTATAACAAAACACCTGGATCAGCATTTAGAGACAATTTCCAGAACAGGCTTGTGAGAATACTCATCCTGCACCAGGTGAGCACTAAGTGAATGGAAGATCTAGTAGGAGATCTGTAGAGCAAAAAAGCAAAGTTGGCTCCAGAAAAGCCCTTGAGACATGTTGGTTCAAGACAAGATTGGTTGAGAGTTTCCTCCCTGTAGCTTCAGGGACAATGCAAGCAGCTCCCTTATCCTTGAGTCCACTAAGAGGTCAGGAGTTAAACCCTCAAAGAAAGCAAAACCTCCTTCATAACAGCTAATTAATTCTGTTGTTTTAGCAAGCTGAGCAGCCCCGTTTCCAATAGCCACAGGAAGGGTCAGTATAGGTGAGCTGCAAAGAGACTCTCGCTTTTTCCACAGATGTAACCACACCTTGAGTTTCTTTGTGAGCCAGATTGCATCCATTGCTACAGGGACTATTTCTCTTTCCCTCTGCAGGCACAACAGCTGTGTCAGCAAGAACAGCTGCTTATGGAGGAATATCACAGATAATATACTTCCTGCTGGCCTATAATCTAACAATTTCTAACATAGTTTAGACCAAATCTCCCAACTGCACCTTCAGATTTTAGCTCAAATATATTTATACACATTAAAAATATATAAATGATACAGACTGATATATTTATGTAATTTTATAGATATAAATATACAGCCCGATAGATATTTGTACCTTTTTAATATACATGTGTATATACAGATACAACAGGTATTTTTATACCATATTAAGTTTTATATGTATGTGTACTTCTATACACAAATAACTATACAGCCTGATACAACTTCTGTATGCATGTATATGTACAAATTTTTCTATATCTTTGTATATTATGTAGATATTTCACATATGCTTATATACACATGTACATGTATTTAAAAAACACTATACAGCCTCATTTAGTTATTTTTTACTCAATCTTTCTTGCTCTTAAAGCAAGCTTATCAAGACCTGCTATATATAGACGTAGGCTTTCACTTCCAAGCTAGATAACATAGTTCCAACCCCATGGTGCTCAGAGCATCTGCAACTGTTGTTTCAGCTGCTCTACAGCAGAAACACCAAAGTACAAACCACACTTTGCATAGCCCTACCCTCCTCTCACCGTAACCATTCCTGCCCTAAATAATTTATGGCAATGTGAAAGAAACCTCCCAGTGGAGGTGCAAGGATTGGGGTCTCTCTTATCAATCAAGGTCAGCCCACTAGCCCAGTTCAGGGTGGGGGGATGCAGCCCTCCCAAAAACAAAATCAACCCCTGTGGTTGGTTTGAACTGAGATTTATGATGAGGTTAATTATGTCAGGCACATAAATAGAAGCTACCGCCCATCACATTTCCACATGGTAGCAGGAATTAAGCCTGGTCTTGTTAATCTTTCCTGTTACTCAAGGACCCAGCAGTTCTCAGACACAGGCAGTCTAAGGCCTTCCTGGCAAATCCCAAATTCTTCTCCCTCCATGCAGCCCGAATTGCCACCCTGGGCTTTCAGATATCACACGCTTGTGTCAGGAAGAAGCCCAAAAGCCAGCTTGGGTTTGGAATCATATTCTTCAAGCCAGGAAATTCAACTACTTTTAGCGTAAAAGCAGTAAAGTGCCAGTCTTATGCTGATGATGTTTTATCACTCAATCCAGGGGAAAAAACACCCAGACCAATCCCTGAATACGACAGCCGAGAAAGCTCTGCTATTCTGTGCACCAAGGTAATGACAGCAATGCAAAGAGGGACGAGCAGATCTGGTACTACCTATTACATATCTATATATAGATACATATAGATAACGGTTTATGTACTGAGAGATATCTATATGTAGTGCTTAAGTTATTTCAGTGCATAAATCTTGCAGAGCTTTTTCTACTCTTGTATTCAGGGCTTGTTATGTTTTCTCGGGTTGTATATATATAATGTTGTCCATTTTTATGTATATATATATATATATATATATATTATATATATATATAAATGAACACACATGTAAGGCAAGCAGAGTTGAGTCCCCCAACAGCGCTGCCCCACTGTGAGCTGAAGCATTACAGCTGGGTGGGAGCTTTGCCCACAGCCACTCCAATGTACGTCAGTCACACGAATGCATTAAAACATGGTTTGCTGTTTTTTGATCCCCATATGTAGCATATCCAGTCCTCCCAGGGAAGTAAAAACCCCATCTACTACCTGCTCCCATCTACATATTTAATGCTGATAGATTTCAGTATTTCCAGCATCCAGCCACTGTACATACTGGTGTACATTTCCAGCCGGTCTTAACTTGATTTGACTAGTTCCACGCAGTGGCTTGACATTTACATCCTGATGTTCTCGCACAAGATTTACAACGCCACGTGCTCATGCTCCTACTGACATTTTCAATGTTTAGTATATTTAATCTCACCTTTCAATAAAGTGGCCCCCATAAACATGTTTATATCCCTTGGCAGCAATATCCCAGGGCACGACAACGTACCACACAACAGAGGGCTTAATGGCGCGTAATAATCTTTGGAGAACAAATGTTCCATTAAAAACGAATTTGGAAACGTCTACCTTAATACTGTAAGAACCTTAAACTCATTTTCTTGCAACTATTAAACGAATTTAAGCCCCATATGTTCAGTACATCCACCACAACATTGTGCAAACAAAACCCCAGAGAGATATGGAAGACGCACAGACGTAAGCACAGATTTGGCTCCAGTCATTTAGAAAACCATTTCTCCCTCTGTTCTAGAAAAATAAGATTAAAACCATTATATGACAAGTTGCGGCTGCACACTGCCAAGTTATTACTGCTCAAGCCATTTACAGTAACTTAATTCACTTGTTCAAAAATAAAATAAAACGTTAATGCTTATAATAAGCCTACAGTCCCACTATTTCCATATTTCCAGAGCCCACAAGTTTCCCTGCAGAGCACTAATAGTGCTGGAACATCTTGTTGGGATGGGAACGTGTCTAATGGGGTGCACAAAGCAAAAATCTTAGGTTTTGTGTCCTCCCCACAAACTGAGCTATACAGACCTTCACCTACAATGTTCAGCTGCACGCTGAGGCTGGAGATGACACTCAAAGCTCTCCAGACCCCATCAATCAAGTGAAAAGGTACAGCTCTGCAGGAGCAGAGCTTTCAACCACTTGATTCAAAGTTTGCATGCAAGACCAGTCACAGCCATGTTGGCATGATGCTAAAGCTGCTCTGAGCTTGAAAATACCAGAGAACAGCTTGAGCCCTCCTCCCTTTTTAACATGGACCACAGAAACAGCCTGGAAGAGCTGCCATGACTCTGATACTAATACAGGATTCACCACCCTTCTCTCCATGGCCATTTATCACCCAGCTTTGCTTGCCTCAGACACTGAAATTAAAGAGAAGTCCCTGCTGTAAAGCCCCCTTGGCTGCATCCAACAGAGCTGTGTGTGCCATGGTTGTCCCAGAGTCAGAAACAACAGCATCTGAAAGGTTCCAGGACCTCCACAAATATCCTGGGTACAATGCAGGTAGCATTTCAAATGCCAGTGCCTAAACATTGCTACTCTCTAGAAGTTGTGATGGGCTACTCCATATAACCACCTAATATTTTAAAGTGGTGATAACACCACAGAAAAGAACTCTCCTTTTGCCTGAGCAAACTAAGACAAATGGACAGAAGCCTGGGGATGGACAGACACCTGCAGAGAGGCGTAAGCAAAGAGCCCTGCTGAACACAGCCAGCTCATCTACAGAGATGTTTGGCTGGAGGGAGGACTTTCCTGCAGAGGCAGGGCAGGTCTCTTGCCTCCCAAGAAGGGGGCTCACCTCTGCTCCAGTCTTTCCCATAAACACCCATTTCAGTTTATTTCAGTGACTTCAATTTGCTTATTTTGAATCTAGTTCAAGATTCTTCCCACTCATTTTCAGCTCCTCCAGACGTCTCCCACCTCACTGCAGTACACATTTTGGTGTAGAGTCACTCTTTTCACTTACGAACATTGCCAAGATGGTCATCCCACAAGTGCTTGGGGCTTGGCTGAGCTTTAATGACTCTCTTGAGCTTGTTGTGGACAAACCTCACTCATGTCCTGTAGCCCTGTTATTCATAGGTTGGACATGAACCCAGTTCTTCAGCAACCGTTTGGCCTCAAGCAGAGAAAGGAGCCAGCGTGACACAGGGCCATGACCAGCAGTGCTGGCACATTGACATACATACCTGAGACCATTTATCTTCTCTGCCATTGCTTGCTCACGTCTTCAAGCAAACTCCAGAGAAGTGGAAGAGTTACCCTGCCAGGAGGCTACACCCAAGCACCTGGCAGCAGATACGGGTAAAGTCTAACCACAGCCTAGCCACCGAGGAGCTTCAGTTCCTTCCTCTCCACACCCTCTCACAAACAAAAAGCCGTCACTATTTTCATTTTCAGAGCTCTAGTCAAACATCATTTGGTGTTCTTCAGAAGAGTGCTCATTGAGAAGCTGCAGCCTTTAAGGGAAAATCTCATACTGAAGTCTACAACCCTCCCAAGCCATGTGTTCTCTCATCCCATTAATAATGAAGGAAATAACACAGAGAGAAGGATTAACACAATATCAGTTCGAGTCTTAGAGGCTCTTACACAGCTGGGAAGCAAAGCTCGGGAGATCTCCAGGACCTGTACCACACACTGTCTCACTGAGTGAGCAGCTCATCTGCACAGAATTCCAGAGCCAGCTTCATGAATATTCAGCCTTTTTTTTTTCAGAAATTTTCAGGAGACTCCACTCTCCAGCCCTTCATCAGCAGGGCCAAGTCCCACCAGTCCACCCATGACACCCATAGGAGCTAACCTTTAACATTCCAGCAACGATCAGAGCTGGAGCATCTGGAGCTTCCACCACCTACCTACAGACCCAGCTCACCCAGAGATGAGCAATGTTCATTTGTACACCACCTGCAGTGACATATCCTGATCATGACAGGCTGGATGGATTTCAACGCTTCCACAGACCTTGAGGATGAAGCATCACAGGACAACATGGCCCAAGGGCGCACATAAGCCAGAGAGGAGAACCACAGTCTCACCCTCTCCTACATTCCAATAAAAGCTCCAATCACTGCAAACCCATCTCTGTTCTTGGGCTCAGCCCACCCACCTCCTCCAAATATCTTCCTGACTCATGTGAAACGCAGCCAGAGCAGCCTGTTTTTACCGCTGAGCACACACTGTGAGCCTGAGCTCACAAGCAAGCCAGGATGCAGCATATCCAAACCCCAGCTGACAACACATCACAGGGCTCAGCCAAACCAGGACTTAGGAATCTCAAATCCAGGGCACAAATATCTTTCCAAATGTGAAAAATTTCACTATTCTCCACCAAAAGGGGGAGGTTACCAGAAATTCAATTTCTCCCTATCCCCAAATATACTTCACATCCTAAATAAGGAGGTTTGGAAGGTCTTGCACCTGGGTCAGGGAAATCACCGGTATCAACACAGGCTGATGATGAAGGGATTGAGAGTAGTCCTATGGAGGACTTGGGGATAATACTAGTGGATAAAAACTGGATATGATTCTGCAATGGGCTTTTGCTGCTCACAAAGCCAACTGGATCCTGGTCTGCAGAATAAGCATGGCCAGCAGGTCAAGGGATAGAATTCTCCCCTTCTACTCTGCTCTGGTAAAGTCCCTCCTGCAGTGCTGTGTCCAGCCCTGGGGTCCTGAGCATAAAACAGACACAGACCTGTTAAATCAGGTCCAGAGGAGGCCATGAAGATAGCCAGAGGGATGGAACCTCTCTCTTGTGAAAACAGGCTGAGAAAGTTGGGGTTGTTCAGCCTGAAAAAGAGAAAGCTCTGGGGAGACCTTATTGCAGCAGCCTTTCAGTACTTAGAGAGGGATTTTAAGAAAGACAGGACAAGAGGTGACTATTTTAAACTGAAAGAGGATAAATTTGTATGGGACATGAAGAAGAAATTATTTACTGTAAAGGTGATGAGATATTGGAACATATTGCCCTGAAAAACTGTGAACGTCCCATCACTGGAAGTTTTCAAGGTCAGGTTGGCTGAGACTTTGAGCAATGAAATGAAAGAAATCCCTGCCCGTGGCAGGAAGGTTGGAATAAATGATGTTTGAAGATCTCTTCCAACCCAAATCTTTCCATGATTCCAACAAGAACCACTGTCCAGACATGAGTAAAGGACATCTTTAAGACTTGTTATCAATTAGCTAGTTTTCCCCATGGTGGACAGTATTGTTATTAGACCTTCACAGGAGCCAGGGATTTACAGAATCTCAAGGGTTGTAAGGGACCTCAAAATATCATCCAGTCCAACCCCCCTGCCAGAGTAGCACCACCTAGAGTAGGTCACACAGAAACTTGTCCAAGTGGGTTTTGAATGTCTGACAAGGAGACTCCACAACCCATCTGGGCAGCCCGTTCCAGTGCTCTGTCACCTTCACAGTGAAGAAGTTTTTTCTTATGTTTCTTTGGAACCTCTTATGTTCCAGCTTGGACCCACTGCCCCTTGTCCTATCATTGACATCACTGAGAAAAGCCTGGCTCCATCCTCCTGACACCTGCTCTTTTATACATTTGTAAACATTACTGAGGTCACCCCTCAGTCTCCTCCAAGCTAAAGAGTCCCAGCTCCCTCAGCTTTTCATCATAAGAGAAAGGCTCAACTCTATCATCTTTGTGGCCCTAGATTCATATTCTAAGCAAGTGTCATCTGAACAACAAACCACCAAATGGTAAGAGAAACAAACAACACCCCCCCCCAAGAAAAACAACTCAAACCTGAAAAACTTTGCAGAGCAGGAAAAGGACTCCTGACAAGCACTTCCCACACACTCTCTGGAAACTAACTCAATCAAACCAGGCAGTTGAGAAAGATCTGTGATCAGACACAATCTTTTATAAATATGCTTCAGAACCAGGAACGTGAAGGCCAGCACAAGACAAGACTTCCCTTCCATCACATGCTATATGGAAGTCACTTCTCTAACAGCACCTTTAGTCCAACCCTCCCTGGCCCCACAGGAGCTCCTGCTCACACCACCAAGAGATGCTTTGCCTGCCCCTCTCCCTGCACTAGCATTGGGGACCTACAGAGTGGACTTGCTCTTCCTTTGGTTTAAAAAGGACTAGCCAGCAATTCATGGAATTATTACATTTTAAACTGTTTTCACATCTTTATTATAACCCTTTCAAACAGCTGCTAATCCTGAGCAAACACACTGCCACGGCCAGAGCCGTATAAATATCCAGGCATCTGCAGATGCCAACATGAGAATTAAATTTGCCTCCTGTATTTTTATTCCCTCCAGATAAAGCCTTGGTGAGCAAGGAAAAAAAAACAACCTGCCTTGTTATTTGAGGAGTTATGTGCAAGAGCTCAACTGATGTGAGAAACCACAGCCCTCCCAGCACAGAAATCAGTGCTGAGGTTTTGGCAAAAAACAAATCCTGTGCTGAGTGTGTTTTTCTACAAGGTCAACTCTCCTCTCCCTGCAGAGCTCCCCTGCCTCTGACCCTTGGGCCTACCCTGAACAGGCAGGCACAAATCCCAATCCCTTATTAAATTAACCCAGGGGCCACCCAGGAAATTTGACCATGGGATACTTTGGGTTTTTTTTGTTTTGAAGCAGATTTGGGAGTAGTATCAGCTTCCCAGGGCAGCTCCACACAGCCCTGCTGTGGCTCGTGTAGTAACACAGTTAATGTGATCAAGTCTTAAGTGACAAGTCCTCAGTCCTGCTAGCGCAACAAGTCAGAGGAGCAAAATATGATTAACCTACACATAATCTCCTCCTCTCTAGCACGACAGCAGCCTCTCTCATTTGTGTTTTCCAAGGTTTCCTTTTCACCACAAAGCCTTGGCCAGCTCCTGCATACACCCTTTGGAAAATTTGCAGCCTCCCAAAAGGTCAAGGATGACTTGAAGGCAACCGTAAGCAAACTTTTAAGTCAAGTAGTTTGTGGAAGATGGTGTTTCAAACTCATCACTCCAAAGCTCCCATGGCAGAGGTTTGTGCAGCAGGCAAAGAGTTGCCTCATCCCACCCCAGAACAGAGCATTGTACTCATATTGGAGCAAGCTTAGCATGAAATGCAGAGCTCCCATGAAACCTCCAGTGAGGGAGCACTCCTGCTATAAGACTTAGCAGTACCATAACATCCACATTACTCATGGTGCCTGGCATGTTACTGCCCTTTCCAATTTAACAAGCTCCTTTTCTTCCCGGTCTCACTTTGCAGAGGTGGTCAGGCTGACATTAGAGGACCAGCAGTCATCTGCAGATCATTAGCTGCAGATGCCAGGAGAGACTGATTTGAAAAAAACGAATCAAAACAAAACAAAAAACAACCAAACAAAAAAAAAACCACACCACCTTCTGCCTCTCAGTGTTGGCAGGCAGACAGACATTAACCCCTCATCCCCCTGCCTGACAGAGTCTTATTAGGGTTTGCACAGAAGCCCAGGGCTGCTCCTCTCCAGGTGGAACTGCAATTACCAAATGATGTTAGCAACAATGGGCACACCTGCCCTTGTGAAATGCTGCTGGCCAACTCTGCCCTACCTGTCATCTGGGCACAAAACCTTAAGGTCATTACAGTTTGAGACTGGTGAAGCTTTTAATCTCATCACTCCTCCCCAATTTCTGCAGATGTGCAGAAGAGATGGAGTCTCCAGGGTTATGTTCCCATAGCAGCTCCTTGATCCTCACTCTGCCTTCTCAGCATGGTGTTGTGCCACCAACCTGAGACCCACTCAGGAGCTGAGTAAACTACCTCTATAAATCAAAACCACAACACTCAATGGCTTTCATCTCATTTACCCATACAAGCACTAAGGAGGGGTCCTAAAGTAGTATAGAGAGTCACCTTGTAGATCTGCAAGTGCCATCCCTGGAGGTGGGTTTCCTTACTTAGGGTAGCAGTTGAACAGGGCTGGTGGGAAAATACTCCCTGCTGAATTGTTACCATGCATTTGCTTCTCTTCATTAGGTGATGGAGCTACAGAAAAGATTATGGTTAAATGTGGGCTTTTTAAAGTCAATTTGCTATCTCTTTAAAAGAATCAAGTAATTTTACTCCGATAAAGACCTTCCAATATTAACCATAAATGAGTGCCTGATCCCATGTGAGGACAAGCCTGCAATGACCCAGACATCCCAACGCATACTGCTGACACACACCTGCCACTGGGATACTTCCAGCCCCCATCCTACAGCAACTGAGCTGCAAGCCAAGAACTATTCCCTACAAACTGCCAATCAAGATGATCTGGCTCCTAGCATTCTAGCAACTCAGCATTCCAAGATCCCCAAATCTTACTACTCCCCATCATTCCTGCATCACTCCTCAACTCCCTACTCTGACCTTGAACCATTTTCAGTACACTCTCCTCTACGTGCAGTGAAGCCTCAGTTCCATCTCGGCTGCAAACAGTTTTTGCTGTTTGCAGAACAGTTTATTTCTCTTGATTAAGTGGAGGCTTCCTGGCTTCGCTCTCACCACCCACTGCAATAATATGCAATTACAAGATGAAGAAAAAGAAAAGGGAAGTGGCATCTCATGACAGACCAATGCTGCCAAGATCTGTTCTTCAGCCTTTCAACTCCAAAAAAATTTAAAAGTAATCGCCAAACTCTCCTCTTGCCTCTTGGCATATCACTTCAGGCAGCTTCTTCTATATACAGGTTCCATCCAAAACCATAACATTTTACACAGCCTTTGCCTTCCACCCTCTACTGCTCAGTGAGTGAAAGTCAAAGGCAACACAAGCAGTAATTTTTGCAAGATGATTTCATGCCCATCTTGACATTTGGCATAGACTGATGCAAAATTTGGCATTTCCAAGACATTCAGAAGGCAGGCTTAAATTCTCAGTTTTCATTGAAAAGGTTTCTGCAAGCTCAATTCCTTGCCTTCGGAAATGGCTGGCTGAAGAAAGGAGATGGGCAATTGATAAAATAAAGGGATTGTTAAGAAGAAAGTGTTTCCAGTATGTAGGCTGTTCCTGATCTTCTAAAATAAAGTCATACAAAGTTAAAACCACAGAGCACTATCAGCCCAGTACCCACATTGTTCAGGCACCACGCTGATAATTTCTTTGGAAACCTTTGGCAAACTGCTTTTCCCCTTTGCATTCCCATCTGCAGGGCTACAATGTAAGAAGCAGCTGAAGCAGCGAAGGGTCCAAGCTTCTCCTGCAACAGCTGCACCTGTTGCTCTACCCTCTCAATCCCATGTAGATGAGACTTGGGGCTCTTGGGACAGCCCCTGTGATGGCAACAGACAAAAGGACAGATGTGGATGTAGGCTGCTAACTCAGGCCATTAGTCATTTCAAACTCTTCCCAGACCTCTGAACCACTTGATCCACTGAGAATCATTGGCATCTGCCATCTGGGTTGGAACACATCCATGTTAAGAACGCGGGTCTAGTTTTACCACCAGCCTCCCAAGTTACTGTTATTTTTAACACTATAGGCTGTTATTTAAGGCATGTATTATGACAAGAGAGAGCACAAACCACAGACACCAGCTTAAGGGGAGATGAGGACAAGTGAAAACATCCCTTGACAACCACCAGTGTTCAGAATTGCATGCCTACCTCAGCTACTTAAGCAATTAAATATATCAAGTGCCTTCTGTAATAGCTGAAGCAGTAAATAGGTGTTTTTGTGGAACAATATTTTCTAGGACATTAATATTAAAATCTACAGGTAATTACATAAAATTTGCCCAAAAGTCATACTTCCATATCTGAGGGAAGACAAAAGCAGAGACCCATTTTCAGTGACAGTGGCTGTTACAGATATTACATACTCTGTTTTGCTTTCCTTTTACAACCTCCACCCATATTGGTATCTCTGTCATAATAAAATCCAGTCAAGACTTTGAGCTGCTGCTTCCACCCTGAAATCCTCCTCTTTTGGGAAGGAGTCCAACCACAGTGAGATGTCTCTGCTCCAGCACTAAGCAGTGCTAGTGACATCCATGCTTGATCCAGAACTGATAGGCCTGAAGTGATCAGCCACTCTGGCAGCACGGGAGGCTCAAGGAGTGTTGGTACACAGGCAGCTGCCCAAGTACAGCTCCTTCAAGCAGGCACTGTAGCACCTACGTCAGACAAAGTCTTCCCTTTCAAAGGTTAAAGCTGTTTACTCAAAGGATTAGGAAGGAGGAGATGGCAAACCAGGAGGAAGGGGGGGAAACTGTGCGCAACAGCTACGTACATAGGCTTTGTCCTGGCAATAAACATGCCCCAACCCCTTGCTGGCACAGGGAGCCAATGTAAGTGGAAGGTCATGTAGATGTGGGTGCCCTGAAGCTTCACCCTCAACACCAGCAGATGATTTAAACCTGCTTGCTCTCCACATCCTTAGTGCAGCCACAAGCCTGAAGACCTGGGGAGCAGCTGTGGTCACCACAATGATGGAGGCTTTTCTCTGGCTGCCTACCATGGAGGGATCTGCATTAGCAGCATGTTTCCTCTCTGTAATGGCTTGAAGTTTGTTCCTGGCTATATTGACCCTTGTCTGACGTGGTGTTTCAGGATGAAGCATGGTTTGGGTACAAACACTGCTGGAGCAGCAAAAATGCTAAGCCACAACACTGCAGCTCTGCAGTATATCTTAGCGGTACAAAGAGTTATTAAACAAAAGGTCACAGTGCTTTATGGCACTGTATCTTCTCTCATTTCAAGTAAACAGTTTTAAGAACCAGTTGTTCCAATAGGAAAATCAAAGAGGGATTTACACACCACTACAGAGGTGATCAACTTCAGTTTCTGACATGACAGAGCACCACCACCCAGTGAGAACTTAGAAGCCCGTCCCTTACAGCTGACGCAAGATGATCCAGGCAACATCAGGGCTGCACTAAAAGCAGGACAAAGGACTAATTGGTTTGTGCTTGTCTGCCTGCCTTCTTGCACAAAGTTCAGCCGAGGACATTCGGTGGCAGGAGGAAGTCGTGAAGCGACCCATGCCAACACATAACCAGCCTGACTAATCCAAGAACAACCGGAAGCGATGTGTAAAACTGCCTAGGTAGGAGCCCCTACTAATGGGACAACTGTCCTCCAGACCTGAGAGGCTTCACCGAGCCAGTTTATCACCCATGTGTAGTTTTGCTGTTACAGTCAGCTTATTTCCTAAGACAAGGGGAAAACTTAGCAAGCATCTTGTGAATTTGATGCACTAGCTGAATTCAGCTGTTAAAGGACAAAGGAAGACCAGAACAACTAACCCTGGGAAGCACAGAACGACCCATGAACAATGTTGTCCCCAAAGGATGACAAGATCTGGGAGATGTGGTTATACCTAAATGGGCTAACCGTAGCTTTGTTACTCATCAAATACTACCTTATCTTATCTGCATGATTTCTTTAGTCTGAGCCATGCTTGGTGACCAAATGCCAAGCATTGCTCACAAAGACAACACTAACGTGGCCTCCAGGAGAAGACCAGAGTGGGCATTTCAGCATGAGGTTTGACACCAGGTTAGAAACCAGAGCTGCACTCACTCAAAGCAACTTGGTCTGGTCCTTGCACTCAAACACTCCCTGCCCTGTACAAACTTCACCCCTGCTCCAACATGCTTCAAAGAACAGGTGAGACTCAGAAATTCAACTAAGTGGTAATTAAGGTCTTGGGGAAAAGTTACTACATGTAAGAACAAGGCACTTTTGGTCAATGAACCACGGCCACAGCCATGTAGTATTTCTGGTAGTACCCACAACACTAAGGATGTCTAATGAAGTTCCACAACCCCACTGCAGATTACTCTCAATAGCCTCAAGGATCCCGCTTTGGGTGGCACAGATTTTAGAGATAAAGCAGTTTGAGGCTTACTGGAAAAAGTTATCACAAATGGAAAAAAGCTCAAGAAACCACACCCCAAGAGTTCAAACAAGTTAAAAGAAAACTGATAAGCAGCACAAATACAGGAGAAAGCACAAAACTAATTCCAACAAGACCTTACTGGTTCTATAAATGCATTAACAATGGCAAACAAAGTGTAGGTCTCAATCAGCAGGAAGGAGAAGAGAGTACATTAGAGCCCTACTCAAAGCCTTCCTTGCTTTGTACTTAAGCACCCAAGGATGACTTTCATCAAGGACTGATCTCTCTTAAACCTTCCAATCTTTTTTCAATCCATTCTTTGTTTGTCCCCCCCTTGTTAAATGTGCTTTTCTAAAGGTTAACCATAAACGGATGTTTAAGGTTGAGCAACCTCAACCCAAAGTAAGGACTCGACACTGCTGTCTGCACAAATTAATAGGGGTCAAAGTTGCCACCATAGCTTTGCAGAGAAGAACCATGCATTCTGTTCGAGAGATCATGGCTGCTCAGCACTCACATTCATGCCACCATTAATGTATCACTGAGTTTTACTAATTTCAACTTAAAGGTGACTCATTCTGGTCATTAAAGTCTCATCAAAAAGCTGAGAGCAAGTTCATCCATCAAAAGTACAGAAAACACTACAAAAGCAGAGTCTCCTCACAACACTCGTAAAGCTGCATGCCTCCATGACATAGCCTTTAAGTACAACTTTCCTGGCTCCAGTATGGGTGATGGGCTGGGGACACAAGCCAGCAGTTGGGATTTAGGGCTAAGAACCTGACACTGAGAGGCTGCCAAAAGGCAGGGAGTGACTCAGCCTTCCAGAAACAGACAGGGTGAAGGAAAAACAACAACATGAAAGACAACCAGACCCATGCCTGAATCATCAGGAAAATGAGGAGTGTGAAACAGAAAAAAGGTTGAAAGGAGGGGGAAAAAAAGAGGAGCCTTCATTCAAGATCTTTTAAATCAAGCATGGCTGGGAACGGGATGACGGGGTGGAGAGGAGCTGAGATGTGCAGGTGACATTCCCTCCATAAACCCTTCCTTCAGAAGCAGGGAAACAGGAAAGAGGGAAAATCACAGATGAAGAAACATCTGAGGAACCAGCATTTGGGCTTTGTCTTCACTACAAGAGCCAGCAAGTCAGAAAAGCAACCAATCACTGAACACAGGTGCAGCTCCACCAACGCACTGCACGGGACAGTGGAGAGGACATTACCCCCGTGGTCCCCAGTTGCTGCTGCTCACCGTGTCCGTTGCAATAATAGATCCACTTCTCCCTGTTCTGCATGGGGGTGGTGGACTTTTTCATAATAGCTTTTTCCACAATGGCACTGGGGTCTTGCCTGGGTCCCTTCTTCAGAGTCCGTGAGCTCTTTCTGACACTGCAGACGACGATAACCACCAGGACCAGCAGTAAGAAGAGGACAATCATCCATGGCAAGTGTTCGTTGATGTCAAAGTGCTGGTGGACGTTCTGGGAACCTCGCCGGGGGGGCCTGTATGGGATGCTGGACTTCTCCCCCCCCATCATCTCCAGCGATGGCTGCTTCTCCAGTGCTTGACTGGTCTGCTTGTGCCGGTAGCTCTGTGCCTGGCTGGTGGCACTGGGGCCCGTGGGGGTCGCACCAGCCCCATCCGTCCCGTTGGCCACCGTTTCATTGTCAGAGGTTGCCGGCTCTGCCATGCCACTGGGTGACGGAGAAGGGACAAAATTGGGAACTGAGGAGTTCAGACCTGTGAAAGGAGAGGAGAGTTCAGTGTCACTGCACCGGAGATGCGATATGGCATCGTATCACAGTCTAAGGCCTCCCCGAGCACCTGCTCGGCCAGCAGACAGAAATCCAACGCCAGGCAGCGAGAAAACCAAGAGGTGAAGTTGAGGTTTGGCCTGGGAACAGATGGGTACAGTTACAGAGTAAGTTCAAGGTAAAATTGACCCTTGTTGGTTAAGGTTAGTGGCAGCTCATTAAGGAAAGAAAAAAAAAAAAAAGAGTTATGAAAGGCATGTTGTCATTTTGTGTTTGTTCCACATTCAGTATTTCTCTCAAAGCCTACAACTTTGAGGAAATTATTTTCTCTCTTCAGCTGACAAACATTAGTTTTACTCTGCTTGTGGTACTTGAGCTAGAAATGCCTGACAACTTAGAGGCTTAGTATCTCTGTACTGGGTTTTGTTAAGGAAGCACAAGCTTTTTTTTCCAGCACTATAGTTATGCATGTACCAACCACAAAACAGGTTTCTGAAGCAACAGAGCTTCCCCCCAAGGGCTACTTTCTATCTTTATTGAGTTTTCCTATCGACCAACAGTTCTCAGGTCCCAGCCATGACCAACACCTAGTGAGAAGAGGAAGGGCTGTTGTGGCAAAAACTAGAGCTCGCTTTGGAAACTCAGCTTTTGAAGATCATGTCTCATATCCCAGCTGAGTGGGTGTAACCATCTGTAAACCGATTTTGCCTCTGACTTGGCTGCCCAAAACATTCTGGCCAGGACATAAACAGGAAAAATACTTTAACTTTTAACTTAATCATCTACAGTTGACTTTAAAGTTCAAGGAACACCCTCCTGTCCTCTCCCCATGACAGACCAACACCGTATCAAGCTTTGAGACCTAACAAAGGAGAAGCACTGAGAGTCTGACGCTATCAACAATGCCTTGCTATTGCATTCACCAGTTGAGGTGTACAGACCAGCAGAAGCTGCATTTTTTTTTAATACAAAGTCTCATTTGAGATTCTGTAAGGAGGCTGCTTCCCTGGCAGTGCTGAGCACACCACCTCAAATGGAATCCCACTGCAACCAGCCATGACTAAAACATCTCTAAGGACTGTGATGATGAATTGTTTTCAATTAAACAAGAACACGGGAAACTGAACCTGGTTCTCCCCACCAGTGATAACTAATAGAAATCTCGGAGGTTAAGGAAAAAAGTTTACAGCCCAGTCTAGGCTCCTGGAGGGCTGTTTTGGCAACAGTTCCCACTCAAGCTGATACGCTGGCACAGTACGAGGTAAAACACAGCAGAGAAAGCAGTGAAATGACTGGGAAAGGAGTCTGGTGGAGCAAAGCTCCTCTCCTCCCAAGGTTTACCTGCTTCACCTCACTTCAGTGCCACAAATGCACAAAGACCTTTACCAGCCCAACACATAGATGGGAAAAGCAGCTGGGGTGTGTGACATTCTTTCAGTCTAAACAGCAGGACAGTCAGGAGTCCAGACACAACCATAGTCTCAGTGAAAATGTTATTAAATATGGTTTAACACCAGTGAGGGCAACCAGATGCACTCGGAGCTGTCTTTTGTCGAAGAAGCAAAAGCACCATACCCACTTTAGACCATATTGTCTTTTAACAGCCTAAAGTCAATTCTGATCAAGTCAGGAATACAACCCCCAATCAAAATCATGTCTGTGTTCCAGTGATGGACATTACCTTTGGGAAGATGAGCGGTTGGTGGAACTTCATAGGGCTCTTCACCCACTTCGGTGCTGGACGAAGCCAAAGACGTGTTTGGAAGAGACGCCGGAGAACCACAGACGTTGTCGCTCTCCTTCGTCCCTGGCTTGATGACCACCATGTTCTTCCCAAAGCAGTCAGTGTACGTTTTGCACTTCATCACACTAGAAGGCACATCAGAAAAGGTCCCACGAGGGCACGGCTTGCACCTGACGTCTTCCGTCTCGGTTCCCTTCTTGCGGACACCCCAGCCGACCGGGCACACAGTGTAAGGGATGCAGGTATCGTTCATCTGAAACGTACCGGACAGGCAAGTGCACTCGCGGTCGGTCAAGGCAGCACAATGAGTTTTCTCAATCATTGGCAGTTCGCAGGGCTTTCTGCAAGGGTGGCACCGCTCTATGCCGTTCTCGTGCTTGGTGAAAGTCCCGTCCGGGCAAGGGCTGCACTCCCTTAAGGAGCTCTTTGTACAATGTTTAGACACGTAGGTTCCTGCGGGACATTTGTCACAGATCAGCTCTTTGTTGGTGGCACGGTCGAAGTGGCGGTACTTGCCAGGGGAGAGGCTGATGGCATTCTGCTCAGAGGTCAGTTTTGACTGACTGTTGGCAGTGCCAAGGAGCACAAGCAGCTGGAAAAGAGACAGAAGGCATTAGTCAACAACAGCGTACAACCAGAGCCCTCTCTGCTGGCAAATCCTTGCAGGATCACAAGAGATCTCTCAGAGCTTTGCAACCACAGAGATGTTTCTACACTGAGAGGTGGAGATCTCAGCGAGATCAGGGTATCCAAGAATCACAGAATGGCAGGGGTTCGAAGGGATTCTCTAGAGGTCATCCAGTTTAATTCTCTGCTAAAGCAGAGATCAATGGGTGCAGGAACAAGGGTTTGGAAACCTTCAGAGAACGAGACCCCACAGCCTCCCTGGGCAGTCTGGGCCAGGGCTCTATCACTCTTACAGTAAAGAAGTTTTTCCTTGCATTTAAGTGAAACTTTCTGTGTTCCATTTTATGCCTATTACCCTAGTCCTGTCACTGGGCACTGCGGAAAAAATGTGTCACCCCATCCTCCTGACACCTACCCTTCAGGCAAGTGTTGATGAGGTCCCCTGCTCAGTCTCCTCTTTTCTAGGCTAAACAGCCCCAGGTCTCACAGACTTTCCTCATAAGAAAGATGCATCAGTCACCTCATCATCTTGGTAGAGAACCGGAGCAGACAGCAGCACACTCTCTGGACACAGAGTCAGATACAATTATAATGCCTTAAATTTGACACCATGCTTCTCAGTGAGACTAAGCATCATTTACACTGCAACCCTGCCAGGGCAGTAAATACTGCTAATTGTGTTTCAGCAGTATGGTGCTACCTGGCCACCCCAAGAGAATTCAGATCAGTTTTGCATTTCAAGGCTGAGAGGCTGCAGCACGAGCCAGGCGCTTGCTGAGAAGACAAAACACACACAGGGGTGGCAGCTGTAAAACTTTCCCACTCTGTATTTGTTAATATGCACTTGTTCAAATAGTTATCTTTCTAAGCAAGATAAACCAGGATGTAATCCAGGCTAGTGGGGCATTACTGGACTACTTCTCAGTCACTCTGCCTTTCCATGATTTTTATTACACTGCACAAGTGTTAGGGTTTGGTGAGACCGCAAGGGATGTTCTACTTCAAGCTTCCAATCACATCTGACCCCACTTGAAATCAGATGCAATAGCAACAGGAGTAAAAACTTGGTGCTATTTTTAAGCTCTCTGGGGAGCTCTGACGTAACTCGGTGCATCAGATACCGGTTAAAGGTTTCCAGTTTTTAGACACTAAACTGCACTCAGCTGGGCTTGGCAAGATGATGGCTACAAATCTGTTCATCTCTACCTATTTCCAATTCCAGGGTTTTATTCCTTTAATTCATTTGGACTGAGGCTGCAGCATCCCCAAGAGAAGTTCCATCCACAGCTGTCCAGATGACCTCTGGTCCATGGACTTAACATCAGTTATACCAGCAGAGATAAGATACCAAGAACAAAAGGCCCATCAAAAGAAAGGCTGACAACCTCATATAACATGCAAAGCACGAGAAAAAGGCCCCAAAACATTTTCCAACAGCTGCAGTGTGAATTATTAGGGAGACAGAGGAATGAGCCAACGTTACCTTTAATTTCCAAAAGTGCTTTGGAAGGTGCTTACTGAAGGTAAAAAAAAAAAAACCCCTAAGGCTTTTCAATGCATAGCCAGGCACACAAATCCCTTGGCTACATTACACAAGCCCTCGCCTCTCACTCTGCTACCTATTCTGGGCTATCAGCCAGCAAGAATATATTCAGAGGAATGAAAAAAAAAGAAAAAGCCTCCCAACAACATGACTCTGCAGAAGACACATCGCAGTAGAGCCGCAAGCAGTGCCGCGTCATTTTTGGTGCAGCCTCTTGCTTCCTGGAAACACACAGCACATTTCTGTTTCACCTGCTAAATAATGTATAGCTCAGGATTTGTATTACATACTTTTATTATTATTATTTTTTATTTTCTCCCGAAGCAGCAGTTACAGAGCAGGCAGAAGCAGGCAAGCCCGCAGGAGCTGACAAAGATCTGCAGCAGCCAGGCTAATTACAACACATCAAATTAAAAAGTGGAGCTGCCCTGGCAGGCAGCAAAGGCTTAGAGGATGCATTTTACGTTTCCCCCACTCTAAGGTACAATTTAAAGTGCTTAGCTGGCTTTAAGGAAATCTGCCATCCCCCTACTCCTG